>NW_019641678.1:2199854-2674854 GCF_000599845.2 Trichogramma pretiosum
ATTCTGCAGACAAAAACACATAAGAAAATGTATTGTCAAGATTATTTTTACACTCTAAACAGAGTTTGAAATAAATCGAATGATAGCTCGATTTTGCTTCTTTTTTGGAGCACGTTTTTAAACTTCAAAAATCCATCGACACCATCTAAAATCATTTTTTTGAGTTCTAGTTTACGGGAAAATTCATTTTAAACCTTAAACTTTCTGATTCCGATGGATCCCCCGAGATACAAAAAATTTTTGAAAAAGTGGACCACCCTAATATATATACTGATTATCGTAAGTAAATACCTTGAAATGACTATTTTCTAAATCCAAAATCATAGCTAATCCGGTTTCATTTTTCAATATGTAAGGAGCAGCATTTTTTGTAGATGATTTGTTACCTACTTCCATGGCATTAGAAAATGCATTACCAAGTTGTTTTAATACATCTAAACAAGTTCTTGTCACTGTTATCTCTAAGTTTTCTGATGACAAAATATCGATGGACATTTTTGATTTTTGCTGAAATTCTTCTGGCTCTATATCTGACATTGGGCTAAGAGCATTAATAGCCGGATCGACTTGCATATCATTAAATTGAATCTAAAAAATCAAGTTACCACATTGTCAGTTCCAGAAAGCTTGTCACATTTATTCATGGCAGTAAATTATACATACTTTCGTTTTTAGTTCCCAGGGCGTAGAAGTACGTTTTCCATTTTTAACCGCTTCCATGGGTTCTATAAGTGGTTCCCACAGAGCCAATCGACTATTGTAATAAGCCATAACTACAGACATCGATGCTTCGATGCTCATCTTTAAAATAATAAATTTTTAATGTACTGTCAAAACTTATAGGACTATGACTTAATTAATGATCTTTACCGTATTGGTACTCCAATCATGTATGTCACTTTGAAAACCTAAATGCAAAAGCAGCATAGGTAACGTTTTATTACCGATACCAGCTTCAAGGGTAAGTAATATTGTTGGTGCTGAAACAATTGCTACCTCTGGCTTATAAACTGGTGTTCCATTTTCTTCTTCGTCAGAAAATTGAAGATCTTCATTCGCTTCTTGAGCTACTTCTGTTTTAAAAAAGAATTATTTTTATTAGTTTAGAAACTAGTCATGTCCAGACAAAAGCCACCTACCTGTTTTCAAAAACCAATAATCGCTTTCCTTGAATGGAGTAATGATCCAAAGACCATCGTGATTAGGTTCTTGTTTTTTAACTTCACCAGAATCTTCCTCTTTTTTTATTACAGTTTGTACAACTCGATTTAAAATTTCGATGACGCCCGGTGAAACTGAGATGTGAATGTCAGTACTACAAATATCTACATGTAATCCTTTACCCTCTGGCGTCGAACCAGCAATACTGATGTTTATCGGTCTAATTACTTGATATATCCAATCAGATCGTTTAGCTGGGTTATAAATGCCAGCGAGAATAGAAAGGTCTTTGATTGAGCCATTTATAACTTGATGCTCGCCCATCATTCGGAATTTCATTAATATCTCCGTCTAAAGATTTATATTATTTAAAAAAAAGACGTATAAATTAAATATCAAAATCACTTTTGAATTTATATTGTCTTACGTTAAGTACGATACAATTAGAATCGATATCATCCATATCCTCCAGTAATATGATGTCTGGTTTTTCTATATGTAAATTAATAGTTAACATGGTATCGACCACAGGAACTGGAGTCGCTGGAACAGATTTTCGTTTTAACGCAGCTTCCAACTGTAATGCTTTTTGTGATGCTTGCAGAGCAGCTTGCGATTGCTGCGTCGTTTCATGGGGGTTCGAATTGAAAAAATCTTTGATTTTCATTAGGTAATCAAGAGAAACTATGATACTGAATGAAAATACTCGAACGTCAACTGCAAAATTATTATATTACGTTGTGAAAATTCTATACAAGAAAGACTAATATATATTTAAAACATTTATCGAGCATACCAAAGATATCGGTAGGACTTTTTCTCACAGTTACGTCCAACATACTTCTCACTGGTTTTGACTCGTCATCCGTACAAAAGTTATCTGGCAACGCACTAGTTCGTTCCATAATACGCACTAAAGAACCCTGCCGATTTCGACGAGTATCGTCTAACGTACAGTTCATCAATAGGATGGATGTGGCTAAAAGACCATTGGCAAACATTTGACCTTTGACCGCTAAGTAAGTCAGTCCGAATTTTGCCAACGAGTTTTCTGGTAGATGCAGAGGTGAATTTTGTGTTTTCAACTGAACAGAAAGTAAATCAATAATTCAACAAATAAGAAATTTGAATAACGAAATAACTTATTAAAACATATTAATCACCATTTTGGAACCACCAGTAAATAATTGAATGACTAAACTATCCATAATAAATTCAAATTTAATGGTTGCCTGAACGTGACGCTGCTCCTGATCCTGCGACGTTCCAGGTTCTTGTGCGATTTCTACTTCTGTTTTAACTGTCAAAGCACACAGTATTGAACATGAATGACTTTTCAATTACGAACATTTTTAGATTAAGTAAATTTACTTACACTGACTGGGCCTTGTGTGTTCCTCTGTAGTTAATTGCCTCCTAAACTCTGGTCTCGGATGGGATGGTTTCATATCAACAGGTCGATCGTTAGCACTCTCTCCTAGATTTTCATCGAGAGTGGACATGATCATGGCGTAATCTTCTTGATTCAAGAGGATGGTAATTTTTTTCATCCTACCAGACATTTCGATATCTGGTATCTTTCGGAACCAAGCGGTTGATAAATTGCGTTTTAACAGAAGTATAACGCTGACCGGTTGAAGAAGCAAGACTTCATTCTCAGCAACAAAATTTTCCTTGTTCAGGCGTACCCTGAAAAGTTATAATTTTAATTTATTTATTCATTAATTTTTTTGAAACTATTTTTATTTATTATCATTGAATTACCAACCGAGATAATTTCAAATTTTGTAAAGCCACATTCATTTCATCTACTACAGGATATTGGCCTGATTCGGTAACAGTATCGATTTTTTTCAGCACATTGCTTACGGTAAGATTACCCATATCTAACATGAGGCAGTGCTCACTTTTTGAGTTCATTGGTACATATATAACTGGTGCTTTTAATTTGACGGATAGTTCAATACGAGTGGCACGTTCATGTACATCTTTGATATTCGTTCTAGCGGCTTCAGCAGCTGCTGCTGATGCTTCGGCTATGGCTTGTTGAGCAGCTTGGAAGTTATTCAGAAAATTCTAAAAATAATGGTTAAGCCTATATAAAAATTGCATTTTTTTAAATTTAATGTCTACTTGAATGAAACAATACCATAACAGCTGTTACAAAAGAATTCAAAAATACAACCCTGTGACAACCCATTGTTATTGTGATAGACATATTATTTTTGTCAATATCATCCGGTTCAACATTGTACATGATAGCCTCAATTTGCAACGATTCAGAACCTTCTACTGACACAATCTGTAAAAATATATTGTTAGTGAGTAACTTTTCTATTGTTTATTATTTGAATAATCTTACATTTCTGTAGATTGAAGCCGCATTAAGATCCTTTACTTTAACAGAATTTAATTGTACGTTTGCTTTGGAATGTGATTCCTTCATAATATATCCAGCTGTAATACCTTCTATGTAAAATGCACTAATATCTCTGTAATCATTCCTCATTTTCAAACTTATAGTACCAATTTTAAATGTTATTTTAAAATCCACTACTTCGACGGGAGCTTTTTTCCGACGAATTTTTATCGGTCCACGTTGTCGTTGAATCTGTTCTTTGATGAATGTCGAAGTATCTTCTTGTATGGTTGATAAATGACCAACTCTACTAACCCTTGGTTCTTTTTTGAGATCTACAACGGTAGTCGTTGCTTTGCTGACATTATCTTGAACATTAGACAAGAATTGAAGAACATTTATCAAAGCTTCTTGATGCAATAAAACGTTTAACGTGGTGAATTCTAATTGAAGTAAATTCACAACTGAACCTAATTTGGAAAATTCTGGTGATCCTTTATTCATCTGAAATTTCAATTAAAGCATTTTCAGTTATGCATAATGTTTTTTCTTACACAAAAAATTGCGTACATTGATAAATTGTATAATAATAAGATATTCCTCGCTTCCAGATGACATGGGCGTGTCGATCATGAATATTTCACCGGTATCATGATTCTGTTTAATTTGAACACCTCCTAATCTAAGCATGACTTCTTGATTGAAAGTTCGTTGCATCAACTCAGCTTCAAGTTGTAACAATTCGAGTCTTATGAATGGAATGATTTTTTGTTGTTTATTTTGTTTCGATATTGTCACAGTAAATTCTGAAATAACATAATTATTTTCAGCTTATTTTTCTTTAAAAAAACGATAAAAGTGGATTTATTAATAATACCTTTCATGACGAATTTTGCTTCAAGATCAATTGTTTGTTTCAACGAAGCAGAGCTTTCTTCCTGCCCCTTTTCGGATGGAAGATTAACTTGGAATTCTTTGAACAACGACATCTGAGACACTGACTTTGACTGAAAGATAAAATAATTGTAATAGTGCAAATAATATTTATCTGGCTACTCTATTGTGATGTAGATTTATTCATTACTATTGAAACTCGCGGTGGCAGTTCTGTGGGAACTTCTTCCTCCGGCATAGGAATACTTTGAGCAATTGCAAGACCTTCAAGTAATCGTTTTTCAGTAATATTTAATGCGACCGATGGCAGTTTTCCTATGAGTCTCGTTTTCGGAAGCAATGGATCATCCGTGATGAGACATTTGTGAAATTGAATTTCCAAAGACGTAGGTTGCAAAACTTTTATTGGGCTCGCTGTACTGGTTAAAGCATCTCGCCAATCTTCGTTGCTCAACGAAATAAGAGCCTAACATAAAAATAAATATAAAATTAAATATTTATAAAATTAAATATCATCGCAAAAAAATAACTGAAGTGAAAGTATAAGTGTATAAAAAATTACTCACTTGAAAATTAACTATTTTTAATACAAATTTATCATAACTGTGTTGTCTTAGATGTTCTAAAATATCTTTTTCGCTCTTTCCCATGCTGACTAGAGACTTGACGCTTAAATTAGATTCGCTATCCGTAGGCTTTTCCAGAGAATGTACTTTGAGACTACCAAGGTTGATCACAATTAAGGATTCGTTACCATTAAAAAAACCTCCATGCGGTATTATGAGTTGCGACGCTTTCAAATCAACCTGTATGTCCAAGGCTGCGTGTTTTTGAATTGCGTACTCTAGACCTAAAGCTGATACTCCCTTCAGATTGACTAGTTGTTCTGCAGCAGCAGCTTGCAATCTATCAATATGATCGATTAATAGATGAGATTTCAGGTACTTAATTACCGTAAACGAACAAAATGAAAACTTACTGGTTTAAAGTAGAAGGATTTTGTACTTTGAATAATTTAATAAGTTGTATTATAGTCTGTGCATCGTAAACAATATGTACAGAACTAGTCTTAACAATTATTCTATCCCCACACAATTTATCAGCAGGATTTTTCTCATAGGACACATAAAATAAACCATCTTCCAATTCTGTATCTTTGTCTGAATTGAATAATGAAGGCACTTTTTCTCCCTGCTTGACACCAAACAACTTCAAATCGTTCATTGACACTGAGGTGCTGTTTTAAAGAATATTGAAAATTATGATCTTAAAAATAGATAATTAAAGAAAAAGTTTTCTGATAATAACACTTACTAAATGGCATTAGCTGATGGCCTGGATTTGAAGTCAGCTTTAACCCCAGTCAATTGTAAGTCTAAAATTTCTGGGTTTTCACGATCTGTATCAAGTAACAAAATTTGCAAGCCGTGCAAAAAGAAGCCTGTTACAATTTCTTCGTAAGATTCAGGATAGTACGTTGGGGATGAGTTTTCTTGATAATCTATAGCTCGATATAATTTTTCTTTTTCTGCCGGTGTCATCGCTTCCTCAAACTTTCTCACTGACAATACAAAACGTTGATTATATTATGTTAGAAAAATGATGATAAAATTAATAATTATTCATAATTAGTTACATACTTATGGCCGCAGCAGTATTGAGCTCTTGAATGTCTTCTTTTTTCGGCGAGCCCCATAAGAAACCAAACCATCCACGATTAGCATTAAGATTTTTTTCTTTTTCAATTAGTTTTTCAACCTCCATTTCAATTTGTTGTCTTATTATAATTAGATCACAAATATCCAATTTTTTCTCGTGATCAGCTAATTGGTCTTCAAGATCAGACGGAGGCTGTTTTGTAGTTAATTTTGAACGATACAGTTTAGCGTAACTTCGACGAGTATCTCGGTGATTTTTAATATGATTCCAGTTCCAATTTTTACGGGCTCTTCTTACTTGTTCTTCCAATATGCAAGTGTATGCAAATTTCCACCTAAAAATAATTATCATGATTAATTAAGAGTTTGAATATTAATTCATTATTTGAATCAGATATTTTAACCCACCATTCTTTATAATGTCCCCGATAACTTGATAAATTTGGTCTGTATTTCCTATAAGGCGCAGCTATTCTAGCTGTTTCTAAACCTTCCATCATCTGCATAATAGTTTGATATTGACGTTTTGTTAAACCTATTCTCAATGTTTGCATTTCTAGATCCAACCAAACTTTTGGTATGGTATAATTACTGCCATCTGTTTCTGGCTTGGGATTAAGTTTAAGTTTTGCTTTGACATTTATTGGACCCAGTACTGATCAAAAGAAGAAAGAAAATTATTTTTTACAAGTGATGTTGAAAAAAAATTGATTATTAAAATAATTACAGTATTGATAGTTTTCTGGTAAAAAATCAGCTGTAGCTATTGTTTCCGCAAATATTTCTATATACTTTGTTGGTGTGTCTACACTGAATAATTTTGGATGAGGATTCAAGTACACAGCAAATCCATCCATTATGCATAACTGTAATAAGCAAATTTTTAATAAATCAATAAAACAAAAAGTAAATGACATTTGCAAAAAAATTATTGTACTTTGAAAATTTGTTGAATGGCATACATATCCTTGAGATTGCCACTAGACCAGTTAGAATCACAACTTTCAAGAGCAAAACGATTGAGAGTAATTCCAACGGAAAAAGGATTTTCTTTGAAACTCACTCGATCTTCATATCTTACATGTATGCTTTTAACTTCTACATGAATATTTTTTATCATTCGTGCTATGAGTTTTTCCATCATTGAATCATCAACCTTTTCTTGATCTACATAAACAAATTAGAAAATATTGATTTTTACATGAAATTTGTACAGGAAAAGTTAACATTAGAAAGTAAAATTTTCATTACTTTTTGTGTCAGCTAAAGCTTTACTCTTTTCCACCCTAGCAATCTCTGCTCGCTTTGCTTCCAGTTGCGCTTTGGCTTCTTTTTCTGCATCGTAAGCTACTTGGCTAGTTGGAACTACTAGAATAAATAATTCTTCTATTACAGCATCAATTTGACCATTCCACATATCAGTGAATGGGATCTTCAGTACTAATTTGCCTGGAAGAAAAAAAACAATTTTTAGTAATTTGTACAAAAGGAAATAAAAAATATTTATTTTGACAATCATATTTTTATTTACCCAATCTGCCATATTGTAGTTTTATAGGCAGATTTAGCACATCCAAAGCACTTTCTTTTATTAAAAGATTATTTAGAACTACATCTCCTGTAAGAAAAAAATTGTTATCATTTTTTAGTATCTTTTTCTTTTTTTTGTATAATTTATAAACATGATGATTTTTTGTTTATTATTGTTTGGCCGTTCGAACTTTTAAACATTTTCTACATAGCGTTACAAAACTTCGTGGCCTATAAAAATTGGCTTCATGGAAAAAGAAGCATTAAAATACGAGCATTATTTTATTCGCATCAATGACTAACAAATCTTTACATTCATATCGGTCATTTCTTGTCGTCGCAACGATTCGTCACCCGTATTTGTGCATTATATATGTGTAATAACTCCCGCAATAAATAAGTTCATTAAAATCCAGTTTTCAAGAGTACAAGGTCGGCTGAGCAAAAATACTTGGTGTGAATTTCAAATGTTTAACGTACATATGTCTCGGAAATATTTGCTTCAATATATTCGAGCATTTCTGTCATAATATCATGTTGCTGAAGTATTTCATGTTATAATTCGAAGGATGATGCATGCCTGTACCTTGGCACCGTCAATGTATGAATTGGATTTGGTATAAAAAAAAGGAATAAAGATGAAATTTTATGCGATTGAAGCAAAAACAAGTAAACCTCTTTGGCTCTGTGATATCGCGTGATCGAAACATTATTTTCGGGTTCTGCTTTTTATGAACGGAAGTAATGTCCGATAATATGAATATATATAAAAACATGATGTCACGCACATGATCGAATTTGGGAGGTGCGTGTACGAAAGTCGTCTGTTTTGAGTGCATGCGTACTTGCGTAATCGTGCGTGCACGCGTCGGTCGTCGGAGACTCGAGGGCATTACGCGTATTATGCTACGAGAATCAATCTTGGAAGCAAATTCATTACGCGTAAGTTTATTTTTCTTTTCCTCATTTTGATACGTTTACTCGCTCAAACAATTGTTAAGGCGTAAAAGACGTAGCGTTGGACTTTTGAATAATATGATGAAAAGCGAGCAGCGTTATCCAATTAATTCAATGTTTTCGTTGATTTTAAGTTTAAAATAGTCATAGTTCTGTTAAGATGTAATCATTAGATTGCACATTGAAGGCTGAATATTTCTGCGGTTGGTACAACAACGACGTGGACAAGATAAAACGGCGGATTGAATGTTTCATTTTCCATTGACAAATTGAAATCATGAATTTTAAATAATATTTGTTATAATTTCAATGGTCACGAATTTGGCAAAACGCGTGCTTGTCGTGATAACGTAAACATAACCTTTTGATTGACCAGGAATAATTCTAATGACACCTGATGTTGTTACGTCATTTAGCGAATTGATGCATTTGAAGTACGACAGATCGAAGTGACAAAAAGGAAAAATAAAAATATTGCATCGTACCTCCCCACAAGCCGAGCTTGAGCTGCTTGTAGTTGAGATTCTGAATATATTCTCCGAGGACTTTGTTGAGCAATTCCGCAACAATAGATTCGAACACCATCTCGACTGAGCTTTGTTTACGACGTCCGAATCCGTCGACTCCTCTTTAGTTGCACGCACACACTCGCTCACTACTGCGCTATAACAACAAAGCTCTGTATTATCTTGGATCGACGGTGTACGCAATCTCCAGCATAATCGCAAAATACAAATGATTTGATATTCCAGTGTGCGTGTATAATATCAGTAGGGAATAACCTCACACAACTTGTCACAGCTAACGCATGCACGTCTGATTGTATCTCGCTACGCTGTTATCAGCAGTAAGTAAACGTCGCGCGGCGATGTACGGGCTTATTGTTGTCGAACGGCTGCTCATCGTCGCAGCAGCGCAATTATGATCGTCGATCATCGATACCGGGTTTCACCAAGTGTACAGTTAGCTACGGTGGATGGAGAGGTAGCGCGCAGACAGCAAGGCCATCGCCACTACCACCACAGCACCACTACCACTATACTACCACCCATACTGATGACTAGTAGCAGAAGCAGTAGTAGCGGGCGGGACTTCCATTGCTAATATAATGTAATAATGACTGCTGCTTGCGCTTGTCATAATAACCGACACGCTTAAATGCATAGGTTGTTGCTACCGTTGCTTTCGGAGTTTGCGTTATGGCTGAGACTATTTTTTTTATATTTTTTTTTGCATCTAATGCGCCAATTACGTATTCAAAGTGCAGCCGTAATTTTGTTAGATTTAAAACGTTAGCAGTTCCGAGATAGTAACTCGTGCGCTGCAATTTTGACGTGAGTATTGCACGCATATTGTGTGCATATGCACTCGTCAGTTGTGGCCTGCCCTTCGGTTCTCCTTACGTCACGAACATGCGTGCGACTTTACAAAGTGCAAACACATACAGTACAACAACATGATTCTATAATCCATGGGATACGTGAGCGATATTTGATTACTCCCTTGTCTTTTTCCGCCGCTGAACCCATATTACGCTGCTTGTAAGTCGATCTTTTCTATGTGGTATCGTTAGGAAACAATGAAGAGCACTGAATACCTGCAGGATGGTCAACGATTTTAACGTGAAACTTCTTACAGATTTTTTTAACGCTTCGTTGCGTTGAATCAGTTGACATTTCCGTCGAAGCCAAGTATCAATTTTCAATGAAACTTATATGCTTCAAAGATGTAATTATTAAATATTAAGAAAAATATAACGACAACAATCGATTTAACTGATCGTAGAGATATTAGTAAAAGAAACAATTTTTAACGTGTGGTTTTTCCAAAAAAGTCAAAAAATCTCATTTTCGGGCATTAGTCCGCCATTTGGAGCTTCGTACGTAATGAGATTCGTGATTTCAATTTATAGTTTTTAAGTTTGAATTAGATATTGATCACATCAGTCTTTAACTATAATAGCTACTTTTAGAGCTCGAATATTCAGATACGAATGTTCAAACTGTCCAATAACTAGAAATCAAAATTGCAAACACTTTATATTTTACGTCTTAATCGAAAATTAATTTATATAAAAAATTACAATAAATAACATTTTGCGTTTTTTCAAATTTATTGATCAAAAAAGTGTTTATTCAAAACATCATTCAACTCGTAATGACATAAAACTAACTAATGTCAAAATCCTTAGTTTTATCCTATCATATTTACACCACAAGAAAAAATATTAATACACGAAAAAACTCAAGTTTTAAATATATGCTCAAAAATCGAATATATTTGATTTTTTTATTGCAAACCCACTATAGTACAAATCAATCTTATAATTTTCTAATATATTGTGTAGGCGTGCATGTAAAAACGAATATTTGAAAACTATTTCATCGGATTTGGTTTCAGGAAGATTACCAAAGCCAAGCTTTGACCGGATGGTATTACGAGTTAATTACAAGTAACGCAAATTGTTTCTGGACTTATAAACTTTCCCTGGGCTCCTCTTACACAAACATAGTCGGATCAGATTGGAAATGCCTCGGATGGCAGATTCCTACGACCAGGGGACTTTTAAGAGCATGAACGTTACCAACTGCGAAATATAAAAAGTCATCAATGACAAATTCTCAATTTATTAAGAGTAGAACATTAATGGGCTTGCAAAGTTGATATACCTATACTAGCTGATGCGTTTACGACTAGAACTGTAGTCGCAAGCATCCGTGGAACCAAGAGCAATTTCAATCGGATCCGGCTATGTGGAAGGGGCCTTGCACTTGGTTGATTTCGTTAGAGCGTTTGAGCGGGGGAAAGGAAACTTTTGCGGTTCGCCGACTACGGCAGAACGCATGCGTCGTCATCCCTCCCACATCCACCCCTAACCCCACCGTTTTTAAACAAGAAAAAATTCAAGTTATATAGCAGTATACGTAAGTTTATATTGTATAAGCGAGAGCGAAACCGGCGCGGCGGTAGCGACGGCGGCGGCAGCGGTAAGTGGTAACTCGCGCAACGCTGCGTATAGCAGCGCGCACGATTCACTCTCACTCGTGCACCGGTCGTTAGACGCCAAGCACGCCGTCGCCTTTATAACATTTAATTTGTGTTTTTCCAAAGTTTTAAACTCCTCGCTACTGCTTCAAAATTTTGAGACTCTTCTATCGGCAGCTAATGCTGCGACTGTCATTTACCTCAACCGGATAAATGTCCATGTAAACACTCATCGATCGCATGTTATACTTTTAGGGTGTATATAATAAAATGTAGCAAAATCGTGCGACTTCGCTATAGGTACGTAAGTGAGCTTAATGCGAGCGCATTCACCTTATGACAGGCGCGCTCCAGAGTTACAGCGATATTATAATATATACATACATTCAAGTATAGATAGAAACACACCGTCGACGTACAGTCTACACGATACAGTGAGTGCTTTGTGACTTGTAAATACATACGCACTATATACCGCGCGCCAACCAAGCAAACAGTCCCAAAAATTTCCTTCTCGTCGTTGTTGCGCGCCACGAGT
This sequence comes from Trichogramma pretiosum, assembly GCF_000599845.2. NCBI lineage: Eukaryota > Metazoa > Arthropoda > Insecta > Hymenoptera > Trichogrammatidae > Trichogramma > Trichogramma pretiosum. The sequence goes on from NW_019641678.1 coordinate 2,211,937, forward strand.
GCCAAATCTTACTTTTTACACTTTGTTGAAACATGGAGTGGTCAAATGTGGAAGTAGGATTTTTGAAGGAATGTCAAGTGTTGGAGCCAAAGTTGACTTACGGTTCCTACGGATTTGTGCCCTTGCACGAGTTACGTTACCACGAAAAACTACGACAACTTGAATTGGATCGAGCCGAACAAAAAGTACATCAGTCGAACCAAGCACAGCAACAACAGCAACAGCAAATGGATATCGATTGCAACAACTTCGCTCAACAACAAGAATTTAACCATCACAACGCAGATAGTAGGAAGCGGCGTACATGTGACGAAAATGGTGATGAAGAAAACGGCCCGTTGCAGGATATTTCACATGCAAACAAAAAGTTCCGACATTGTAAGTCAACTGTTTCTTGCTTATGTTGATATTATTGTCAGTATTGTCTACTTGTTGATTACTCTGCCTTATCTACGCGTGCTCTACTACACCGTACATATTTTCGATTACTTTTTTGCGCGCGCATACTACTCGCTGTTATACACTATATAAACATGCATATATGTACACATATCACAGCATATACGCACAATTTGTGACTGACCATAAACACGCAATGTGCTCTATGTATGCAGGTAAAAGATTGTGTAACGTCATGATAGAGGACGAGCGAATTCACTGAATTTCAAAAAGAAAATGAAAACGTGAGGCATCTCATTGAATCTTATTTTTTTGGTTGTGTTGTGTAAACTAAACCAATTCTGTATACACGTTTAACCAATAAAATTCTCATAGGAAAATTGAGTCAAAACCATTTCACAGCATGGTTCACATATATATACAGCATCCCGGTTTAAAGATCTTATATAGCAAGATCAGTGAGAGCCGGCGCTCACCCTTTAATTTCTTGCATGCTAAGATTACACCTGCACAATCACACTGGGTACGTTTCTTTGCCAAAATGGCAAATGTGTGTCTCTATCTCTTAACCTTCACACGATTTTGTGCGAGCGTGCCTGGTCGCATAATATAGACAACACGTTACCGTAATAATAATAGAGCGTGACGAGGGAGGCATTTAACAAACTTTGAAAATTCTGCTTTGAACATCCCAGTCCATTTTGCACATTTTTTGTTTCTCCAATGTCTGTGCATTTCTTTTTGTGTATTCTCCTCCGCGCTTCTTTAGCTTATTTAAATTGGATTTTAAATTAACGCGGACGGTCGCGTGCAGCACGCGTACCACTGACCGGATTTTCGCACTCGTTTAATGCTTGATGGATTGGCGAGCGCATTTAAAGAACTGTGTAAAGTTTATTATGTAATAATCACTGACTTTTCTACAACATACCTATATCTCAATTTTTTTTTTTTTCATCGTATGATTGAATTCGCGTTTATTTACACGAATCATCGCTTGAGATTTCTGCGGTTATATTTTTCGATGATTTATTCGCCAACGCAATTTTCTAGAAAAGTGAAAGCTATTTTTATCAACATTTACAATTGTGATCAGCTACACACATTACTAACATCATTTTTACCATGTTTTTACCCAAAAGCTTTTATAATTCCAAATCATTAATATCTCGTTATTATTTGAAATTTAACTTCTTTTTATCTAATCACTAATCTGTATTATTTGAAGATTTAAGCCTACTACTTGCATTACTCTAAAAATGTTTATTTAATTCTTAAACATGTGCCATGTGTAATGATATTTATTAGACAAATCCTATTTTAAGATTTTGTTTTCAGGGGTGGAAATAACACACGCTCAGCATCATTTACAAAATCTCCAAAATGTTCAAAAGACCCAGCACCGAGCAATGGATACTCCACGCTGCACCATGAATCGTTTTTATTAAACCCTGCTACAAATATAGATTTACCTCAGTTAATTACTAATAATAATAAATCTAAGTTAATATTAACACGTGATTCCAAGAAGTATGGAACAGATAGTGAATTAGAAAATATGTTATTATCAACTCATGGTTGTACAGTCTATCACTGCCATCGTGATGAAATTGAGTTTTAGCGGTTCTAGACAACTTTTAAACATTTAATCATAATCAAGGCTGGAGCATTTATGAATTATTAAATTTAAAATATTGTTGATATATAATATAAAAATAACTTAAACTAATTGTTTACGTACAATAATGTACATAATATATTACTTAACTAAATTATTTATATTAAATTAATAAATAATGGTGTTCACTATTAAAAATACAAACAGATATAATTATTCTATATCAATATATGAGTACCTAATTATAAAATCTTAAAATATACTTTTGTAAATAAAAACACATGATTACTTTAAATCGATAACAATTTTATTAAATTATAATTGTTATTTTATAAATATGTTGTATATACAAGTCTGCACTATTAAGAGATAAGCATAAAAATAAACATTTACACAAATAATCAGATTCAAAAAAATTTTTTTTTCGTCATATATAGTACAGCTATCTACTAAAAGTAGTTTATAAGAATTGTTAATAAAATAGTATATTATAGTTTAATTACAATTTAGTTCACATTAGTCATCTTATGAATACTGAAAAAAAAATTGAAAACTGTGGTGAATTTCCAATAAATGTCTACATTAATAATTTTCCATTTCCCGGCCGTAAAAAAGAAAGTTGATCGTAATCAGCAAACCCTTAATCATTACCTACTCTTGTTGTGTAATTCATATATTTATAGTCACGCGTTACATGTTCATTTTGATTTCGTGATTTTTTCAAAAATACTACTTTTTTTTTACACGAAGCGAATTTGTTAAGAATTAACCGTTATTTTTACTTTTTCGTTAAATTGTCAGCGATAATTTACAACAAAAAACTATGAGAATCTTATTCTTGAAAAAGTAACATGAATGAAACATAATTTTTAAAAAATAATACTATATATCATTTTGCAGTCAAAAAATTAAATTATTAGCATAAAAAATCAAGTTTCTAATTCTATCAACTTCGTCGATCTGCACTTTCTTTCATTTCTTCTCCATCTTCTGGTTGCGTTATTTTTTCAAGGTGATTTTGTTCTTTTCCTTCTGTTTCAGCTTCGAAATTTCGACTCACATCTTCGCTAAAGCTGCAATCTGCTGAGTGTATATCATGTTCTTTTTTCGACGATTTATTGCTGGAAGAACGTCGAACTGAAAAAGTTGTATCTTCAGCTTTCTTGTTTTCTTTACGTTTTTTTGTAGAAGCGTATTCAAGAACTTTTAGCCTCAACCCCTGAAATAATATTGGATTAATATATTGCTTGTGCCTTCAGGCTTCCAATGTATAAATGCAAATTCAAATTTAATTCTGCAACAACAAGAAAATCATATATAGCGTAGTAGAGGCCACTTATATGTATAAGATACACCGCAATTAAAATAGCATTCAGACTAGCATAGGCCGCTATGCTCAATTTTTTTTAATTGTTGCAAAATTAAACTTGAACCGGTGTACATACCACATCTGAAGGGAGGTGCGCTCCACCAACTTCAGATTCATCTTCACTAGATTTTGAACTACTATGGCTATCAGATGATGATAATTTGCTTTCATTGTGTTGAGTTTGTTCTGACCATTGCAATGCCTTAATACACTGCTTCAACATAGCCTTTATATCATCTGACTCTAATCTGAACAGAAATATCAATTGATTAGAATTGAAATAAATAATAAGTTAGATATATTTTTTCTTTACTTTGTAGATACTTGTTTATGCTGCTTCCCTTTTGATGATAAGAATACTTTAGTACTAGGGTCCCTTTGGATATTGGGGGTTGGTTGCTGCTGTTGCAAATGTTGCTGTAAATGCTGTTGCAATAATCTTGCGCTAAAATATTTAGAAAAATGTATGATTGTATAATTTATGAGTTAATTTAGTGTGCTTTACATATTTAAAATAGTTTAACTCACTCATGCATAGATCGTCTAATATCGGATGTCAAAGAATTTGTAGATGTAGGCGGTCGTGAAGTGAGAACGTTGCCATAATTTGGATACGTCGGAGGTACATAATTAGTATAATCAGAGTAAAAATTCGTTTGAACATGATCAGGTACTTTTGAACTTCCTGAAAGGTAGTTTTGTCTTGAATAACTAAAAATGAAAACATTTTTAAAATTATTTTTCATATAATATATCAAATTTTGATACATTCAAATACAATTATAACAAAAACGCAGGATTGTTAATTCAGTAATGTAAAATTAATTCATTTTGTTATTTATTCATATATTGAATTGTTAGTTGGACTCAGACAAAAATTCCATTGTAGTAGAAGTATCACTCAAAGCAAAAATGTGAAAGTAACGTACCTATTAGTTTACCAAAATACTTTAAGTCTTCGACATAATATTTCATGAATTTTTTTATTGCAAAGGAACTAAAAATGGTTTTTGAGAAGTCGTAGTTTATTATTTTATAGATTTTTGCGGGGTACATGAAATTTAATAAATAAGTATAGATCAATGGTCAATCGTTCAATTACCAGGACAATTAATTTTTGTCAACTCTTCAGTTGCATTAAAACAACAGTTGACTTACTTATAAATTTTATTGGTTGCATCTAATATTTTATATTTCTCGTAATATAATTCTTTTCTGCTATGACGCACTTCAAAATTCAATCTTGTATAATTTATATTTGGGTTGGGTAGAATGTTTCACCTATCAAACTACATATGAAATAATTTTACCCATCTATGTACTTAAATAATGACTCCGAAAATAAAATTTCAAATTTCTGATATATTATACTAATAGTACTTCATTACTATAATATTTTGCGAAATTTACTCATTACCTCCTAAAATTATCCCAATAGTTGTTGGCTCTGTTGCCTGGAGGAATTTGGTTATTCAGTTGAAGGGGTTGAGTTATCGGAGTTTGAGTAGATTGTCCGTTGGGTAAAGTTACTAAATTTGGTAACGATGAACTTGGTGGTAAAGTCATTGACGGATCTAGCGGATTGCAAAAGGATTGATGGTTACGATCCAAATTGCAATGGGTGGTGTCTTGAACAACACCAGTGTGCAAAAGAGAATGGACCTGTGTTTGCAAACTTTGCACTTGTCCCTGAAAATCATACCGTAAATTCATTTGTGAGAGAAAATTTTATTGGTACTATCTTCATTAATAATCATTACTTGGAGGCTGGACACAGCTGATTTCAGTGTTTCTATATCATTTCGCTGCATACTCATGATTTCAGTATAATTTTGTACTGTTGCCATTAAAATTTGTATTTGTTGAGATTGTTGAGAATGGATCAACATTTGTTTATAATTTTCCATAGAAGGCGTTGGTGATTCTTAAATTAAGTGACAATATTATTTTTTGAGATAATCACATTAACCATATGAGAGTTAGTGAATACATCATGTGTATTTTTTATACCTCCAACTGGTGAAGTCGTCTGATATCCAGAAGAATGATTACCCCAAAAGGACGCTGACGGTGGTTGAAACTGAGTCCACCAGAAAGGAGCTAAAATAATTTTGGTACATATCATCAATAACAGATAATCGAAACAGTTCATTGTAAATGTTAAATTACATGAATTGGGAGCTGTATTGTTGCATGAAGGTGCAGAAGGTGTCCAACGATTAAACATAGATTCATTCAGTAATAAAGGATTCATCTCCGCTGAATCTACACTTGGTGAATCAGACATATTGGATTGTTTAGCTTTTGATCAAAATAACGGATTAATTCTATTTTTTAAATTTATAAACAAAAATACTTGAATAATTTTTCCAATTACATACCATGAAAGTGAGCAGGTGCCCAACTTTTAGGTTGCTTTTCAACATGATTCTCTCGGGATAACGAGTTTTGTCGGCTGGAATGTGTCGACGATTTATCCTGAAAAATTTGTAATAATACATCATTTCAATTTTCAGAAATAAAAATTATATTACAAACCTTTTTGACATCATTTTCAACATGTTTATTGCTTTCTTTTTTCTCTGCAGAAATTTGCTGTTTATGTTGTTCATCAATCGCATCATTAGCTTTCTTTGACAGTTGCTCTTTCAATTTTTGTCGAAGTTCTGTTCGAGCTAAAAGCAACATTTTCTGTTGTTCTAGTAACTCTGCTGTAGCAGACTAAGAAGGACATAAATTATACGGTAATAAATATTGCTAGCATTGAATTGAAAATAAATGAAAACGTACTTGTACTTGCTGGTACATAGCTTTGCTTTCATTGGTCAATTGACGAACTTTGAAATCCTCGTCACACGTATCTGGCTCAGAAGAAGCATCTGGTTCAGAATTTTGGGCTTCTTCATCAAAGTTGACAAGCGGATTAGTTTCTTCAGATGCAGCTACATCATCATCATCATCATCGTCGTCGTCGTCATCAGTAGATCGCTTCTCCTTGTTCAATAAGGCTTGATTCATTACCGATTTAACATGTGCTAACTGAATTTTGAGCTTTTCAAGTTCAGCCAGCTTTGACTCGCGATCGCTACCAGTTGACTGAAAAATTATTCATGATTAATTGAGTTGTCTAAAATTCAACTTAACAATTACAACTAAAACTTACAGAGCTTGTTTTATCATTTACGTTAAACGAATTTAGCTCATCTACAAGCTGATCCATATTCTTTTTTTTCCTTTCCAAGCCGACTAGTTTTTGTCTTAAATCCAGGGTTTCTTTTTTCATGACTTTGTATTTGAGATTTTGGCGTACTTTTTCGTTTTCTTCGATTTCCTCCTGTATTTCGGCCGCTTCTCGTTGGACTCTACGAAGCTGATCGAGGCCCTCACGCGCTTTGTGCGACAAGTCTTGGGTTGCATGTTGCTCGTCCTTCAACTCTTGCAATTTTTGCTCTGTTAATTCGAGTTTTTTACGCAAGTTGACTCCACCATCCTATAAAATAGTTAGCAATGAGTAAATTTACCATTTTACAGACAAATAATATATAACTGTACCTCCTCATCCTGCCAAAATTTTTGCGAACTCTCGAGAAGAACGCTCAATTTTTTCTCACTGTCTCGCAGATCTTCGACTATTGTAGCTAATCTATTGTAATGCTCCTTGGCTCTCTGGAAAATCAAATTGAAATAATTTAGCACGATTATCATCTGAATTCGCTAACTCTGAAATTGTTGAACTTACGGGATCGGTCGATAGGCAGAGTTCATCCATCGTCTGCGTAGTATCATTGATGTAACCCTGAATTCGCTTCAAATTTCTCTCAACTGTAGCTCGGCTTGGCTAATCGAAAAGTAGAACAAATGGACGTTAATATCGATCGAGAAATTTCAACTTCAACTGTTTGATTTTTTATTATTATAAATAATAATAATAAAAATAAAACTCACCAACTTAGTATCGGTATTGGTCGGCTTGTCCATCGCAGATTCAAGCTTTTCTAATTTATCTGCCTGTAAAGTCGGTAGCATTGTAGGTAGCAAAGACTCCAAAAACTTGGCGTGCTGAACTCGATCGAAATGTGCCCAAGCTACGACCAAAATACGAAAGAGCACAAATTTAACAATGCTTTTATTTTTGTTGGGTTTATTAACGAACACCCGCCAACACTTGACGTGGTGGTTCGGCGAGAAAACCGCCAAAATTTGGCTAGGATTAATAATATTTTCGTTAAATGGTTGTATTCGGGTGATCATTAATAATCAATTAATCATTATCAATTCAGCAAATTCGACCCACCAATTTAAAAAAAAAAACCGTCCCTAATAATCACGGCTAAATAATAAAAAAAAAAAATTGCACTCACAAATTTCTGGATATCGACTGTCTTGAGAAGAAGACTCTTTGGGAGATGTCGAACTTGTATTGCTGTTTTTGGGTGTAGTATCGTCAATAGTAGTTCCCGGGTTCGCTTGCTGACGTTGTCTGACGCACTCACTGGTAGGAATCGTATCGCCAAGAAGGTACTGCGTTTTCAAAATTTACACATATAGATTATTTTATCAAGCCCGACGTCTTTTGCTCACATGTGCCGTTTCCGTATTACTCTGTTTCCCGTTACGCTATTAATAAAAGCCGAGAAAGTGTAAGCGCGAGTTACTCAATAGAATTTAGTGTAAAAATAGACGACGATGTCCGCAGTCGTGAGGTATTGTCGGTAACTTCGCGCAACAAATTCACGTCGTACTCGAGTAAAGTACAAATATGATCAGCAAATCAAGTGAAAATTTTGTCGTAACGGCTGTGTTCAATATCGAAAAACAAATAAAGGGTTTCAAAGTGTTTTTTGCAAAAATGTCAAAAAGTGAATTTTGTTAGTAACTTTAGCACAAAAAATGTGAATATTCTGTATTGTTTGTAGATAAATAAATTTGGTTTACAGACAATAATAAAATTATATTCTTTTAACAGTTGTCCAATTAATTATAGTTTGCATCAAATATTTAAAATTATTTGTATGTGAAAATTGAATGTTAAAATATGTTTATATTTGCTGAATTAAAATACTCACTCCTGTCGCAAGCTGTGAATGTCTGTGGGATTCAATACTAGAAGTTGACATAGGGGGTATTGGTGTTATTATACATCCATTCAAGCGTATTGTTTCATTTCTTGATTTAACACTCAATGTACGACCATAACAGTCTGTTTTTGGCACAGTTCCAGTGTATGAAGGGTTATTTGGAAACATGATGGTAAAAAATGCTCAATATTCCTTTGAATATCTATAAAATAAAAGTAAACTTTCAGTATAATTTAGCAATGAATAATTGATGAAAACACAATTAAACGATAAGGGATTTTGTAAATGAAGTAACCTGCTTTTTGTATATTTGAAGTATTATTAAATAGTCGCAATAGAGAAGTGTAAGTATTTAATACACAATAATACTGTAAAGGAGTTGAATATTCACAATAATTAATAAACAACAAATATGCTTAAACTACCAAATCAGCGCTGAATTATATATATTGTATAGGTTATATCAGTATTGAAATAAAAGCAACCACAGAAAATTTAATAATGCTCGAATAAAGTTATTGATAATATAGCAACTTAAATCATTGCCTGGCATGGCATATTAATGGCTATTACAATCTCTACAAAGTTACTCGACGTTGATATGCTGAAGATAAACAAACTTACTATAAGGAACAATTTTCAAAAATTCACGTATTTAGCGATTCAACGCGATTTTGACACGATCGTTGTTTATGTTTTGATTGTGAGTGTGACGACAAACAACGTGTAATGACAAAACACGTTGAGCGACACATCGCCATAAAATAACCAGATGGCGCTGCAGATAGGTATACGTTATTTAAACTTGACGAAAGCGCGCTTAAATGTTTTGGAGAAATTTTTATTGACAAAATCAGATGGTGGCCACTGGCCGGTCGAGTGAGACAAAGTCACATTTCAGGACGGATATTCATTGGGGTTCCCCATACTGCCAATGCGCTGTTTTTAATATTCAAATTTTTCGAGTTTTTATAAGAAGCGACTAAAACTACTACGAATTCAGGATTATCATAAATCGTGTGTCAAATGTTAAATAACGAGAGAATTAATAATTAACGTGGTTGAAAAGTTCGTTTGAACGATGTATTTATATTTGTGTAACTTTACCGATATTTTATCGATGAACAATGGCCCGCGGCCAAAAATATGTAATCTCTCGCTATCTCGCTAGCTCGCGCAGGATCTGTTATGATGTTTCGTCTTCTTATTGTGTTCATAAGAAAACACATTGCCTAAGCCAACTTAGTTGATAGTGGCTACTGTGGTAAGTCACACACAACTTTATCTTAAATACCGAAATGCTCACGGTATCCATTTGACTATTAATTTTATTTCAATTCGTTCGTGGTGAAAATCGACTAATTTTTTTTAATTACGTCGGCTTACTTATAGATTGAATATTTGGTAAGTACATAAATCGCAGGTAAATGTTTAAAAAAATATCTGTTTCAATCAAACAATGCGCCTGTAACTGCATTACTACACACAACGTGTATGAAACGGTGTGATTTTTCTTGTAATAATTTTGTACGTACAAAATATCCAGGGTTTGTAGTACATTAACCGTAGATGCAATAAAAATAATGTCCTTAAATGTCCTTTCGATAATTTTAATTTCAGAGAATTAACAACTCCATATAGTACCGACGAATAAAAAATATTGCTCTCTCGAGGAACAATGCAGCATCAACAGGCTCAGCGATCCACAACAATCAAGTCACCACGGATCAATTATCCTTTGACAAAAAAAATGAATCTCATTGAAATGAGCATGATGAGCGGCTGTGAAATTCTGCAGCATCAAGAGCAGGACAATCGTCGATCGACGGCGTCTGACTCGCTGAATCTCGTCGTTGATTATGCAGCAGTCGGCCTCAATGCCAGTGCTATATTTAACAGTATCAGTGAGTTTTTTACCAATAAATTTTCACAAAATTACTCTAGGTTTGAAAAGTCATTCTTTCGTAGTGAATAACAAGAGGAACGAAGAGCTGCAGTCGGACATCGATGAAATCGTGCCGACGCTCATAATGGACAGCAACGAGCAGTTGATGCTGCAGGAGCAATTGTCCTTGGAAGGTAGATACATGACTGAATCGATAAAATTTGATTATTCATCCGATACGGAGGAAAGCTATTCCAGTGATAATGCAACAAATCGATGCACTCTGTCTACCGGAGGTCTATCCTCAAACGAAATATTTAACCCTGTCGTTGGCGCTGGTTTAAAAAGGATCTTTAAATACTTCGATTTTGATTATAACGTAACTTAAATCCATTCAATCATTCAGTACAATAATATTTAAATTCCATAACTGTTCTTAATTTTTATTCAGAGGAAAGATACTATTCGGATAACAGACGTAAAGAAGTACCATGATTTGTCTGAATTTAATGAAACCAAAAATCAATTTTCTCAGTTAGAAAACAATCAGTTCAAGACAAGGACATGCGTCGATCTCGAACAAGCGTCAAAAAAGCGAAAGGTAAATTTTTATTTCTCATCCATTAGTGAGTACTCTTACGTAAATTAAGCTTTATTAATAGAAGAACGAACCAAAAAACGTCAGCTGCATCAAGTGCACCAAAAAATTTCGATCCGAAGGGCATATGAAAGTCCATTATTACTCGCACGATCCCGAGAACAACTCTGTCGCGGTTGGATGTCAAATGTGTGCTCGCATTTTCTGCCATCGAGGAGCACTGAACTTGCATCTCATGAGAAAACACAAGTTGAGCATCAGTGAATTGAAAAACTCAGATTCAAAAAATAATCGACGATGATTTTTTTTAAGCCTGAATATTAGACGATATACGCTACCAAACATTAACTGGCAAATTTTTTGAAACGGAGAAACAATCGTTTATTTTCAAAACTATTTTTAGTTTAGTAATTGATTTTAATTTTTAGGATTGTGAACTTTTAATTAATTTTTAATGTTTCCATTTTGAACAAATTTAGTTCCTTTTTTATACTAATTAATTTAAATGATGAATCAAAATTTTGTATTAAACTTTCTTCGATGAACATGTACCACACACGAGGATGTGTAAATCATATCATCTTGATATTTTTAAGATGATTTCGAAATGATTTTTTCATTCCTGGAAAGTTCTTATCCATGATTAAATATCTTACTTTTATGATGGATTTCGTACATACATCAACTTGCGTGAGTAATCTTATTTAATGTACAGAGAGGTTTGTTATAATGAACTAAAATATTGAAATAAAATAAGTACATTCTAATTCCTTTTAAGTTATTATTTTTTATTTTCTTATTAGTACAGTATAGTAACCATATAAAAACGTTCTGGTTATTACTTATAAGTCACTTTAAGAAAATATAAAAATCATTCAAAAATTATTTATTTGTGTTAACAATTTTATTTTTAGTAGAAAAATAATTTATTTTCATCAACAGTACGAGTACAATCACAAACAGTATAATTATTATCCAGTAGGATTCTATATAACAGTTTAAAAATCAGTTGATTTTTTATAAAATGTCAGAAATTTTTATTTCGCAAAAACAAGTGTGAAATAAATTATATTTTCGAATGGTTTATTCGGTTCAAAGTGAATGCTATAACTGAAAACAAAATTATTTAAATTTGAATTATTAGTATCTGCTATAAGCCTCCTTAAAAACAAAAATTGTTGAGCATACAGTAAAAACTTGAATTAATCAGTACTAAGAAATGTTGTATCAGTCTGTAAAAGATTAATCTTAAATAGGATTTTACATTAAATTATAATATAAGAACAACAGTAAAATCTATAAAAGACGTTATTCCTTTATCAATCAGTCTTTAAGATTTGTGATGATTTTTGGTATAGATTGTTTTATAGGAGCGATAAATAACGATGAGGGTGATCCGTGTAAGATTTTTTTTGAGAAAATTCCATCAAACCAGGGCCAGTAGAGGTGGATGCTTTTCCTCGAGAAGATGTAGTTTTACCTCGGGAAGATGAAGCTCTACCTCTGGAAGAAACGCCTCTACCTCTACCCCTATACATAAAAAAATTATAATTAATTATGTATGTTTTAACAGTCATGTTTTTGTTTAAAACTTATATACTTATACAATAATACAGAGCAATCCCAGTTAACTTATAAAAACTGAAAAACACCCTCGAATATACATCCTTTACCAAGTAATAAAATGAATTTTTATTTCAATCGCGCAGTGTTTCATTACTGCATACCCAGTAACTTTATCAAGCTTATGTGATGTTCACGCACCAAAAATCAGCAAGTCAAGTTGATGCATGATCATGTTTGTTTGTCAGTTTTTTGAAATTATATTGTAGGATTACCCCGTATCATTGTGTAAATACATAAGTTTTCAATAAATCAAAATTTGGAGACAAAGCATTGATTGTAATACTTTCTAAAAATTTCTGCCTATAAACTTACCTAGATTTTCCTCCCCTGGCACTTCCAGAACGTTTGAATTTTTTATACGTTCCTCCACGGCGAGAAGGTCTTCTTTTAACACCAGTTTTTACTACTGAGTTTACTGTTTCTCTCCAATCGTCATCTTCCATACTTTCTTCAAAATCATTTTCTACTGTTTCAATTGCCGTTTTAATAATTTCTTTCTTCTTTAAAATTTCTGAAATGTTTTATGTTAAATGAACTGTCACAAAAATTTATGTGTATTAAATTTTATAAAATACCTTTTCTTTGTTCTGCATATTTCTGAATGATATCCATCAAGGTTTTACCGTACTTGTCGTAATTAGCTTTGGTCACATGAGGAATACTTAACATTTCCTCTTCAGTTTCTGGTAATCGCTGGCTCATTACTCGCACGGCTACCATATTCATTATAGAATTAGACGACACTTCCAGTGCATCTGCGATTCCATTTACAATTTGGGCTAGTTCAGTGTAACAATTTTGCTCTAATTCTCTCAGTTCGTTATCACCCGCCTTGGATATACTAGTCACGGTTGCTATCGCATTTGATTTTTCAGAAGGCTTTTTATTTTTTATGAATATCTAAAAATATTTGTAATTTATTTAACTGATTTTTCAATTTTTTAATTAAGTAATTAATCGAAAAGTACCTTTTTGTTAGAAATCATAAGATCTTGAGCTTTTGGACCTAATCCAAGATATCCACAAGCTATTTCATTAGTTATATACATTTCTTCTTTAAGATAATTTTCAAGCACTAATTTATGTAACACTCTTTCTAAATCAGATCTTGTCCATGATTTTCCTTTACCAAAATATTTGTGCTTATCTTGACCTTTGCGAATTATAATTTATTTTAGTAAGCATGCAATGAAGAGTTTTCTTAATGCAAAATTTCAAAAATGTATATTTGAGAATGTATACCTGAATCTCTAATTTTTTGTAAATTACTGCCCTTATAGATATCAATAAGTTGCAATACAGTAACTCTTTGCGATCGATTTTTCGTCAAGTCTCTCACAAGTGTAATAAGAGCTTTTGCATCATCTGTTACATCTTGTTCAACAAATTGTCCCTAAAAAAATTAAGAAGGAACCAATGATTTCAAGTTATTAGAGGATTAAGAACCAAGGGAAAAACTTACTTGAAGTCTGCAATTATCGCAAGCTGTCGCTTTATTAGCTATGCATAGTTCACGGTCGAACAACTCACCAAAGTAATTTAATTGTATAGCTCTGCGGCAGTCTGTTATATTTTCACAGTAAGCAACCATTTTCATAAGATTTTCTTCATTTGTCTTTTTAGCTTCAGCGCTGGAAGCGTCCAGTTGTATCATTTTTTTGTGTCTATACATGTCCGCATAATTGTAAAACAATATACATTCCGCATTTTCCGAGTCACGTCCAGCTCTGCCACTTTCTTGATAGTAACCTTCTATAGACTTTGGAAGTCCTGCATGTATAACAAACCGAACATTTGGTTTATCGATTCCCATTCCAAAAGCTATAGTAGCGCAAATTACTTTTATCTAGATAAACAAAAAATTTAAACGTTAATTATAAAAAATTGATAATGGCTTGAAAAAACAAAAACATTTTTATTTTACTTTTTCTGCTATCCATTTTCCTTGAATGGTTGAACGTTGCTTATCAGATAGTCCTGCGTGATAGCTCATGGCTTTAATTCCGTTTAATTTCATTTGCTCTGCATAATCATCACAATCCTTACGAGATATGCAGTATACAATACCACATTCGTTTTTGAATTTAGCTTGTATCATACCAGTTGCTTCATCTGAGGAGCTCTTTCCTTTTTTTATAATTACTCTATATTGCAAGTTGGGTCTATTAAAACTCGACATGAACCTAAAATTATGTATATCAAATTAATAAATGAAAAAATCGTCAGTTACATGAATGTAATTTCAGAAACCATTTTGGCGTTGTCATTCCTAGCTGATTTAAAATATCAGTTCTAACTCTTGGAGTAGCTGTAGCTGTTAGTGCCATGGTAGGCACATTAGGATAATTTTCTCTTAATATTTTCAATTTTTTATAATCTGGTCGAAAGTCGTGACCCCATTGACTGACACAGTGGGCCTCGTCTATAACAAATCTACTTAATTGTCCTCTTTGATAAAGAGCCGTTAAAGTAGATATCAATTTTTGTGATATAGATATTTTTTCTGGTGTTACATATAAAAGTTTAAGTGTAACTTCTTTTTTACACAATTCCCTATAAACAGAATCAACTTGAGCCTCAGTCAAATCACCAGACATATGAGTAGCTGGAATCTAAATGAAAAGAAATGCAAATTAAGATTTTTCTTAGTTGCAAATATAGTTTTCAAATTCAAACTTACATCCAATGAAAGTAATTTTTGTGTTTGATCTAATATAAGACTCTTTAATGGTGAAACAACTATTGTTAGTCCAGGTGACATTAGCGCTGGTAATTGATAGCACAATGATTTACCGCCACCCGTTGGCATCAAAACAAAACAATCAAATCCCAAAATAGCAGCATTTATAGCTTGCAACTGGTTGGGTCTAAATTCATATAAACCAAATTTTTTTCGAAATATCTGGAAAAAAAAATTTTAACAACATTAGGGATAAATAATTTAGGTCAGATTTTATTGGTGTATTAACTAAAATAGTTTTAATGAATGCATAGTTTTTTTATATTTATAACTACTAGTAATAATGTATATTTACCTGTAGCATTAATTTAGAAAATGGATATTCAAACCCATCAAAATCCCCACTAATGCCATCATTTTTGAAGTTTCCAGTAAATTTAGTTTCTGTACTAGTTTTTGAAAAATTTGGTTTGTTTAAGTAGTCATCATCTCCAAACATTTTTTTGAAAGAAGTTGATTTATCGTTCAAACTTTCTTCTTTGGTAGAAACTATAAAACAATCACTTTCTCTAGATTGCAATGACAAGTTGATTTCATTATCTGGAAGATTCAATGTAATTTTTTGAATAAAAATCAATGCAAAAGCATCATACAAAAAAAATTTCAAATCTAACTTCTACAACTTACCATAACTATCGTTATAATTATTCCAGTGATCATTGCTTTTGTTAGATTCTGCCATAGAGGTGGAGTTTTCATGATAATTTCTTTTACCTAAACTCATTTTATTCATTTTTTTTGGAGATGGTGATGGAGATTTAGAATCCAAAATACTTGTATCACAGAAAGATGTAGTTGAATTTAAATAATTAAACTCATTGTTTTCTGCATATGATTCTGCGACATCAAATTGATTTGTTCTTTCTTCATTATCAGGAATTATAATTGCATTTTTTTTATTTTTATCCATCATTTCAGTTAATTTTTTTGTTACTTCTGGAGACATTTTTGTTTTGACTGGTATTTTAAGTTGGAACTGACTTTTCTTTTTCAATTTGTCAGAGGGAGAAGATCCTGGTTTAACCAAATAATCTTGCTCCTTGTTTTGGTTAATGGCATTTGTGATTTTGGAAAGAGAAAGAGATTTTTTAAATTCATTTGTTACCTCAATTTTATTAGGTCTTATTTCTCCATTATTATGATGACTGATTTCATTTCTATCACGTTTACAATTTGATTCTGCAAAATCTTGAAACAGATCATTATAGTTTGTACTATTGATTGACTCTTTTTTAGTATCAAGAGATATCAATCGTCTTTCATTTTGACGAATTCTACATCTAACTTTCTGTCGAATACTTTTTAACTTTTGGAATGTTTCTGGTTCAAATTGAGGAAACTTTGACAAAACTTCAATTGGCATGTTATCCATAGCATTGTAGAACTTTTCCAAAATTTGAATATCAATATCCTTTAAAGTGGAATCATTCTCTTTCAACTTTTTTTCAGTGTCCTACAAATTATTAAATAATGTTTTTTGCACATTATAAAATGTAAAGATAATTAAATAATTTTATCAACTTACTGCAGATGCATGTGATGAAATCAAAGGATCTTTTTTCAAAGATTCAATCCATTTATCAAGTTTATTGTCCAGACCAAGAGGCTTTAAATGCAATTTCACATCTGGTCCTTTCCAAACTTTTTTTGGAGATTCAAATTTCTGTGTCATATAAGAACTTTTTGATCCTTTCAGAGAATCGACTGGTGAATCAAGTTTGTTTTTTGTGTCATTTTTACCAAACAACTCTTTCTCAACGACATTACTATTATATGAATCACTGTCATCAGATTCACTTATTATAGTTGCTTTGGTCGACCTCTTAAATGATTTGAAATTTAATCTCTTAGGAACAATCACTTCATCGTCAGATGACAATAAAGATGTGAAATCTTCTTGGCAATTTGCCTTCATTTTGTTAAAATCACTCATTGATATATATTTTACATACAAATTAATGTTTCATTGCGAAGTTTTACAAATTTTTGATGAATTAAAAAGTTAATCATGATTCATTCACACTTCTGGTTGCACAATCACTAAGTATCAACTCGAAACTTAACAATTAAATCGTGTTTAATGCGGAAGAAAAAATAAACAACAATAACGAAAAACAAGCCGCCAAAGCGATGCAATTATCATAACCTCAGTAGTGGTATGGATTGTGCAGCGGGCAGCCGTCAACCGACAGCCGCCAGCCGCAGCTCTGTCGTCTGCAAATTTTGTTTGGATCATCTCACTAATCTCACTAAAAATTTAAAGTAAATTCTTATACTAGGTGTAGTTTCAATTTCGAAAGATCGAAAAATATAAAAAGTATGAGGTAGTGCAACACAATCGACTTTTTAGTTTTCAATACATCAGAAAAATAGAGAAATGAGAAATTACATGTTATATCAAGAATATTTGCAAAATAACGAGACGATCGTTGATAAAATTTAGAGTCGATCTAAATGATTTTTTCGAATTCTAACGGAATCACTGATATCCTGTATTTACCTCCAAACATTAAATAAATCAATTTTTTTTTTAATTTTATTTTTGTTTAATAGAATCTGACAATTAGACTGTTTTAAATCACGATACGCTTTGCGCCTTTGCCGATTATTTGAATGATATCGATTTCATGAACTTAGCTATCGCTTGTTATGTGAAGGGAACAATTTAATATAAATCATATACACTAATACACAATAAATAATTTTTTAATAATGCAAACACCATTTTACTGTAGTATTGTTGTAATTACATTAATGTTGACATTTTTCTTATATTCTTACTCATTAGAATCAATATATGCCACAAAGCTTTTAAATGAAAAAACATTGGGAATACCACACAACTGTTATTGTTTTGTTTTTTATCACATTTATTGTATCTGGACCGCATCAACGAAGTTCATTTTCTGCCAACGATTAAAAAAATAATTTAAACAATAATATTTTTGTCCGTTAATTCGTGCTAATAAAGTTTTTAATGACCATATAAAAATGAGTCTAAAAATTAAGTCTTTAATTTATCAAAATGAGTGTGAAAAATTCATGAATGGCCCTTTATGCGAATGGGTAAGCAATGAATTGTTTGTTGGTTATTTTGAAACTTAATATTTTTGTAATTAACCAATTATGCGAAATTTTTATTTTTAGTTATGTAACTGCTTAGATTTACAAATAAAGAATTTTTACAAAAAACCGACGTATTCAGATTTAGTTGATGGCATGCTGATGCATCAAGTTTTTTTGATGACGTAAGTTTTTTTTTAAAAAGTAAAGTACATGGATACATATTTTTCTTTTATATATTTTTTAATAGTAATGATAATTATGAAATGATCACACTCTAACGAATTTATAATATAATTCAAGGGATCTAAATGTTGTAACTAAAGATATTAACGTACCCAATGGAGACCCTATACAGAGATTAGAAAATCTAAGAGCAATACTTGATAATATCAAATATTTTTTTGAAGAAGAATGCAACCTCTTACTTGTGCAAGTTCCCAAAATTCATCTTCTTGCAGAAAAACCTATGAACAATATTAAAGAAATGGAACTTTTATTGAAGTTATTATTTGGCTGTTCTTTAAAATGTCCACGACTTTCTATTTTTATGAAAATAATGGAAAAATGCAAAGAATCAACTCAAATGGAGTTGATAAAGTATGCATCTGAGGTAAGAAACGGTATTGATATTATTGGAAATATTAAAATAGTAAAAAAAGTTAAAATTTAATGTCAATTCATTTGATATTAAAGATGACCGAACGTTGTGATGTTATATTTGATCCTGAGCTTGTGCTACAAGAAGATTTTAATAAAAGTAGTATATACGACGCTTTAATATTTATTCGTTCAGTATACAAAGAAAATATCATATGCCAAAGTGAACATTCTGATTTTGCATACAATACAAAAGAAAAACTAGAAGAAGCTCAAGAAGATTTACAACATTTAAATATTAAATTTCAAAAAGTTAAATGTGATTTACAAGATGCAAAAGAAAATTTGTATCACCACGAAACTTATGCTAATAATCTTAAAAAAGAAAATCAAATTCTAGGTCTTTCATTTCATATAAATCATTGATAGATTTTTTATATTTCATTTATACCGATCTTTAATTGATATTTTTAGAAAAAGAAGCTACAATTGCAAGAAAATTACGAGATGAGCTTGATATTGCAAAGGAAGAATTGCTTAAAGCAAGAGATTTAATAAAGCAGTTGAATCAAAAAGCAAGAAGTCCTATTTATCTATTCGAACAATCCAAGTATTTAGCTGTAAAGACCAATGAAACAAAATTAAAAGATGAAGCAAGATATACAAAGTTACAAGTAGAGAATTTGTTAAAAAAGAACAAGTTCTTGCTAAAAGAAATACAAAATCTTCAAGAAAAGAAAGATAAAAATAAGAGTGATCTTGAAATAGATTTGGAAAAAAAACAAAGACAAGTTGATGATTATAAAAAGATTTGTGAAAAATTATTGAACGAGAATGCATCACTGCAAAATAAGCATAAAAGTTTAATAAGTCAATTATTATTTCAGAAAAAACATTATTTTAAATGAAGATTAAATTAGGAAATGATAATAATATGGTTAGCTTATATTTTCAACATTTTCATTTTTTGTTTTTATTCATAAACCTGTATAAATTTGATAGACAAATTTATCTGAATAAATTAAAATACATAAAATGTATAAACTTTTATTTTCATTAATTGTTATAATTATTTACACCCCTTAGTTTGTTCTTGATCGTTCTAGTCTTGATCGGGTTCAGTAAAGTTGGCAATCAGTGTTAAATACATTTTTTATGCTGGGATATTTGAAAAAGATAAACAAAGAGTAGCAGCCAATTCTAGGAATAGTAACAGTTGGTGATGACTGTCGAGCGGTAAACATGAGTATCGCATATAATTGTTTTTGTATCGCAAACGGTTTTCTTTATCCTTGTGAGGGTCGATCGCCTAGAAGTTTTGAAGCATATGAACGAATGCATGTACGATCCGGAAACATTATTTGTAAAACACTTGCTTGAATCTAGAATCATCGACGTTATCGAGAGTTCTGTTTTGTAGTTTAAATTGACGGTTAATAAAGTTGACACTTCCGTCCGCAATTCTTTTCCAACTATTCTTACAGAAAGTGAATTGTGCATCAAGTTTTATAACATCATCTTGGTCTTGAAATATGGAGAAAAAAATAGATTCATTTACCGAGAGTACCGAAGAACAGTATGATCAATTGAATTTTGAAATATTTGATGAACATACAGTAGAAGTTGAGAGCATCGAAGTGGAAGACCACGAAAATCATACTGTTCAATCTGAAAATCAAATTGTAGAAGGTGAGAGTGAATCTGAATATCCAAAATTGGAATTTGAAAATAGCGAAACAGAAGATTCCATATTGGACGTTGAAAATAGTAAATTGGAAGATCAGTTATTAGCAGATGAAAGTATGGAATTGGATGATCAAATAGTAGAAGTAGAAAATATTGATTACAGCGAAAATGATGTATTTTACAATAAATCTCCAACAACTACAATGTCTGAAGTTGTTCTGGCATATGAACTAGAAAATGCACAATGTTCTTCAGCGATTGAAAACAATAGTCTTTATGAACCCAAAGGCTTAACGAAACTTTTATCTATAAGATTAGATAAACCAATTTCCCATCATTATGATAAAGTGTCACTTCGTGATGAGTGAGTTTGAAAGATTTTTCTTTTTGTTTTTTTTACAAATTTTTTTATACCTTCTATATTACAGGATTAACAAAGTTATGGATAAACAAAAAGAACTTTCAAGAAATGTAGAACTTGCAAAAGAAATTGTAACAAGTTTTTCCATGCAAGCTGTTTCTAATGTAATAAATGAAACTAATATTAACTTTTTAGTTTCTGGTAAGATTATTTATCATATATCTAATATTACATATAATACAGAAGTTAATATATATTTTAGCTACGTTACTGTTACAAAAAGTATTAACAATGTTAGAAAAACAAGAACTACAACTGCTTGATTTACAGCAATCAATAGAGCATCTGCCTCCGCTTGAAGTTTTAGCAGATTATGTATGCAAAAAAAATGATTTGCATTTGTAAGTTTTATAAATCATGAAAATCACTAATTTAATGCTTTTTCATTTTGTAATTTATCTTTTGCTAGAAACTCTGATAATGAAAAAAATACAGATAATTTAAAACGATTTTATGTAAAAAATGAGGTAAGTTTCAGTCTTCAAATGTTTTATTTCTCTATAATTTATATAAATATGAATTCTTACTTATTCAAAAATTTTTTGGTAGGAGAAATTAAAAAAGCGCATTGTTAACTTGGAAAAAAAACAGAAAACCCACGATGATAAACTAAAAGAAAAAAACAAAATAATCATCCGTCTTAAAAAAAAAATTTTTATTATGAGGTAATTTTGATCATGAGTGATAAAAACACAATTTATCAAAAGATCTATATAACAATTCTTTTTTTAAAACTATAGAAAACAGTTGAAAATAGCCGCTTTTCCTCCAGATGAAAGTAATAATTTATCGTCTACGCAGGTTTGAATATCATTTTATTTGTATAAGATGACAGAATAATTACTTATAGTTTTATATTTTCCCTTTAGATGCAAAAGGTGAAGGAATTAGTAAATATCACCAATTCGCTAGTGAATAGCATTAGCAAGAAATCAAATTACAATCCATTTTTTAAACAAATGTTAGAAAAGAAAGACAACAAAATTTATGAGTTGAATGGCACAATTGAAAATTGTAATAAAGTGAGTGGTAAATTAATGAGTTAGCAAGTGATCTGAAAATTATATTTCAAGCATATATATATATGTATTTTTTTATAGAAATTAAAACAGGCCCTTCAAAGAGAGAAAGAGTTGAAAAAGAAGTGTTTTATACTAAAGAAGAAAAATGAAAACATTTGTAAAAAAAAAGATGTAGAAATTTTCAATCTAACATCAGCAATCGAGCGGCTAAATAAGAAGCATGACAGATGGATAATGGATCGATTTTATCAAAAATGTCATTCTACCATGTTATTTGAAAAAGTAAGAAAAGTCGAGAGAAAACAGAATGAATTATTGAAGAAAGAGAAGCTAAAAAAAACTTGAAAAAGTATTATTTGTTGGTATTGTATGTTATTGTATTTTAGAATAATAACACGAATTGCTTAAATGTTTTATTCTCATTTATATTTACTCCCAAGTCATATTATTTTATAGTTTGTTTCCCCTACTCTTGTGTAATCTCAATCTACTTAAGACCAGATATACCGTATTATTATTGTAGAAGGTAAAGGTCATCGCTTTCTTGTACATTGTTGTTTTGAAATTTTCACGAGCTGAAAGGTCCTAAATCAGTTGCCTAAAACGAACGATATAATTCAAGTGCGAATTATATATCCCAATCAATCTCGTTTCTTGTCATGGATACCAAAAAAAAATTTTCGTGGGCCAAAAACGGCTTCTCTAAGTGTCCGTTCCCAGTAGCGAAATTCAAAACATCCAAGTTTTTGCCGATTAAGGAAGAGCACGCAGCCTTATGCCTTCAATGTAATCAAATTCTTCACAACACCGTCGACGATCGTCTTCAAAGTCATAGGTAATTTTCACATTTTTGTTGGCATAATTTTCATGAATAAATAAAACGTTTAATTGTTAGAAAACGATGCATCTGGGTTCCAAAAAAAGTCGATAAAGCCACCAACACTTCCTTAAAAGCCGAACCAGCAAAGATTAAGCAAAGAAGTACATCAGTTCCGAGACGAGTTTCTATCGCAAGTTCAACTGCTCAAAAAGAGCACTTTGCCAATCATAAATTCAAAAAAGAGGCTACTTATTCAGAACGCATAGAACAGTTAAGGCAACTTGTAGCTCAACTTAATGATGAGATGAAAGAGCTACTGGTAGTCGAGCAGTCCGTGGCCCAATCAACTCCATGCCGAAATATCAACATTCAGCCTATCATCGAAGCCACTAACATTAATCAAACTCCTATATCTCTAGGTGAGTACATCGTAATAGAGGCCAATTTTTTTTTAATTGCTTCCAATTTGCATTTGTTTCAATTACAGTGTGCCGAGAATTGAATAATACCATTAATGACATAAACAACAATCAAGTCTCTGTCTCTTCAGCCACTAAAGAAATGAAAATTCCAACTTTGCAGGAACGCAAATCTCGCCTTGAAGCAGCTCAAAGCTGCTCTTTAGCATCGTCAG
The DNA here is from genome assembly GCF_000599845.2 of Trichogramma pretiosum. Taxonomy (NCBI): domain Eukaryota; kingdom Metazoa; phylum Arthropoda; class Insecta; order Hymenoptera; family Trichogrammatidae; genus Trichogramma; species Trichogramma pretiosum. Next base: position 2,235,496 of record NW_019641678.1, read on the forward strand.
TCATTGAAGATCTCGAAGTCTCGAAATTGAATCGAAATCGCGATAGCAGTTTGCGACGTCTCGTTATGGAATTTGAAGATTCAAAAGCTATCAATGAACAATCGAAGGAAAAGAACGATAACCTTGTTAAAAAACAATACGATAATTACGAAAAAGTAGTAGCATTACTGGAACAACGTAAAAGTGCCAAATGTAATTTGGCACGACGAGGACGTTTAGTTAAAGAAGCAACTTCTGAACAGTAATTTTTTTACTCGATTTTTCTTCAATAGATATTTATTTTATACAATAAGTAAAAAGTCTCTGAAAATTATCTTGTTATTTGTATCAACAAATTTATATATTGATACTCTGTCAACCAATTTAGTTATAGCTTTTTCTATTTAAAATAATTGAATAATATAAAATTTTAAAAATATAAAATGAGTCATTTACTTGCAGTACACTTTATTGAATCTTGTCTTTGAGAGGGAAAATTTTCTTTTAGGATTTATCGGCATTAAAGGTAGCGTATATCGTTTGATTACATTCAATTATGAATTTCTTACAAAAAGTGTAATTATTTGAACAAATTGATTACATTATAATATTAAAAAAAACCTTGTCTACACCAAAGCAGAGGTCTATGATTGTGATTCGGTCAACAAAGGTTAACATCGATTAAATTTAACGCTACATACAATGAACAATCAATGAAACATTTTTTAGTTATAAGAATCATATTGGTTCTGTAAACATACTAAAGAATCAAATTCTTTCAGTCATTTTACTAATAGTTGCTTTCTTTGCATAAGAGCATTGCAATAGGCAATGGCTTGTTCTCTCGATTCGCATTTATTATCCAAATAAGTTGATGAATCCGTAATGAATTCATCCTGGTTACGGCTCATTGGAGTTGTAATAAATTCTTGCACCGCTTGACGTGGATGATTGTATTCAAATTTAGGATCGTTGGATTTTATGATATTCGCCAACGTTTCATCGTCGAGGTACTTTAAAATTTTTTCCACTACGTGAGTTGATACTCGATTGTTAAATAAGCCCGCAAGAACGGTTTCGGCCTTTCTCATTTCTCTTCTCCTTGCTAAGCCTTTACCATACTGCGTTATTAGACGTTTACCAAAATTAGGATAAATCTGATCGATTGAGTCGAGAGAGCTTTTGAAAAGGGGCGTATCGAGCACTTGTTCGACGTACATTGAATTCTTGAACATGAGATCGTAAAAGCTGCAGAAAAAGTTAATCTTCGCAGATTTCATTTTTTCGAGTTCCTCGCGTAGTTGTTGGATCAAGTCTTCAGTCAATTCGGGATGACATCCGGTATTAGCATTGTAGAAGTCATTGATTTGATCGCTGAGAGGAAAGTTGGCAATCTTAAGCTTTTGGATGTACCGGTAAAAATAATAGGCGATACTCTCACTTTCGTAAAGAGGAAACGAACAACACGTCTCACCGGCATTATCTCGAATATTGGCATCGGCAAAGTAATCCATGAAAATGGATGCGGCAGTGTGATTCAACTCCCAGGCAGCGAGCAGTAGAGCCGATCTTCCATTCTTGTCTCGCATATCTATATCGCAACCATTCATAAGTACGGCTCTTAGCATTCCATTCAAGGCAAGTCGAGGATCAATCGGAGATTCAGAAGTTGATTTAGGCTGTTTGAGTCGCATGTGATCGTCGAGAGCGACTAAGTGAATCACGCTCATGCCGTTGGACGTCACTCGAGACGGATCAGCTCCACCACGTATCAGATGGAGAATGGTTTTCTCTTGACGGTGCACTGTAGCCATGTGCAAAGGAGTCCTAGATCCGTAATCTTTTTCAATAGCGTTCACATCGGCTCCACTGTCGACAAGAAGCTCGATGAGATTGTCGTGACCGTTGTTCACGGCCAAGTGTAACGGAGTCGGTCCGTACAAACTCTTGGCGTTAACGTCGGCGCCGTGTTCGATGAGTAGCTTAACCATGTCCTCTTTCATTAATTGATGCTCGTCAAGATCCATCACATGATGCAACAGTGTCATACCGCGATCGTCCTTATGGTTTACATCGAGTCCGCGTTCGACCAAAAGCTTCAAAACATCGTAGCGTTGAGAATTGAACATTTTTGATACAGCATTGGCATACTTGTCGCGTTTTTTAGTCATATCACGAGACCCGTAATTGGTTCGGAATAGAAAAAATGCGGGTGTTTCATCATTATAATTACAAGCGTTAACGTCGCTATCGCAATTCAGGAGAAGATCTACAATTCTCAGAAGCTCAATTTGGTCGATTATCCGAAAAAACTTCTCGCATTGAATTGGTGTGTTCGACTCGGTGTCGGGTCTCGAGGCGTTATCCACGTGCTGGGCATACTTATTTACCTTGTGTTCGGGCTGAAAGCAAGCCAAATGCAACGGTGTTTCATTCTGTGCATCGCGTGCATTAACATCAGCTTTTTGCTTGACCAAATATTCGATCAAGGGCTTCTGGCTGTTTCCATTGACACTAAGAGCTGAAACGACAAAAATAAATTGTTATGTATTGTAATTATATTTCAACTATCTAAATTAGTACACTTAAATTTGAATTTTCACCTTTAATTGCAAAGTGTAGAGGAGTATATCCAGCATATTGGTTTGCGTTGATTTTAACAGCATGATTTATGTCTACGCTGTGTCCAACAAAATTTTTTACAGCTTTTAAATGATTTCTCAAGCAGGCTATATGAAAATGTGAGAATCCATTCCCATCTACAGGATTTTTAAAATTCTTTTCGTGTACATCAAGAAGTAAGCCAATGGCTGTTTCATTATTTTTTTTGTAAGCCAAATGCAAAGCTGTCATGTGGTCAGCATTTTTTACAGTTACATCAGCTTTGTGACTAAGAAGAAGTTTTATAGTTTCAAAACTGTTGAATAAAACAGCAAAATGCAAAGCTGTATACCCAGCCCACATCGCTGCATTCAAATCTACTTGTTCATTGATATTAATACCTTCTTTCATCATATGCTTTATAATATCAGTTTTATTTTTGATGCAAGCAACAAAAAAATGAGAAAATTTGTCCTTGGCTTTGATATTTTTCAAATTTGAGCTAAACTTGTTCAATATCAAATCGACAACCTCTGGTTTATTTAATTTTGCTGCCAACATCAGTGGTGTTTCTCCATGTTCATTTTGCTGAGAGATTTCAGCCCCTCTATCCAGCATCATCTGTACCATGTCAATATCCTCTTTGACAGCATAATGCAGCGGTGTATCCACACCAGCTTTCAAGTTTGGCTTGTGAACTCGACAACCCTCGGTAATGAGAATTTTCGCGATTTGTCTGCGTCTTTTTTTGAGAGCAAGGTTTAGCAAGGCATAATCAGTCCACTTTTCATCGATGCTCACACCTTGGTTGAGAGCTATTAATTGACAAACTTGCTTGGCATTGCCATACATAACAGCTTCGGGAAGTGTCATTCCCTTCTGCTGTTGTTGGGCGGGTTGTTGTTGCACTTTAGGCTGTTGCTTATGCAATTGCAGTTGCACTTTTGGCCGTTGCTCGGTGGGTTCTTGATGCTCTTGTGGCGATTGAGATTGCTCAAGATTAGCACCCATTTCGGATGTAAATGGTTTGGCCGATGCCATCCTAATCGAAGATGTTATTAAACAACACACACGCCAATGAAATATGTATATGTGTATGCAAGTTTAATAACTTATCCGCTAACCTGCATCAAGCAATCAAAGCATAATTGGATTAGCATATTACCGGTTGAACGGTTTGATATTGTAACCCACCTTGAGCAGAAAGATGATTACGCGATGCTCCCGAAAATTCTAATAGATGGTTTCAACCGATAAATGAAAAATAAGCTTTTTTTCTCGTATTTCGTTGATTTTTCAAGAATCACGATAAAAGTTTCAGTGGAAGTCTCGAACAAGTAGTCAAATTGTCAAACCAAATGAACAATTGACGGTATCAATCAATTAGAGTTAATTCATCATTTTCCACTTGAAGTAGTCGAGTGTATGTACACTACTGGGATTTACGCGAATGCGAGCTTGAGCGACGGCGGGCTGTGCTCACAATTTACATCCAAGACATATGAATTTTGCACTAACGGACGCGGCTTTGCAACTCGCTCGTTTTATTAATGATGAGACTTTGCTGCAGCGGGCAAATTTTCTCTCAGCGAGGTTATAAAGTTGCCTGTGATTGCGATTCTGGCCGACGACGTTCAGGATTTTCATCGTGTGCATTCTGCGTGTAATTTGCGCACGCAATTGTCGTCTGGACACTGGCCTCTCTATTTTAGGCGGGTTATTCAAATTTTTTTTTAACGATTTGATTTTCATTTAACAAAGAAAACAGTAGAATGTAAAAATCCAAATAATTAAAGTAATTCTCGTGAATACATTTTTATTCTAACTGAATTCATCAGTTTTCATTTTTTGAAATATAATTAAATACTTCAAGTACGCATTAAATTATGTTCATAAAAAAACATGTAATATTCTCGATAAATTAATGCACAGTGACGTAAAGAAAATATTACATTGATTATCCAAATAATATTTCAATTTTCTAAACACGAAATTGAGACGAAGTTCAGTGACTTGGGTTAATCAAAGTCATACTCATTACTCACAAACAGTGATTCGTTTGTAGAGATTACTGATGGCAGCCCTCGCGAATATTACGTGTGAAACGCCGGACCCGTTTGTAAACATAAACAAAGTTGTTCTCCCTTTGCTCCGCATCGTGAAATTTTCGATACTTTTCCATAATCCACGGGGGTCACTTGCTGTTGATCAGGCTTGGGATAAAGTACGTACAACCATTTTGAATGCTTTGCTTATAAGTAAGTTTCAATTTTATTTTAATTATCTTATTATTTCGTTCTAGAACTAACCCAAAAAGTCTACATCAACTGTCAAGTTTGCGTAGTAGTTCATTGGTTTAAACAGTTTAATTGTGTCCATTGGTTTTTTTTTTGTACATAATAACACAAAAAAATGACTCATCATTCTGAAGATTTGGTACTGCATACAAAATGTTTCACACCTCGCGAGCATCAGGTGGAATTATTATGTTCCGCAATGGAGCGGAATATAATAATTTGTTTAGGTAGAACAACTGAACGAACTTTCATATCCACAAAATTGATACAAGAATTGGGCATTGGTCATAGAAAGAGTTGCAAAGATGGTGCTAAGAGAATTCTTTATCTCCTTGAAAACGACCAAAGTAGCCATCAAAAAGCTGAGTACATTAATCAAGTTACTGATTTTGGTGCAATGGCCTATGATCCTAAAGTTGACTTCAAAACATTTACAGCTAAAGAATTTCAAGTCCTGTGTGTAACAATTCAGGTTTGTAATGATCTAATTGAAAAGAAAGAATTAGATCTTAAGGATATTCAAATAATAATTATTCACCAGTGTCACCGTTTTGATGCAACTGAACAGTTGGGTGACATTTTATCACATTTAAAAAAATTAGATAATCCAATCAAAGTAATAGGATTTGCTGCCCCATTATACAATTTGACTGAAGTACCAGGCCAATTGAGTTTTCAAATTGAAAGAATTGAATCATTCTTACAATGTCAAATAGAAACGGCTAGTGATTTATTATCTATCATTAGATATAGCCCAAAACCAAATGAATATATATTAGTTCATAAAGTAGTAGGTAAATCGTATCAAGAAACAGAGTTACGTAAATGTATTGAATCTACAATGTCATTCTTAGAAGATCACAGATATGATCTTTCAGAAATTTATGATAATGAGTTTGCAGAGGAACGTGAAAAAATGCCTAATCCTGTGGAAAAACCAAAAGATATTTTGGAATATTTTGTAAATATTTTAGATAATTTAGGAATATGGTGTGCAGATAAAGCAGCTTTTGTATTACTTTTAATGATTGAGAAGCTCAAAGTCAGAACTCCATACGATAGGCATTATCTTATTTTCAGTCTTCTATCGACTACATTTGTAAAGATAAGAAAATTATGTGACATGTATTTTCACAATTTAACTGAAGTAGAAAAAATTTATCGATTTTCAACACCCAAGGTTCTAAGAATGTTAGAAGTGATCAAAGTTTTTAATCCCCCTAAAAGATTACTTGCATTATCAATAAATAATTCAGAAGAAGCTCAATCAAAGTCAGACAATCCAACTGAAGTTCAACAAGAAGTAAAATCTTCAAATAATCAGAGTAAAGGACAATCTCCTAGAAGTCAACAAAGAAGATCGAGGTTTCGTCCACCAAGATCGAACACTGACCCCAATGGAATTTGTGGATTATTATTTGTTGAAAATGCATTAACGGCTAAAGTATTACATTACTTATTATTGGAATTAAGTAAGAATGAAGATGATTTAAAATTTTTGAAGCCACTTTTTACATGTGAAAATAATAGTGAAGAGCATGATTCTACAAAAGAGATAGAAATGATGCACAGAAAGCAAGAAGAAGTGTTGAAAAAATTCCGCATGCGTGATTGCAATTTACTGATATGTACTTCAATTCTAGAAGAAGGCATTGACATTCCAAAATGTAACCTTGTGCTAAGGTTTGACTTTCCAAAAAATTACAAATCATATGCCCTATGTAAAAGCAGAGCCAGGACAGCAGAAGCATTACATATTCTACTTATATCTGAGGCTAATTCTGATGCTTGTATCACAAAAGTGGCTGATTTCCATTATATTGAAAAAATTTTACTATCCAAGTGTTCAGGCTTACGCCTGAACTTGCAGCATGAAGCAGAAGCTAATGGTTACGACTTGATATTTCCTTCGTATGAACCAAAAGAAGGACTAGGTCGATCAGTTAGTCTTAATTCTGCCATCTCTTTAGTGAACAGGTAAATGCAATCCTATACATGCATTAGAAAACTTAACATTAACGTAATTTTTTTTTGTTCAGGTACTGCACAAAGCTGCCAAGTGACACTTTCACGAAGCTCACCCCGGAATGGGAAATCAAAGAAGTAACGTTGAATGGCCGAAATATGTACGTTTGCTCCATCCACTTGCCCATCAACTCTCCCCTCAAGTACACCGTCGAGTCGTGGCCGATGCCCACAAGGGCACTGGCTAAACGTGTGGCCGCTCTGCGGATGTGCATACAGCTGCATAAAGAGCAAGAAATCGACGACTTCCTCTCACCAATTAGCAAGGAAACTTTCCGAGCCATGCCAGAATACAATGAGGCACCTCCTTTATCCGAAGACGAGGACACGGATGATTTAGACATTCGTCCCGGTACCACCAAACGTCGACAGTATTACTATAAAAAAATAGCCGATGCTCTGGTGAACTGTAAACCGGAGCCTAACACACCCTGCTACCTCTACCATATAAACATGATACTGAGCTGTCCACTGCCAGAAGAGCAGAATACCCGGGGTAGAAAACTTTACCCCCCCGAGGAGTCGGCCATTGGATTTGGTATTTTAACGAGTAAACCTATACCACCAGTTTGCGCTTTTCCCATCTACACGAGATGTGGCGAGGTGAAAGTCGAATTGCAGCTGATCTCAGATGAAGTTGTGCTAACAAAGTCGCAAATCGATAAAGCCATCGATTTCCTCAACTTCACCTTCAGCAACGTACTGAGGTGAGTAAATCAAAGCGCTCTTTTATTTATTTTGTCTCTTATACATTGTTATTATTTCATTAATTACATCAATGTCTTTGACAAACGGCTGACAATTTGGTAAATTTGCATAAGAAATTAATAAAGCCACCGTCTAGTTCGCTATTCATGGCTTTCTTGATGAAATCATGAAGGAAGTGAACTTTGGTAAAACGTATCCTGCTAGCGTGTTGGTTGAAGGCCTTCTTGTCTGTCAAAACGCCGATGAGTTTACCCGATTGAACTACAGGGCCGCCAATATCTTCCTACACAGTGAAAGTTTTACAATATAGAAGCGCTCTCGAGACTTTATTTTTTCTAGAAACTTACCTGGCTCAATGCCTCTATAATATTGTAATTCGTTGACGTGTCATAAAGCGCCTTTGCGCACAGTAGCATACGATTCGAATCGTCCGGATGACAAACTTGCAGCGAGAGCAGCACATTGATGCGGACCCAGGATCTGAAACCGCTGAGCTTGGTGCTTTTGTCGTGGTGATCGACCCTATCGTGATCCGGCAATTGGACCACTTTGATGCGCGGATCGGCCTGGTTGAGCTTTTTGTCGAGCCTCACAACAGCCAAGTCACCGTCGTAATGGTCCGATGTCAAGGTTTTACTCAAATAGACCGTCTTCACGTTGCGAATAATTCCGTTTTCCTCGTCAAGCGATTGGGTACCTGCAATTACGCGTACTTTACCCCTGTCGAATTCGATCGGTGCCGAGTTGGCAGTTTTGCGGAAACAAGAGGCCGATGTCACGATGAAATTATCGGCTACGATGGCTCCGCTGCATATGTGATTGTAAGCATTTCTTGACGTATCCAGGGCTTGGATCGATACCAAATACTTGTCTCGCACAAAACTGTAAGCTGTTTCAAATTTAGATTAAACGGTATTTTGTCGCTATATACGAATCGATATTGGATCGCACCAACCTCCTAAAAATTGCACGACTCCAATACAAAGAAGTAAAATTAATTTGGCCATCTTTGCTGCGCTGCGAAAGATTATTAGCAATGTCAGTGAGGCTTCATTTATATAGCTTAAAAGTCGTGCAAATGCAATAGTTTAGCGTCATTGTGACAAACTTATCGTTAACAATTTTACCGACGCTCTTGCACGTAAACGATAAAAAATGGTAATTTTTAAAAACTGTCATAAAAAAGTATTTTTCTTGCTATATCTCACTTTAGAAAAAGAAAAAAATTAATATTTTATTGGAAAAATTATTCGATTTCAGCAAGTAACAAATCCAATTGACAAAAATCAATGTTCCCTTTGAAAGCCAATATAGAAATTGTTAATATTGTTCCTCGTCACTTACTCATCGTAAAATTCGAATCATTCATTTTTATCTTACAGATTTCAAAAGTACCTAATGCTGTTCGATCCTGCGTCATCCACAAATTCATACATCATCATACCGGTGAAAAATCACGCCAAGCCCATTTGCATCGATTGGGAATTCATCGATACGGTGATCGCCAACCGCGAGAGTTTGCCCTACCAAATGTCAGACGACAATAGGCGAGATTTCACCTTCGATGCGGCGCGCTACAACGACGCCGTGGTCATGCCTTGGTACCGAAATCAGGACCAACCTCAGTACTTCTACGTCGCCGAGATCTGCCATCATTTGAATCCTAAGAGCCAATTTCCAGGAGAAGATTATAATTCATTTGAAGAGTATTACTTCAAAAAATACGACATCAAGATACAAAACTTGACACAGCCGTTACTCGATGTCGATCACACCTCTGCTAGATTGAATTTTTTGACTCCCAGGTACGTAAAGGCGCTGCTATCTCACAGCGATATATTGTTTGATGTTTATAAATTTTCTTTCTTCTTTCAAAGATACGTCAACCGAAAAGGAGTTGCTTTGCCAACGACCAGTGAGAAGACCAAACTCGCGAAACGCGAAAATCTCGAGCAAAAACAAATCCTCGTTGCCGAGCTTTGCGCCGTTCATCCCTTCCCGGCGTCTTTATGGCGTCAAGCCGTTTGCCTGCCCTGCATTTTGTATCGCGCTAACGCTCTCCTACTGGCTGATCAGTTACGTCGGGAAGTTGCCAAAGCTATCAATCTTGGCCGTGCGACTCTAGATGAGAAATTCAAATGGTCTCCGCTCGACTTTGGATGGAGTTTGGCCGACGTAATAAAAAAAATCAAAGAAGAGTCTAAGGTAAGTTTTTCTCTTTATTCGTTGCTACTTTCGGTACTTTGAATAAGCTTAATTCTCTTTTCAACCTTCATTGCAGAATAAAAACAAGTCTTTCAATGATTCAGTACAAAGTGGAAAAAGTGATAGTTTAGCAGAGAAGAGTATGGAGGAAAAGAAAAAGGAGGTAGAAGGTGGAGAAGTAATCGAAGAGATAACGAGACCTGGTCAATTTGAAATAAGCACGTTTGAAATGGGACAATGTGGAACAGGTTCAAACGATCAGTTAAGTTTGGAAGCTGCTTCTAATACGGATTTAGATGTAGTTTACGCCTCTCCAAATGCGGTCAGTGAAGCTGATTCGAGATCGTACTCCGACTATGACGGTTTGGAAAGCGATGACGCTACATCTGTCTGCTCTAATTTATCGAATCGAACGAATAGCAGATGTTTGGAAATCAATTATACCGAGGAAAATTGCGCCGAAGCCGTCGATTCTAGAGACACGGCCTTCGAGAGAGAAAATAAGAGACTCAAGGCATTGCAGGCCGAAGAGGACAATCATGGATGGCAGTGGGAGATAAAAACCGATGAACAATCATCTGCCCATATAAAAACTCATTTAGAAAATAGAGAGATCAACGAGAAGTTCATTCGCGAAAGAGGAATGATCGTAGATGTGGAAACGCCGGTATTTTTCGAACGCGGGATCAGAAGAATAAGTAACATGATTGAACCAGTCGAAGACGAACAGATCAACAAGGTTATAAAGTTATTAAAAGCTGAGATGGATACTCCGGAAAAATCATTTTGCAACAAAGTTAAACCAGCTGTACCTATGCCAAAAACTCCGCCAAAATACAGGACTTACCACGGATTTACTTTTGATGACCAACCAAATCTGGAAAATCATTCAGGACCTAGCCCGAGTTTGATACTACAAGCTGTGACAATGTCTAATGCCAACGACGGAATCAATCTCGAGCGTCTGGAGACAATTGGTGATTCGTTTCTCAAGTATGCCATTACTAACTATCTGTACTGCACCTATCTTAACATACACGAGGGAAAATTGAGCCACTTACGCTCGAAGCAAGTCAGCAATCTCAATCTCTATCGACTCGGCAAAGCAAAGAATTTCGCCTGTAGCATGATAGCGACAAAATTCGAGCCTCACGACAATTGGCTGCCCCCCTGTTATTATGTACCTAGGGAGCTCGAACAAGCCCTCATCGAGTCTGGCGTACCGTCAACCTTGTGGAACCAGGCCGAGTTTCCTGACCCGAAAGACGGCATTGAAATCGACGCAATATTACGCGGTACTCAGCAAAAGCTCAGCATGATGAAAATTGAACTCTCCGAGAAAAATGCACACGTGAACAATAACGCACGCAACTTTATCCCTTACAATCTGATTACTCAACACAGCATACCCGACAAAAGCATTGCCGACTGCGTGGAAGCCCTCATAGGCGCTTATCTTATTTCTTGCGGACCCAAGGGAGCTCTCATATTCATGACTTATTTAGGAATTCCTGTTCTTCCAACAAGGGAAGTTTTACTTCTTCAGGATGAAGAGCCAACTGATAGACCGATTGGTAGCACCGAGTACGTTAAAGGCAAGACCAAAAAGGGTAAGACAACGTGGTCAAACGTGGTGTACGAAAATTTGCCCCATCCACCGAGTCCGCTGTTGTATAACTCCCCAAATGCTGAGGCAGAATTGGAATTCATGCTGGATGGCTACGATGTGCTAGAACAAAAAATTGGTTACAAATTCAACGATCGAAGTTACTTGTTGCAAGCGTTCACGCATGCCTCGTACTATCGCAATCACTTGACCGACTGCTATCAAAGATTAGAATTTTTGGGTGACGCCATACTTGATTATCTAATTACTCGTCATCTGTACCAAGACAAAAGGTGCCACTCACCGGGAGCCTTGACAGATTTGCGCTCGGCTCTTGTCAATAATACAATTTTCGCCTCGTTGGCAGTACGCTGTGGCTTCCACAAGTATTTTAGACATCTGTCACCCGGACTGAGCGTCGTGATCGAACGATTCGTGGATATACAGGAGAAAAACTGTCACACTATCAGCGAGGAATGTTGCTTCAACAGCGAGGAAGCGGAAGACATCGAAGTGCCCAAAGCTCTCGGTGACGTGTTCGAATCTGTCGCCGGAGCCATATACCTCGACAGCAACATGTCGCTCGACGCTGTCTGGGGTGTTTACTATGAAATCATGAAAGGGGAAATTGATCGGTTTAGCGAGAGTGTGCCAAAGTCACCGATAAGAGAACTACTGGAATTAGAGCCAGAAATTGCTAAATTTAGTAATCCTGAGAAATTGGCTGACGGCAGAAGAGTTCGTGTGACAGTAGAAATCTTTGGCAAAGGTACCTTCAAAGGTATAGGTAGGAATTATAGAATTGCCAAATGTACTGCCGCTAAATGCGCGCTGCAAAAGCTTAAAAATTTAGGTCGTTCATAATTCGTAATAAGTGCGCAACATTCAAAGTAATTATAATTTTTTATTTATTTGTAAATTGGTTATTAATCGTGTTAATCAAGCACACAGTATCTCATGTGTGCCAATATTTTAATTTTTATTATTTAATGTTTGAAAAGGCTTAAAATTAATTTTCTGTATTTGATACAAATGAATGCAAATAGTGATTATGAAGGTGTGCAATTAATAAGAATAATGCTAAATCATACAAAATCAATTAGTATTGATCAAATTAAGTCTTTCATTCTAAAATAAGTTTATATTAGTTATTATTTAGTTTGAATGTATCTCCAAGATGTACATTCATAAATACGGGTGATGAAGAGAATGAAGACTTTTTGTATTTTCTCAATATAAGTTTACTTATTGATGATGTACAAAGACAATAAATCTGTACATTTAAATAGTAATTTTTAAAATAACTTTATTATTCACCTTTAACATAAAGTTTATACCAAATTTTACTCACTCTATGATTATTTTCTTAAGTCTACTTGATCCTTTGTCATGCACAACAGTAAAAAATATTTTTATGTAAATAAATGCTTTTAAATGCCTTATATACGAGTATAATGAAAATATTATTCACAGAATCAATTTTCTGGCTTGTACAATTAAATACAATTCACGATATTCTAAATATTTAAATATATTTAGCATACATTTGTGAGGTATTTGAAGTCCAATTATGAAATTCAGCGAAGTAAATGCTTCGTCACACCACTTTTCCCACAATTTAAATCTAGTGATAAGTATTTCATATAAAAAGTAATATTCTGGAAAATTTTTTCTACAGTAATTACTTTTCATTTGCAAATTTTTCATAACTAAACTATAGTCCTTCAACTTTTGAATTTCATGTAGGCTCATAGATAAAATTGTATACAATGTTAAACCTTTAACTATATTAATATTTTTTAATTTCTCAATTTCTTTATTGCATTCTTTAATAAATGTATTATTATAAGTAGCATATTGACTTTCAAAGGTATTTAAGAGCAAATGATTCTCATTGTTTAGATGCAATCCATAAATTTCCAGCTTTTTTATATGCTTCATTAATAATGCACACGATTGTGAAATATTATTTGAAATGCAATGTAGTAAAACAGTTTCTCCTAAGTTATTTGTTATGTTTATATCTGCACCATTATTTAAACATATTTGAACCAAATCATAATCTTTTCTTAATGCTGCAACGAATAATACTGTTTCACCTTCTACATTTTTGTAATTGATGTCACATCCGTAAGAAGTCAACTGTTTTACTATTTCTTTGTAAATCTCTGAAATATTCTGAAGGTGGTTTTCTTTCCTGATCATCATATGCAAGGGGGTTTCTCCAAATACAGATACATCACAAGCACAAGCTCCTGCTTTTAGTAATGCAATAATTGTATGCTTATCCAAGTTGTAGGCAGCTGCATGTAAACAATTGTGATTTTCAGCATCTGTTATAGTTAAATTTGCACAATATCTTATGAGCAAGTGTATTAATGGTATTCGTTGTCGATAAATGGCCATGAGAAGAGGTGTAACTGCGCTGCCTTTTTGAATAGTAGCATTCACATTAATATAGTGTTTAATTAGAAGATCCGCTGTCTCTTTAGCTTGAATATCATCGTCAAAACAGGTGACAAGATGCATTAAACTACAACCATTAATATCCTTTGTTTCAATATCCGCATAATTATCAAGCAATAAGTTCATAATGGCCAGCTTTCTTTTACTGACTTTCCTCATGACAGCGTTCATAAAATCATCACCAAAACCTCTTAATTGTTGTCTGAGATCGTGATAATTTACACCGTCGCAAAGGTAATAAAGAGGTGTCCTATCATACATATCTTTGGCATTTATATCGCATTTTTGCTGAAGAAGAAGCTTGACGAACCTGAGATCTTTATTCTCCTGGCGTAAAAAATATTTCAGTCTGTTGTTTCCTTCCTGCATACTCCTTATCAATTGGTCGAGTTCGCATCGTAAATTTGGAAGCAGACAGGCCAAATGAAGAGCGGTGCGCTGCAACAATGGCTCTTTGGCATTCACGTCTTTACATTTGTCGATTACTTTTTTAAATTCGACATAGTTTAAGCGAACCGTGGCCAGGTGTAATTCACTAACATAGAACGAATCCGCAAATTCTTGATCCTTAATAAATTCGTCAATAAAAAAATCACACAAGCTGTACAACTCAGTGGGCGAAAAATTTTGAAGGTCCAAAATATCGTCGGATAAAATGAAATTTTCCATGATAAGTTAGCAGTTGCGGCTCCTCTGACAGAGTTGATTACAACAAGCGTTACCTTTGTAATGCCAAACTACGTTTGTCCGTTGGCACCGTTAACTTGTAAGTAAACTGTGTCGATCATTCAAAAGTTGCAGCAGATTTGCGTGCTCTATAGGCCAATGTGGTGTATCGGTGTGAGTGCAGAAGAAATATTATACAGCAATCTATATACGCGGACACTTACAGTAACGATAAACAGGGACAAAATGGACAACAAGAGTTCTCAAGTGTCGTGGAGTGTTTAATCATCGCAGATCATATTACTATCCGGTCATCATCATTGTAACGTCGATGTCATTTGTTCTCTCGTTTTGAAATTTTACAGTTGAGATGGCTGCATATTTATGTAGCTCTTGCTTTTCGCCAACATTATGTCATTTTGGATGATTATTATATGCGGTTGTCATATGTCTCACATTGATCAGGTAAGTGAATAACATGCATTATTTGTGTACAATCATCTGTAGCCAATAGTTAAAAACGAAAATGTTAGCTCTTTATTTTCGTCTTTGGACATCGACAATGCATCATATACAATTACATGCCAAGTCACGTTCGCATCGCATCTGCGAGTATTGCCGTGTAAACAAATTGCGCAAATCACCGAAAAATATTATTTTTCTCGCTTCCAACTCATAAGCCAGTAAAGAAAATGAGAGTCGTTATATGACATACACAAGTACGTGAATTTAGTTACTATGTGTGAACACCGAGAGTACATGCGATTCCCGTCTTTCCAAAGTCGTCGTCACAAGTAGTATTTTATTATTTCTCTTGAAAATAATTATGCGTTCTTATACTATCCGTCCCGCTCGTCGTCGCTCGGGTCGTGCACGCGGGGGATATGATCCTAGTAATAAAGTCCATATCGTTCCACGAGCTTACAAATTCTAATGTCATGGCTGTGATCGTGCCATTCGTTCGAACGATTGCGTCTATCAAACACGAACTTGAGATAAACTAAATTTTTCGCGTATATATCGGATCCAACGACAGTGACTCAAAAGTTATGAAGTTGTTTATCGAAATTTTTATACTCGCGGTTGCCGCTTTTTGCCTGGTTACTGCCGGTGTGAGTAAATTAAGGGGATTTAGAACCCAGCCAAAAAATCAAAATTTCAATCCAGTTTTCTGAAACTTTTATAGCGACCTTCATTTTGATGTTTTTAAGGTCGCCATAGAGCCTTTTGGAGAAACATCCATTAAAAGTTTCAGAAAACTGGATTGAAATTTTGATTTTTTTGGCTGGGTCTTATATCTCCTTAATTTACTTTTCTTATTGTCTTTACCTTAAACAACTGTAATTTGGAATGTCGCTCGTATACAGAGGCCAGATTTTGTGACGGATGAGATCCTAGAGATGGTGGCTGGTGACAAGGCTCGATGCATGAACGAACACGGAACAACCGAATGTGCGTAACTGTAGCTTGATTTACACCCTCAATGTTTTTACCACCCTTGATTTTACATCGTGTTAATTTTTGTTCTGATTCAACAGCAATGATCGACGCTGTGAATGAGGGTAACATTATGAACGATCGAGCCATCACCTGCTACATGTACTGCTTGTTTGAAGCATTCAGCTTGGTAGATGAGGACGGCATTCTCGAGGTCGAGATGTTGGTCGGTTTCCTTCCTGAGAACATGCAAGCCTCCGCCGAAACTATCGTCAATTCATGCATCGACGAAAGCCCTGGCGATGTGTGCGATAAGATGTACGCCACGGCAAAGTGCATATACGATAAGCGTCCTGACGTGAGTAAAATACTTTTACTTGAGTAAATTAAAAACTTTTCATTCGCCATAGTTTCTGCCAATAAAAAATAATTCATGTTTTTTCGTGACATTCACCGAAATGTAATATCATTTCGTGACATTTTCCTGAACTGTGAACTTTACTTGGTATTTTAATTGTTTCAGTTGTGGTTCATGCTCTAAAGATCTGAAATACGAATCAAAGTGAATAGTTATATAAGCGTGATTGTGCACAGTCGAAGACAAGCGCAACCGATTGGCATTTACGTACATAAGATGGACTCGAATTACCACATGTGTACAAGGTGTGTAATCAGTTCTTGTAAAATGACTTCTGCGATCGAGCTGGCTCATTAAAATTATTGTACACGCAATAATATGAAATTCTTATTTTTATTTGAAAAAATAAAGCAATTATAAAAATTTTCCAATGACTTTTACTTAAAAAAAAAAAATCTTATATTGAAGATTTAATTTTCACATTATTTTCACAGTATGATTAATTTAGCCTAAGTTCGGATTAAAAAAACTTCAAAATATGAGTTAAATTTAAAATAAATTTTCATAATCTTGTTATTGTTGTTTTTTTGAAAACACCGCAATATACTTCAAATTTATATTAACTCAAATTAATGACTTTCCTTCTCTATACAATTTCATCCTCATTTTTATTTTTTGATAACGAACAAATATCTTTTTTTCAAAATTTTCTGTGTATATTCTTGGTAGAAAATTAAGTACTCGTCGTTCACGAAGGTATAAAGATCTCTCAAAAAAGCGTAGACTAACTTATGAATGTCTGGTTAATTTTTTTGTAAGAAACTTTAGGTATAAATCTATAAATTATTTTATGAAAAAAAAATCAGAAGAAATCTTGTTTGGTTAAAAGACGGGCGTTGAATACTAAGTAATCAGTATACTATTTGTATAGTGTATATTATTCACAATGCTTATTTCATAATTTCCAAATTCTTCTTTTTTACACATACACTGAAACGGCGATCGAGTGAACCGCACACAGTACCGTGAAACCGTCACTCAAACCGCCGTGGCGTTGCTAACAAGCGAAACCATGATTTGTTTGGCAAAAAAATAGTTATTCATGAAACAAGTACCCAAAAGGCGTTTTTGGGCACGAGTGTGCGACAAAAGACACGAGTGTTGGCCATGCCGACACGAGACAAGAAAAAAGACATTTGCATAAAAAAATTTCCTGAACAAAATGATGACTCTAGAGCAAAAAAAAATGACTTAAGGTTCATTATTTTTTATTTCATTAACTATGGAGTTTAGAGAAAAAGTTGATATAACAAAACAGTCTTTGATTTGTTCAAGGGTAACTCAAATTTTTCAGAATTTTTTGAAATGATTTTGGATCATTTGAACCTAACGAAAAATCCAATTGCTCTTCAAAAACATAAGATATAATAGTTTTCATAATTTTTATCGTTTTGATTGAGATAGAGTAATGAATAAATCGTGTCCTCTGAGCGCAAGTTAAGAACATCAAAATGAAGATCATCATAGAATTTTTTGGAGTGATATTTAGTAAATATAATATTTTATAAGAGTAGTTTTAGCTCTAATTGGGCGACGATAAAAATATCAACGATAGCGGTGAAGATGCTAATAATTGTTTTATAATTTGATCTGATCAGAGCGCGAGGTAGTAAGTCAAAGTTCTCTCCTAACGCTTCTCTGTTTCATTTATTTATTATGAACCGTTCTTATGCATCCTTGTTGCATTACAGTTATGCACTATTTTGATTCATGGTTGATATTTAAGGTTTTGGTGACTGGTCAAGACAAAAGAATTATAAGTAATTCATATGTTTCATTCTTTTATTGTACATCCATCGATGATTCAGTACTATGTCGACGCTGATATACATCTATGAAGTAAAATCAAATTTTTAGTAAGTAACTGTTACAATCCACTCACACTCATTAAGCCTATCAATTACAAATTCTTTCAAACTACCGCTTTGCGCATTATTTTCTCTTGAAAAAATAAGACAAAACATAAATGTGTTTGAAAGTGTTGTATTTTTACAAAAGGCTATAAAAACATATCAGCTTCGCTTTCTCACGATAACGTGACAAGTGCAACGGTTGCTTGTGCCAAAGGTGTAACATGCCGAGAACAGCAGATTTTCGTGACAGCGTTCCTTTTCCCTTTTTTTTCCTCTTTCGAGCGACTCTGCGACCCCGCAGACGGCACAGTACGAGGGACGCTACGCTACGCAGTGAGAGCGTCTCGTCTCGCACACATACGCACGCGGAAGCGCATTACAGTCCGTCGATGTCGTCGTCGTCGTCTTCGCGCTTTCCTACGGTGAAAGCGTGTTTAATTCGGTGCGTTTTACAGAGCAGCGCTATGCAGTAGTGTAACCCTCCTTCTCTGAAAAAGCTTTCAATTCATTCAAGCTCGGGTGCTTACACGCACTCGCTTGCAGTGCGGCGCAAGGCTCTCGAGGCTCGAACCGATTTTTCTCCTCTTCTTATTTCTGAAGGAGGAGCAACGACGAGGGTCGAGTGAAGTATACCCGACTGCTGTGGCTGCATTTCTTTGTAACCACAGCGTGTAACGTCTTGTTTTGTACTCTTAACTCCTTTGAGAATAACTTTTGCATCACGCATCTCGTACACGTACGCAGACGCCAACTATTTTTCATCTTATACATATTCCAGTACACTTACATACTAGTGGAAAAAGAAAACTAGAGAGAGTAGGCCCCGTTGGCATGAGATGTCAATTGGAAAAACGGCATATTCCTATTCATCAATAAATTGAACGGAGATGCTGCTGTCTTTAAAAACATTATGTTATATATTGTATCTTCATCTTTATATATCACCATCTTTTTTCAAGTCATTAGGAGTAGTATGTAGTTTTTTGCACTTAGCCACCATTCCAACTAGATCCATTTTTCCTAAATTGTTGTTTTGCCACTACAATTACCTTCTAACATTGCGAGTGGCAGATGTGACTTTTGTGGTAGAAAATGTCAGGGCGTATCATACGCATCCACGCGTATGCATTAGCTCTTTCATTTGGCTGACTATTTTTCTTAGTATTTCACGCGCTTTGATATGCCATTATACTATATAAAAAAGGTTCAGTACTCAATCTCTTTTGACCAAGGAGAAAAAGTAAAATATATTGATATTATTATTATTTTTATAATAACTAATTCTGGTTCGCATAATGGTCGAATTATGACTTTGTAAGTTGCAATTCCTTCGATTATCTAAAGTGCTTTAAATGCTTTAATAATCTATTCTAACTAAACTCTGTATTATGTTCATAGGTACTTTTCTTTTGCTTTGCGAACTTGTTCTTTTACTATTTTTCCGCTTGATCCATGGTTAGATATGAGTGAATGATATTTTAATATCTTATAAACTGTATATTATTTAATAGTACTCCTTTTTCTTGTCTTAACAACTATTCAAAGTTGTAAGCAAACACAAATTCTCACAATGAAAATTAGGGTTTTATCTGTAGCTGTTGCACTTATAAAATAATCTTGAAAAAACAAAGATCTATTCGAACGTAAAATTTTCCGCTCTTTTCAAAACTGCCAAAATTTATTTTTGGTTCACTGTAGCTACGATATTGTGTTGAAAGTCAAAGTCAAGGCCATCATTAGATTTCTTGTCAAAAAATACTTTAGAGATGGGATTTTTGATTTTTTTCGTACGCTTATTCTGCGAGATTTGCAAGGGTTTCCATACTCTTGTATATCATATTTCCACGCTACTTATTTGACTATTGCACCGTGACTGATATATATTCTTGTGCAATCGTCATTGCACCTGTATCAAGGATGTACTGA
Organism: Trichogramma pretiosum; assembly: GCF_000599845.2. NCBI lineage: Eukaryota > Metazoa > Arthropoda > Insecta > Hymenoptera > Trichogrammatidae > Trichogramma > Trichogramma pretiosum. Next base: position 2,255,683 of record NW_019641678.1, read on the forward strand.
AAATAACTAGATCGCGCTATGATGTTTAACGGTCGTTGGTCTTTCACAGCTTCTGTATATCATATACACACACATATTTAATCATTTTCGATCTAGTTCAATCGCTATCTTTGTGTGCCCAATTTTTGAATTGAATTATAGCTGTGTACATACAGCTTTATAATTATATTAAATAGCCATGAAACACTAATTGACGAATTTCAAGATAACGATTGCGCAGTTGTGAAAATGTTGAAGGTGCCTCTTCTGAGTGTTATTGCGTTTACGATTATGTGATGAAGTGATCGATCTTTAGCGTGTCGTTTAATTTATGCAATAAGTATTAATTTATTCATTATCAGCCATATATTTATTGGGCATTCTTGTCCTCATGTTTTCTTCACAATACGCAAAAATTTAAAATCTTAATATATTTAACTTTGATTATTTTTGACCTCTTGTTACGAGTATTTTCAAAGCTATGATTTCAACACAACTCCAACGAAATTGTAGAGTTGAAAGATTATGCTTCAAATTGTTAAAAACTGTAACAACTTCCTTAAACCTGCTCATAGCGCTCCTCGTACCTCACAACTGATTGATAATCAGAAGGTACCGGTCGGGCAAGTCACGCTTGAATCCTTCTCTCGCATACTCTCAAACGAATACCACCCAATCGTTGTTTATCGGTAGTACTGGTTAGGATTCCAGATTTTAACTGGCCCCTCTGCAGTACAAAGAAACATTTTTTCTACTTCATGAAGCACTCGAATGGAACCTTAAATTCATCGTCCTCCAAAACAATAGTTATTTTCTTTTTTAAATCCAAACAAAATTTTCAATTGAATACTATGCCACTTGTATCAGAATTCGAGTAATTTTTAATTTATTTCTTTTCCCACCACTTTCTTTTTTGCTCTCTTTCTCTATTCGTTTGTCTGTTTGCTTACTCGTAGAAAGCTTTTGTGTAGCGCATAAATGCTCACCAATACACGATATAGTCACTTTTGTGGAGATGGCGCGCTGGAGCATCGTTGGTACCTCATAGCTGCAGTTGCAAATTTAACGCGTTGTTGTCGCATAAGTAAATCGCCAACAGCTCCAGGGACTCGCCTAGCGTATACATTTTCGAGAGCGATTAATCAGACCTGGCGCTGAAGCATCGCGTATGCCTAGCAGGCCTCCAAGCACGACAGGACGACGTTGATTATATCATTGCAGTGCGCGTGCGGGAGCGAGCACACGCGTGTTTACGCCCGTGTGCACGCAAACACAGCCGACATACACAGGACGCGCAAAAGGACTCGACGAAGCGACTGCGACGTGCAATACGATAATTACACACGAGCCAAGGATATGCATGTATATGCTCTATATGCATACAGCGCGTGCAGAGGAGGTGGCAGCAATAGCTGCACCAGTTGACGAATGAAACGATTAAATTTTCAGCAAGCCTACGTGGATTACTGCTGCTGCTTCTGCTTCCGTACAGCCCGAAGACGTGTCGCTGATAAATATCTCATGCTTGCGTACGTATAGACTCGAGCTGCTTATTCCTTGCCTACGTTCAACCGCGTTAAGTATATAGAGCTATTGTAGTCGCACACGTAGAGAAGGCGCATAATACGTTCAATCGGTGATAAGAGCCAGGACACGCCGAGGACGACGACATCGACTTGTTTTCGCATGAATAAAGTCGAGACTTGAACGCGAGCGGATGACTTTGTACAACGTAGCTAACACGTGGTAGCGAATAGTTGTAGGTACAATACCTTTGTCGACTTATGATACTAGCGCACCTTTTTATACGACGTGCAAATGCTTCGAGCGCCTCTCTCAATTCACATGTGACTTTGTCCCGCTCCGAACCAATATTACTCCCGAGAAAACTTTTCAATCGTATAAATGCACGCGGACGTTCTTTACGTATTTTTTGTTGTCGTGCGGCTCTCGAGCGCGCACAAAGAATATAGGAGGCGCGGGAGAAAATTGTCTCCTTACGCGTGGAATATTTTTTCTAATATTCTAATACGCGCTTTAAAACGAGCAGCGGCTAAAGAGGTCACTGTAGCGTACGCTGCACGTAGACGAGCGCGCGTACTCTCGACTCCACGCGGGTACATTATGCAAAAACAAGAGTTTACGTATCCGGCATCGAGAGTGCTATATGCACTATATGTAAAGCACGGGGGAAAAAAGAGCAGCCAAACAGTGGGCGAAAAAAAATAAAATAAATTCGCAACCGCTCAAAGCTTATAACTTTTTTCCCGTTTCTCATGGTACACGGCATACAGACTAGTTGTACGTCCGTAGGTAGGTGACGTGTATACATACGGCATCGCGCTGATGAGATAAACTAGCAAAGAGTAAGCACGGAGCTCACCCCCCGCTGCAGTCGCTTTGAGCTTGCTGCAGATCGTTTTCTCTCTCCCTCCATTACTGCTAGCAACGCTGCTGCCACTACCACTAGGAACCAGCAACAACCGTTGAATTACGTAGCCTGGCGTGTATATCGTATACATGTACGTATGTAGGTAGCAGCTAAAGCTCGATGCGCGCGCATCAAGTGGCAAGTGTACGACTGCGACTCGCTATATGCAGCAGCATGCAAGCTCCGGGAGAGATTCGCAGCGAGTCGCGCGCGCAGTGCACGCAGCGGCGTCGGCTTGCAGTAATCGCGTTGCGATGACGCGCTGCCAGCTCCTAGCGTTGACTCGTACTACTTGAGCGCCCAGCCAGTAGTGCTTCACGTGCGCGGCCACGATACAGGACGCGCCAACTTCTTTCTGCTGCTACAAAGTTGTGTTCACTCGCGTTTCACCGTGCCTCCATGTGATTATTATACCCCTACTCGTGCTGTGTGTACTGCGACGATGCAGCGATAGAAAAAAGATTTCCTTCTGCTGCTGCATTTTTTTTTATTTTATACGTCCTAGTTCACTTGACACGTTCGTTTCAAAGGGCAAAACAAGAGAGAGAAAGAGAGACCAGGAGAAAGCAAAGCCAAGACATTGACACGTTTGAAATATAGTAATCACGAGGCCAGAGGAAGGAGATTAAGCCAGATTTGTGCCAGCTAGTGACATGTGTCCATCAAAAACAGACGATTATGGTGAGTGGCAGAGTAGTTTTTTCACATTTCTCTCTCGCGTTTCTTCTATACACTCTACTCCTCGCTCGAGTCCCGCTTATACCTACGAAATATTGGAATAATCCGCAAAAAGCCTCTCGCCTGCTATGTAGGTCGATGATTTGTGTCGCGGAAAAGGGAAAACTAGGCCAATTCCCTGCAACGAAACGCTATTAAAAAGCTTTATTTAAAGGTAAGAGAAAAAAAGGGATTGCTCTGGTCACCGAGTCTGTGTGTGAATATACTCGTGCTTTATTACTTGGCGCGTAACAGAAGCAAAAATCATTCAATTATGTAACTCGTCCTCTCCTCGTGCGTAATTATATATACAAGCAGAGACCAGCATGAAATGGTCAGTCGGTCGCTTGCTTCTGTCGTGTCAAAGCGTAAATATTAGCCACACATATCTGCGTACCGATGCAGTAAGGCAGTACACAGACTCGCTGCACTCGAGGCTTTTACGTGCTAGCCCTTTGCAGTATCAATTGGTCTTTGACAAGTTCATTTAGCGAATCTCCCCCTCTCTTTGACTCTATGTTTACAAGGCTCAACAACCGAGCGTATTAGTGCTGCATGTTGAACCGCTAATCTATTCGTTTTGACGAATTTTCCGACAAGCCGAGATCGATCGATTTATCGATCGGCGATATCAAAGTGTGTAATGAGCGAGCGAATTTTCGGCCGATGCAGGGGCTAGATGGGCTACCGCCGTCGCCGCTGCTTCTGCTACTGCTGCACGAAGCTCTTAATATATTAGAAAATTACTCGCGTGTTCCTGTTGCCTCTATCCGTACGTATGTCAAGAAATAGCAGCAGAACCTATGAGCAGCAGTGGTGGCGGCAACTACCTGCATGTATTTCCCACGGCAACCGACGCTGGCACAAACTTATAATTAAACCATCAGTTTGCCTCTCTCTATACAGACACTATATGTATAAATATATAAGGTAAACAACTCGGTGCGCGCGTGCCCCCAACACACATTCGCCACGGGACGTCTCGCTTTTCAAATAATAAATTTTGATCTTTGGATTTTTCAAGCTCGAGCGAGAGCTTTAATGAAATGCATATTTCTTTGCTCGTCGTTGAGCTTGGCGCAGTCGGAAAAATCTTGTGCACGCGAAATGTATTTTATATACCAGTCACTCGTTCAATAATTATCGAAATAAGCGAGCGTGACAAAAAAAGCAACAGAAGCAGCAGCAGCAGCAAAGCTTGTACATGTGCTACGCTCGACGAGGCTATAATCAACAGCCTGCACACGGCGCTATTATATAAAATGCGCGATATGCGCGTGCCTGACATACATAAGAAAGCGAGAGAAAAGTAATTTGAATATAAAGCGAGATGATTGCAGTGCATTACACATACGTAATACACGTGTCGCACTTCACACACTATCGTTGAAAAAAAGCTGGCCAATTTCATAACTTCGGTCAAATTCTCGCTCATCTCAATCACCCCTGAAAAACATAACGCCACAAGTTCATATATCGCCGCCTCGACGCAAGAACCACCTCGATAAACTTGAAAGGCAAAAACGTGCCTCTGCCCATCTTTTTAACATAGGGCTGAGGATGCGTTTTTGCAACTCAAGTTCATTAAGGTGGTTCTTGCGATATGTGGTAGGTACACCCACACACGCGTAGACTTTGATGCAGTCCATATCGTAGCCCCAGTAGTACTCGAGTGAGGGAGAGACGGATATAAGCTAACGCGCAGACTCGGGCCACTGCTCTATACGTGAACGAGGTCAATGCGAGAGCGAGGCCAAACGGATCTCGAGTCGCTTCTTTCCTGGCTCTCTGCCTCTTTTATATATAATAACGCACATACATCTATACGTATAGTTTCTCACACGCGATGAATCTGCCTTTCATCCCTTTATCAATATACATACGGGCATACTCATGGCTTTATATATTGTATAGCAGCTACATATCGCATCAAACTGATGTGCGACGGCCCAACATCCAACTATATGAGATAAATAATACCGAAGCATCTTCACTTCTCCTTCCAATGGGATGATATGATCAAAATAAAAGCGAGCAATTTCTATAAATTATTTTCTCTGATTTATAGACGATGACTTTCGTACGGATTTGTCTTCTGACTCATACAACCTCGAGTTGAGTACTGTGATACAGCCAATGTATCATTTTCTGAAAAGGAAGAATGAAATAAAAATACTCTTCGCTGTTGCTGAATTCCTTTCCTTGCATTCAATTCTTAAATACGAGAAACCTATACCTTGAAAAAAAAAACAAAGAAAAAACGAAATTACAGCTCGAGTCTTCGCACACGCTCGAGTTATTTGATGGCTTGAAATGAATTTAATAATTTTCATTTATTTGCGAATGAGTGTAATTAGGAGTCGGATGAATGCATAAATTATACTTGGATTTGATAAAGGCCGAGTGCGGCGATTGAAGACATTGAAAAGTTTGAGAAATTAGTTTTTTCACAGAGTACCGAGTAGTTTGAGAAAAAAATGATTAAAGCTTTTGTAATTGTATAAGGTACTGTAGACGTTGTAGGTATATAAATATCTATACATAAAATCTATACATAAAAGTGAGTAATGCATTTGTATGAAGCTTGAAATATTTTTAAATTGTTTTCTCTAAAGTTGGCTCCTGGTGCCTATGAATTGACTCACGTTTAAATTCAAATGTACATAACTATACTAGGCCCTTTAATTTTTATTCTTGTTTTCTTAGATTAATTAAATTATCTTCTTGGATACAAAAAAGAAAGTAGTATACATTCGAAGTGATCACTCGAAGAATCTGCAGCTTATTAGATTCAGCCAACCTTATAAAAACTCAACGTCGGCTAAATCATTTCATTCTCTTTTGCCTAATTTCTCATACACTAATCTGCTTCATGAGTTTTTTTCCTAGGTCGAAATCCTTTTAAAAATTAAATGTATGTTTTTACCGAGCTCGACGCTCGAGCGAGCATGGAAAGAAGAAATTAGAAAAGGTTCGCGCGTTTATCTTTTTGAAAAGCGGCGTCAGTTTCGTTTATGGCCCTAGAGCAGTATGAATGCACAGTTCAGCGTACGCGGCGCTTATCTAACCAGGTTCGCACGTGCGGACCAACTTTTCACTCGTCGCGCAGGCAAACTGGCAACATTCCTCTGGCCAAACTCGTTCTTGATTCCTTTTCTCTCTACATCTCCACTTTATTACCACCAGGTTTGCCGTGAAATATTTTATTTCTCACTCTGTGTAAGCGAATGCAAAGGTAATTAGCTCGCTTAAAACTTGCCTATTATAAATATGTACGGGCAAATATGACGTGAAGCTTTGTAGCTCGCTTCGCTGCTGCCTTCCCCGTGATTGTTTTAGGCGAGTTTGGCTGCCACTTTTCCTCTCTCTTGGCTGAGTAGACTGCATTATTTGCGAGTGGCTTTACGTAAAAATGTTATATTAGTGTACGCAAGAGAGGCTTCGTGTTCAAAGCCACGCGAGTAACACGATGCAATGTTATACAAACTTGTACTGAGTTTTGGCTTTTAATTTTTCGTATGTGATTCATTCCCCAGAAATCTGCTTATTTGAGAATTGAAAATTAAAAGCGATGAGATTTTTTTCAAATTTAGTCATGCTAACTATTTTACCTCGTTTAAATTGTTAAAATAGACATACCGATGAATCTGAAACCTACGGATTTCGTTGTTCAAAATATTAGTTCAATTTTATGTTTAAAATTGATTTTTTTCACTTATTCATGTGGCCAATTGTTACTTTGATTACAAACATTGAATAAATATTATATCAACAAAATTTTCCAAAATGCATAAAGTACAGTTTTCTTATAAGCCTTCCAGCTTGAAGTAATATTTCGATTTCACTCGATGAGAAAAAAAACAACACCGCGTGTAGAGGGAATCTCTTAAAATAAGACTTCTTAATAAACACTAAGCTTTAAATTATTATTAATTTTTTGTTTACGAGTACACCTTCAAGTACAAAATAAATGTAAAATTGAGTACCGCTCGAAGGTATGTATAACGCTCACCCTCTGCTCTGAAGTTACACTTTTTTCGTCGAAAATTGTACCAAAATTCGACGTCAAAACGTGTTATTGTGTATGTGCAGCCAAGCTCCGAGAGAGAATAGGAGAGAGAATTTTTTGCGAAAAATTATTTAGACAATGCTACGTTAACTGCGTAAAATTAAAAAGGGTTTTATCTCTTTGCCTTGCTTACCGTCAATTATTTAAAGAGTTTATAAATATTTTTTTTTATACATTACGAGTAGGCTTGCGTAAAGCACTAATGTTTCATCTACCGGCATTCAGTAAATATTTTACTAAAAACATGATCCTCTCTCGTAATAACGAATGTAATAATTAACCAACAACCTGGCTGCGAATATACAATTACGAGGCTAAAAACGGATACTTGCAAATATCCAACCGGAAAGAAATAACGCCTTTATCAACTCGTTAAACGGAAATAACGAATTTGGCAGGTTTTTCCATTTATCCCTTCCATTAGCTATACCGTCAGAAGTCGCTTCACCAAAAATGAAAAGCACTTCGTTGGAATTATATATTACATAATACGACTACATACAGTATAAATACTACAGTACTGTGTACTTTTGATAAGGTTTGGCAATACACAAGAAAAAGAAAAAAAGACAAAGAAACAGAGTCGAGAGTGGCTCCTTACGTTTATGGTTTTTTTTCATTCTCTCTCTCTCTTTCTCTCATTACTAGTGAGATAAAAAAAAGAATGAAAAAAAAACTACAAAACGCGAAGTGCAATCAAGCGGCTGCAGTGTCTACTCCTCGCGCCCGCGATATACAGGCGCATGAATACCCACGCATGAGAATTGCTGTTACGCTTCTCTCTCTCTCTCTCTCTTTCTCTCCCTTACTCTTTGTCAAGACAATATAGCGAGCGAGAGCAGTAGGCAAAGTACTTTGGAAAGAACAATTTTTCTCCCTTGCTCGCGTACGACACGTCCTTGCTATTTCCATGAAAAAGCTCCAAAGGTATTGTACGCCACTTGGAAAAAGCGAAAGATTCGTACTCTAAATTTAAAGGAAGGTTCTCATCTACAACCCCCGAACTATTTTCTCTTTTCTTTTAACAATGTAGAAAATAAATAAAGTACTGAAGTTATTTCTCAGTTATTAACAACGTATTTGAGTAATTTCAAAAATTTTCGTAGGAAAAAACACTGCTTTCTTGATTATCTATTAACATTTTTAGAGGGTTGTCTTTAAAAAAAAGTGACCTTTGCGGGCGGCGAAATAGCACTAATAGTGGGAAATTAAATATTTTTTAAGTATCTGCATGACATTTATTGGATTTTATCTAGTTCCAAAAAGGAAAATTAAAAATCCAAGAAATGAAGGTCTTCAAAAAAAGTTCTGCTGTTTTTTGCCTCTTTAAAGTTCTATAAAATGAAAAATAAAAGTATCAACAACCAATAGTTTCGTTTAAAATTCGATAAATTTCTTTTAAAACAAAACAAAAAAACTGGATAAATCGAGCAGTTCTCGACATATCATGCCACTCGCCTAAAAACACACGGTTTCAAGAAAAACCTCGCTTAAAATTTTTCATTGACGTTGTGCGCCGTGCACGTATTTGTGTATTGACTTTGATTAATTTAGAATTCAAATTATACTGTATCAAATTTTAAGAGTTTATTTTTGAAAGTACAAGCATTTCGAAAATTCAAAAAAAATTCTTCTTTGTTCGTGCTGGATAAGGACGTGCCGTTTACAAATGCGTTGCTTTTCATTTCATTTATTGCATCAGCAGTAGACGACGATGACTCTGTCCTACTTAAGCAAAAAGTAGTGTGTATTTTGTCTGAACGACGTTCCATCTGTATGACATTGTGTGTCCTGCTTGTCTTTCTCTCTTTGTCTATGTGTATCGTACGAATTCCAATCGATCGATTTTGCACCAAAAAAATAGCAAAAAATGCATCGTTCAATCTAGAGAGAACGAGTGAGAGACGTGGCCGAGCTCTTTGCCGGAAAAGAGGTGTTGAAAAAAGTCGGTTGAACCTTTCAATTAGTTTTGGAAAAACCGCGTGCTCTCGCAATTCACCGAGCGAACAGCTTTTAATTTTTTCATCAGCGCTTGCCACTCAAAGCTCGACGGTACTAATACGAGCTCTGTGAGAGCCATGAATATATATTCACGAAATAAAACCAAAAAAAAAAGGAGCAGCGTTCATTTCTCGACGATGAATTGTCTCGCCTACTTTGGTACTGTGGTAGATGAGAGCTCACGCGATGTCGATGTGCAGAGGTGTGTTATAACGCGAGCGAACGAGCGACATCCATTTTCGCACATGAAAATTTCGCATGAGTTAGTGTACATGTAAAAGGCTCGCTGCTACCTACTTGCTCGGCACTGCTCTCGGAGTCTAAAAGCTCGGCGACACGGCGGAAACGTGTCTCGAGACCTTTTTTTACGGCCCACTTTCTTCCGCATGCAGAGAGCATACATGTACATATGATATATTATATACATGTATAGAACCGGCGAGCTTACAAACTCGCATGCATCGCGTACCCTAGACGTTCGTTTCGCTTTTGTGCGACGTCGATGATGGTGAAATATTGTCGCCTTTGGGCGTTGATGGTTTTTTCCTCTCGCTGAACATGTGCCAGCAAAGATATAAGCGAGCGAGAGACGTATTAGCTGTTTCCGCTCGGCGATCGGAACTAGAACGATTTTTTCTCTAGGTATATTAAAAACAATACAGCACAAAATTTGATCATCTAATGTATACCACGGGTCACGAACGTAATAATTGAAAATAAATGAGCACATTTTGCATAAGCACTGCGCGTCAGTATAAACACCTTGCGCCGCAACGAGCGAATACAAGCGTCGTCCGTTAGTTCGTCGAGAGTCTGATAATTTTTTCCACAAATAAACGAATGAAAGCAAATATACACGGCTCCAACGACAATTAAAGCTGTCGCTTGCGAATCTGAAATGGCTTTTTCTCGCCTTCGCGCCCGTAATATAAACAACAACGATAATAATAATTCGTATTTTTACAGCTCACGATATTGTTTGGGTATTATTGATTTTTTTCTGCTATCCGTGAGCGTCACGTTGTCCCCAACTTATTTATTTGCACGTGTACTTCGAACTCGAGAGCTACATTTTACGATACATTAAAAATATAACGAGTCCGCGAGCGGCGTATTTTTGTTTATCCGCGCATTATGCTCGAGCTTTCATGTAACGACACAGTGCAGTACATCGTTTCTCGATGATAAATATTCAATCGCGTCCAGTGAATCGTCTAGACGGCAGGACATCGAATTTCCTGCCTGTGAAAACCCTCTCAGTCCCTTGCCGACAACGAAGAATGTTTCACCCTGCATATATAGCCCTCAAGTTTTCTCTTTTCTCCCTCTTTGTGTATGGCTCTTTGCAATTAACGCCACTGCTGCTGCTGCTGCTTTGACTGACTGCTTTATATACCAAGATAGGTGCATGTATTGCACTTTATACACACCCATACACAGGCGCGCGCGCGCGCGTGTCACGTTGAGTCGTGCGATTGTTCACCCAGTCAGGTGTGTGTGCATAGGTGTGTGGTTTTTGAAACACCTAAAGCTTTTGTGATTGGATGTATGCTTTATGTTCCGGGGCGCCGCAGCAGCTCGGCAAAGCTCGAGTCGTTGAAAGCTTTCGCGCGCCCATTTCACCGGTTCCTATGATTATAAAACAAAATTATTTATACTCAAACAATGAAAGTAAGCAATTCTCTCAAAGAGAATAATAGTTGGGCCAGAAACTTTCCTTCTCTTTTTCGTTTCTTTTTCGTTTTTTGACAAATATTTTCTCTTACATTATGCGGTTCTATGTGCTCAACGCATAAGGACGACGAACACTTAATTTTTATCTCACGACCATCCTTTTTACGAAATCGATTTATGTGCCGTCGTTTCTTTTTTCCTGGGGCTTCGCTATTCGATTTGCAAACAACATTATTCCTGTACGTTCATATTTTTCTTTCTATTTTATCATGCACATGCAATCAATTCAAATTTAACGACCCTATATTTTTTCTACGTATTCCGTATATTATATCACTCCACAAAATATATTGTTCTTTAGTCTGAAGATAACATTTCATATCAAAAATTTTATCTTTTGCAGGCTCTAAAGATGTAAAAATATAATTTTGAAGCTTAAAATTAGAAGAAAATTAATAAATATCAAAGAATTTACCAATTTATCCATTGATCGAACTTTTCAGTACACTTCTTTTTATTTTGTAATCTATTTGATAAAATGTAGACTAAACCAATTATAAATAGAACGATGTTTGAGATAAATTTTTTATCATAGTCTAAGCTATCGTAACAATCTCAGACTAGTAATCAGTGGATTCTTTATCATAAAGAGTTCATTCTTTCATTTTAGTTTTAATAACAGTAAACTGAATAAAATTAGTGGTTTTAAACTCAAATTAATTGAGACTTATTTAGACTTTATTAATTTTGCAAGTCTCAAATTGAAACGCAAATCAAAATTTAAAAAAAAAGAAAATCTAAATTGAAATATTACCTATTCTAAATTTATTAATTTTGGTGCAATAATACTATAGATTTAAATTCAATACAAGTCCTGACTGGCATGTGTATACGATAAATGTATTCTGGCGCGAAGTTAATTCGACAATTAATACAGAAATTAATTGATTCTCTTGATTTAGGTACGAAACATTTGAAAATCGATTACAAACTACAGCGGGCATACTCTTGAAATTTGCTTATCTTTAGTTCCATAGTTCTTTTTATTTTCGTTTCTACTTATTGCTCTGTTGATGAAAGTTAATGATAAGGCTTAAAAAATATAACGCGTGTTGCATAAATTTGTAGCAAACTTGTATTGTCTGTATCATTTTTAATTAATCACATTTTTAAAGCACATTAAAAGATTTGAAATTTTTATCTGGTGTTCTAATTGTTCCTGACATTTTCTCAACATTTTTTCCGTACAAAGTTCATGCGGGAAGCGTTTATTTATTTCTTTTAGATGTTCCGAGGGTTTTTTGAAAAATGAGTTGTACTCCAACATTATAGAGTATCTACAGGAAGCCGGTTGATACACGTAAAAATGGAAAAACATAAAGCTATTGAGCCCCTATAGTCTCGCATGTTAGCGTCGAATGACCAATAGAATTCCTCGCGACAGTGAAATCTTTGTAACATAGGATCTAACTCGGCTTTATATAAAAGTAGTCGTGATCCTTTAATTAGCCTTGGCATGACAGTCTCGGTTGAAGCCCAGTCAGGAACCCTTTTATGTTGGAGTTTTTGTACCTTTACGCTTGATGAGCCTCTTAATTACTAAAAAACGGTCAAAATATTTTTATTATTATAAATTTTCATTATCGAAATCCTTTAAAGCTTTGTTTATGAAACTAATTTAATAGAGAAAATTTTCGTTTTGAATATACTTTCACTTTGCTAGTAGAAAGTAGCAATCGTTACATGACGAAAAATACTTTTTTGAAGTGACCATATCGCTGTTTGTCGATCGCAAGTTATAGAAACGTCAAATTTATTTCTTTCGTTTTCAAAAGCTTGCTGCGAGCGTCGTTTTTTTCATTCCATCAGATAACTTTCTTTTGGGTTTTCATACATATATACTCGGTGATTCATCGGATATCGGAAAAGAAAAAAAGAGCTGCTAGGCAAGGTGTTTTGACCGGCCACGGACCATTTCTCGCCATGTACGAAAAACTGGGAGAGTAAAATTTGTAAACGAAAATATGCTCATCGATCCAGTTTTTGGCCGAATTACTTTTTTTCACTCGACTGGTCAGTTGCTTTTTGAAATCACTTGCACCGAAAATGCAATCCTGACCCATCAGTCTAGCCAGTCAGCCAGCCGGCCAGAAAAAAAATAACAGAAGAGCAAAATCTATAGAATCGAAGAGCAAGTGCCGCATAAATCGTATACTGCTCGAAAGAAAAATCCATTGAAAGTGGATGGCCTTATGTATATATGTATAAATCTACCTGGTAAACCGGAGCCGGTAGAGGAGGGGAGAGAGAGAGAGAGAGCAATTTTCCAAGTCAACGACCCTCTCGTGGCGTGCGAGTGACTGACTGAGAGAGCAAGCGAGAGGAAGGGAGAGCAGGGTAATCGAGTACGTTGCTATATGTGTATCTACGCGGATGGCATGTGTGGCTCTTTCGATACCGAGGCAAAAATCAGCGCATCGTCATCGCCGTCGCATCCTCTACTATGCGCCTGCGAAAACCTTTACCCTTCCATCCGAAACTCTCTCCTTTTCTTTTTCATCAGTGTTCGCTACGTTGTTTTCATTAGAAACAACAATGAGCCGCACAACAATAACCTAAGCAAAGATCCATGTTCTCGACTATTTTACATACGTAAGAGCCCAGCAAAATGAGTAATATTTGCGATGATGCATATATTTCGCTGCGAGAGAAATGAAATCTTTGAGCGATATTTCGCAGATCGTAAATCTACCCTCGGCTTACGCAGCCGTTTTTTTCTAGACAGTAAAAGTTCGTTTATTTTGCAAAACATGATTCTTAAATCCACCTAGCATATCCGGCGCGGATTTGTAGGATCGAATTCATTTTAACGAATCACGTTTTCACGTCCTCTGCTCGGGACAATGACTTATATATTTTTGATTAGTTTTTAATTTTTTAAAAATTACGCCAAAGTCTGAAAGTAAAAATCTGAATGAGAAAAATGTATCTCATTGACGAGTTGCTGAATTTTCTGTTGCACAAAACGCTGTAATACAAGCTTAGGAAACAATTATATCTTCAAGGCGGTAGGGTACTCGTTCACCTTTTCACGCAGTCTTAAAGAATCGAATCTATGGCTCTTTATGTCGTTTTCCTTTCGACTGGAGGGACTCGCGCGTGCGTTGGCCCAAAGTCAAAAGAAAAGCCTGTATTCGCTACACACACACACACACGAACATTCACGTGTACCGTACCGAGGTACTTTATTGTGTGCGTTGGCTTATTCGCATTACAAAGTTACAAAAGACGAAGCGCAGTCTGCATTGCGCGCCAGGCTTTTATCTATTTTTTTTTCTCTCTCTCTCTCTTTCGTCTCTCTTCTCTCCCTTCGTTTTCCGCGTGTAAGCGTATACTGCGGTTTTGTGTACACTAGGCGGCGTAAACGTGTGTGACTATATGCGAGGGTGTCTCTCTTTTTCCTCCTGCCAACCGAAGCTTTGTCGCGGCCGCGTGCGAGAACGAATCTGAGACCTGCTGCTGCCGCATAGATATATTCTACCGTTGCGATCTCTGATGAAACGACTCGTGGTAATGCAATACGTCGCAACGAAACGAGACTATACACAACTTGTTTTATCAGCCGCAAATGCAAGTATAAAGTGAATAAGAAAAAAGAAGAACGAGAGGATCCACGGAAGTAAAAAACGAATCGCCCGCGAGCTTTTAAGAAATAAGTTTTCTCGCGGGAAAATTTATTCATTCGACACAGCCTCGAGAGATGTATACCTAGTATACCAGCGCGCTTACACAGAGCCATGCGCAGTTTCGATTCACACCGGAATGCTGAATCTTTGCCCCGCGCAAGCTTACGTATGTATACTCTCTGCGATAGGGAGAAAAAGAAGCAGTTTGCCGCCTTGAAATTTTTCGCAATCTTTCTCAGCCCGTTGGTCATTCTATATATAGCTATAGATATAGGCACGAACGAGCAGCACCCTGGGCTGCGAGCGAAAAGAAAATTGCGAAATTCAAACGAGTGAAATATTTTTCTTCGCTTGACTCGCGTGATTATTCACTCGTTCAATCTCTCTCTTTCTCTATACTACATATATATAGTTGCACGACTGTTTCATAGCTGCGAGAATATCGAATTTTTTTCCTCGCTGTTAAATTTTCAACGAAAGTAAATTCGCGTTCTCGACGCCTCGGTACGGTTAAAAGTTACTATCGGATTTTCAACGATTTGATATTTGCGCGAAAAAAGTGTGAAAATTAAGGCAGAGCCATAGCGAGTTGTGCATAGTATATATCGACGCTGTTAAGGAATACTAGCACGTCTCAATTTATTAGCGAAAACTAACATCAGTATTTATTCTGCAACGAAAAATAGCATATTTCAGGGACCTATCTGGAAAACTAACACTTTTCGATGTTCTCTAACGAAAACTAACACTTTTCGGTGTTCTCTAACGAAAACCAACACTTTTCGATGGTCTCTACGGAAAACTAACATGTTTCGTCGTTCTCTAAGGAAAACTAACACTTTTCGTCGTTATATCGATGCTGTTAAGAAATACTAGCACGTCACAATTTATTAGCGAAAACTAACATCAGCATTTATTCTGCAACGAAAAATAGCATATTTCAGGGACCTCTCTGGAAAACTAAGACCCTTTTCGGTGTTCTCTACGGAAAACTAACACTTTTCGTCGTTATATGAGGAAAACTAAAACATGAGGCATTTCACACCAAGTGTCCTAGTGCGTCACCACACGGTTCAATTAAGCGAAATCACTCTATTTCCTCTCGCGTAAAAAGTATCAAAATACACTCAGAAAAAATAATTAAGTAATGATTTCGATAGGAGATTTCCTCAGCTTTCCGATGGTGTGGTCAGATTTTCCGAAATTTATCATTTTCATCGGAAAAACTTGATATAAACTTTAAAATGCCAATATCTCAAAAACGGCATTTTTAAGATTTTTTAAAATAGTCCCAATCGAAAGCTGAGGAAATTTCCTATCGAAACCAATACTTAATTATTTTTTCTGAGTGTATTTTGATACTTTTTACGCGAGATGGAAATAGAGTGATTTCGTTTAATTGAGCCGTACGGCGACCGGCTAGAGCACTTGGTGTGAAATGCCTCACATTGAAATAATACTTTCACAAATAATTTTTGTTAATGTACAGAGACAGTTTTTTATTTACTCCTAGCGTAACCACTTTGAGCTATTATTTAGTTCAATCGCTCCATTTCCAATTCGCTGCAAAAGGACCATAATTTATCTAGAACAAAAATAATTCATATATTCGATAGGGAATTTCTTCGACTTTCCGCACGTGAGGTCAGATTTCTGGAAATGTTTCATTTTTTTAGGAAAAATCGCCAGAAAAGAGAAAAAAACCTCATTTTTTTAGGTCTAGTCGGCGTTACATGGTAATTTACCCGAAAAAAATGGAAAATTTCAGGAAATCTGATCTCAAATTCGGAAAAATGAAAAAATTTTCTATCAAAATGATAACTTGGTTTTCTTTTCTAGGTGCATTAGGTACTTTGAAAGAGAGTTAGACGTAGGGCGATTGGACTAAATAATAGCTCGAGACAGGCGCGTTATAATTAAATCAATATGTATTACTAATTCCATCATTTTTTTTGCAACCACAATCCAAACGTGCTAGTTTTCGTTTGACCTTTTGAAATGTGCTAGTTTTCGTTTGATTTTTTTAAACATGCTAGTTTTCGTTTGGCCAATGTGAAATATGCTAGTTTTCGATTAGCCCTTTGAAATATGCTAGTGTTCGATTAACATCGAAATTTTCAAATAAATGCTAGTTTTCGCTAATGAATTGGAACGTGCTAGTATTCCTTAACAGCGTCGAATATACGGCCGCATACATGTGCGGTTTACAGACAGTCATTCATACATACATAAAATGTATACGTGTATATTCAGCTTCAGTCAAAAACAAGCTCAGCGACTCGCGTTCAGTTGACGTATACTTGTAGCTACATAATACGCGAGCTTGGTGGGTGTAAATGATCGGCCAACCTGCTATACTCGTACATACTTGTATCGACTAATTGAAAAAAAACATGACTTCATTATGAATGAAACTCGCGCCCGAGCTCTGCACCTGTATCCATTAGAACTGTATTTCGCTATGTATATACACACTTACACACATGACAACGAGGCTGCACGCGTGGCAGGATCAATTTTTGCTTCGATAAACTGTGAAACTCATGCACGTTTTTATATTATACGCGAACGAGAAACGTGCGCTACTCCGTTTTTCATTATTCTTTTTTAATCGAAATTCCATGAAACGTGAGGCAAGTCTCTCTGCGCTCACTGAATTAAATTAAACTTTTCTCTCGTCAAATTGTTCACAGTGATGATTCGCTTTGTTCTACTTCGTCAACGAACGAAAGATCCAGCAGCATTGAAAGCTACTCTGCAAAACTTTTACACCAATATTATATATTATATGTGCTTAATGTTTGCGAGTCGTTATTCCGTGTCTGCGATCACGAAAAAGAGTCGTAAAATCCGCTTCTTTTTGTTTTTTCATAATTTAACTTAGCTAATTGTTGAGTTTTAATGAAAATTATTCTGCAATAACGTAAAAGGTGGGAGATTTTTCTCGGTTAGATTTGTTTTTCTCGCAAAAATAAGTATGGAAATTCGGCCGTGACGAGATGAGTGCGCCGATCGATATCGTACGATGTAGCGATAATAATTGGCGTCGAGAGTATGAAGCCGTGACACGTCAAAGTACAGGCAAGACTTGGAATCGCTTTTGTGAGAATTTGCTTCCTTCATTGTTATTCACACACGCTGTATAATGTACCTACAGAAGTGTAAAAAAAAGAAGAGGGACCGCCGAAATTTTTACATGCATACTGCGTATACGATCGAAATTTACATTTATATCGATTACGAGTGACTTTACGTATACGCTGATATTGTGATGAAATTCACGGCTTGATGGGTGCTCGTTTGTTTATTGCGTGTCTGTTATTTGATGAATTAATTTATGGTTATTTTCTGAATTTAACATTTCTGTCGAACAATAATATTTACACGGAATAAATGGCAAGCATGAATATTAATCAAATCATCAAGCCACGAATATTTTCGCTGTGGCTTATCTTTGGGATTTCAAAACCATTTCGAACAAATGAAAAAAAAATTTCACGGGAGATGCAAAAAGTGTCGAAGGTGCAGACATTCAGTGCAGCTACTTGCCGGCAACGGCACGAGCTGAGACGTGCGCGAGCACGCCGGACGGGTTTGGTATCGGAAAAATCTGCTAGAGGTAGAAAAGATTCTTCTTGAAAAAAAAAGCATCGATTTTTCTTCGACCGATACAGCAGTTGGCTTAGCCGTGTACAGCTGCAAAACAGCAGCCACTCATTCGGCCCAGCTTCTTGACCTTCTTTTACTTTTCTCTCTTCTGTTTTTTTTTATGAGAACCTTAGGCGCGCGTAAAAATGGGCTAATTAAGCGTAGCTTTACATATGCGATACCGGCTTGGCTTGAGCTCAAGCTGAAAGTAAATTTTTTTTCTCGATTCCGAGTACGAGACGCTCTTCAGCTAAAGCAAGCTCGGCGCATACAGCTGCTGCTGTGGCTGCTAATACTGTTCAGGATTAATTTCGCCCTCGTTAAAATATATATATATATATATACCTTTACTGTCGCTTATAGAAACGATCCGCTGCTGTTAATTGATCACGATCGAATCCTCCGGGACCTTAAATGCGAAAATTTTCCTGCTGACGAATGGCTTCATGCAGTCCACAGAGCACACACTCGACTGCGAACATTTCCTATCTCCACGCGATCGTTATTTTTTTATTTTATATTTTTCTACAGGCTACAAACAGATGATGTACGCTTAGAGTTGGTCGTCGGCAGCTGCGAACGGGGATGTATGCGTATAGTTGTGCCGACTAAATAGGCCAGCGTCTCCCTGTAGGCTAACATAACGCGGTCGCCTCGATAGGGATGTGCTGCTTCGCGCACAGCCATACAATCGTCTAGCCTATTCGATATTGTGCGTGGCTATGCCAACAACGTAACATTGTGGATCTACCTATATAGGCAAACGGCATAGTTGCAAGAATTTATATATGCATAGTAGGTATTATAGACGCGGAGAGCCCCCTCCCGAAAGCTCGGGATGAAATCTTGCGGCTACGAGTGAAATGGCTATCTGCGGTCGCATGCCTACTAATAGCCCTTATCGTCATAACAGCCGCGTTTGTTGCTCGACAAATCGGATTTGGAATAACGTTTCGATCATTCCATATTACACGATGTATGCGCATTCTTGTTTCCTAGTGCGAAAATTGTTCACTCGAATGAGAAAATTCGCTGATGCAGCTGTGCGACGTAATATCGATGCTCTGTCGTTCAATCTAACACCTATTTGCACTGCCATTGAAAATTGGCTATAAAGCCTTATTTGGAAGCGACAAGCGCGTAAAGGAAAAGAAAAGAACTTTTGAAAACAAAATAGATCCAAAATAAAGCAAATACACTCGAAGATTCACTTTTGGTGTTAGTTATCTTGCAACCATTGTAAACAGCCATCAGAATGAAACTTTGAGTGACTTTTTGTACCTGATTGGTTTTCTTTGTTTTAGGGATTTCGCTTAATTAAAAATTTCTCTCGATTATTTTCTGCTATAATATTACGGGTTATTTTGAACTACAAATAATTATAGTCTCTTTTCTCTTTGTATCAACGAAGTAGTTGAATTTTTAAATTTAGTCATTGACGGATACGCTCGGTCGTTTTTTACGAACTAACTTGCCATACCCATCGCGCCTATCGCGAAAGTTTCAGTGGAGAAAAGTATTTTGCTCTTACCGGAGTTAAAATTATGCATAAGCCCGATGGTGCTTATATTATTCAGCGAGCCACGCATAAATGCATTTTGACTGCTGCAGCACGCACCAGCGACTGCGAACTTTAAGCTTTAACTCTTGGTCTCGTGTTAGCTCTCGAAAGTTAGACGTTGTCTTATTCGTAACTGGAATGTTTGTAAGGTTTGGCATAGTTGGCCAAGTAAATGTCGAGATGCCAGGTAGATGTAATTCTTGACATTGGTTTGCGTTACTTATGTTACAGAGGAAAAGAGCTGATGGAGGCGAGCGGGACCCCGAGGTCCCCCATCGTCGACGAGCAGCAGTGCCCATCGCCATGAGGACGCTCAGGAGCCTCGAGACATGTTTGATAGTGCTCGGCTGGTGCTGGCTGGCGCTACCCCAGCGGGCGGCGGTCCAGGGCGCCGTGAGCTGCGGCCTCGCCGAGCTGGCCTGCCGGCGCACCGGACGCTGCGTGCCCGTCGACGCCTACTGCAACGGCTTGGACGACTGCGGCGACGGCAGCGACGAGCCGGCCCTCTGCACGCCCTGCAACCGCACCTACCACGGCCGCGAGGGCCGCACCTACAGGCTCGACCTGCCGAGGCCCGCCGAGGGTAGACTGCCCTTCCTCTGCCACCTGACCTTCACCGCCGGCGGCCAGGGCCACGGCGAGCTCGTCCAGCTGCTCTGGGACGCCTTCAGCATCGGCAGGCTCGATCCCGAGGCTCGCGACATGTACACCAGCTGCCCCGAGGGTAATTGCCTTTAACTCGATCGACTTTGTATTACGTATTATTACGTATTATTACGTATGATTTGGTATACATAGGTTCGATGCAACTGGCCGAGCTCGGGCGACCGTTCACCGGTGGCTCCTGGTGCGGGGCCGGCGAGGGCCAAGCGAGCTACTACAGCGAGACGAGCACGGTGACGGCGTCCATAAGGCTGTTCGCCGCGCCGGCCAGCGTGCCGTTCGAGTTCCGGCTGAGGTATAGGTTCGTGTCGCGGCACGAGGCCATCGCGAGGCTGGGCACCGCCGAGGAGCCGATCGAGCGCGGCTCGCCCGTGCCCGGCACCTACTGCTCGCGCAACTTTTACGAGTGCTACCAGAAGACGTGCCGCGTGCAGAGCCCCAACTACCCGGGCGAGTACCCGCGCAACGCCAGCTGCTACGTGACGCTGCGCCAGAAGGAGGTGCCGACCTGCAAGCACGCCATGATGTCCGTCAAGACGAGCCCGACGGCCCTGGCCAACAACGGCTCGCAGGCCCTCGTCGTCTGGAACGACTGCCCGGAGGAGCGCGACCGGATAATCCTGCGCGACGGCTCGAGGAGCGAGGACCAGATACTGCTGATCTACTGCGGGGGGCCGCTGCCGCGCGTCACCGCCCGGGGCCCGGCCATGCTCGTCGAGTTCCACAGCTCGGCGATGGCCCTGCCGCTGGGTGCCTCCCAGCTGCGCGTCGAGCTCGAGACCCAGGTCGTCTACGTCGACTCGGACGGCTACGACTACGCCCAGACCGCCCAGGGCTGCTACTTCTTCATCAACGGCACGCAGAAGCGCAGCGGCATGATGCGAGCGCCGCTGCACGCCCTGCCGCCCGGCACCAACTGCACCTGGAACATCAAGGGCGCCTCGGGCGACCGGGTCTGGCTCTACTTTGCCTCCTACTCGCAGGTCCGTCGAAATTACGACAAAAAATAATTAGCTGCACCGACATCGAGAGAGCTGCTGGTTTTATTTGTTTTTGTTTTTTTCGCAGCACGACTTGCGAGGCCAGAGCGCCGAGAGCAACACGAGCCTGCTGCAAATGCAATCGGACCAATCGTCGACGAGCCCGGCCTGCCAGGTGAAGCTAACCTTCTGGGACGGGGCGCCGGCCACGGGCATGCCCCTGGCGGTGCTCTGCGACGAGACGCCTCGGCTCTGCGCCCACGCGGCGCTGCGCAATCTCACCCGCAGCACCAGGCCTTGCGCCCCCGACGAGAGCTACCTCACGCTGGCGCCGAGTCTCACCATCCGCATGGAGACGCCGCTGGGCACTGCCCTCAATACCGTCCGCTTTAACGTGAGTGTCTCCTGTGACCGAGCCGACCCAGTCCTTCTATAGTCCGTACCCCCTTAGCTCGTCTTAGCGCTGCACGGATTTTTCGACGACTCGGCTTTTCTCTCTCTCTCTCCCCCTGTGCGGTCCGTGCGGCATTATATATGTATAGCTCGTGTTATCGATCAGAAGGAGGGCAACGAACGCTTCCGCTCGCGGGAGATAGCAAAGTGCAGCAATCCGTTTGGCTTACTGCCAAAAAGAAGAAGAGTAGGAGGAGGGAGAGAGAGAGAGAGAGAGAGAGGGAGGGTGAGAGCAAGGGATGTGCGGATCGCGCCGCACGCGCGCGACCGACTGCACACCAGCGTGTGAGAGAGAGAGAGAGAGTTCGGGTCGCTGCACTCGTGCCACGTACTATTCGAGTTTGCGTTTATATCTGCGCGCACACAGACGAGCGTAGCCGCACACCAGCAAAGAGTGAGAGACGACGATTTTCCCTAGATCTCTTCATGCGCGCCTATATACATAGTGTCTGTATAACGTAAAACGTCGGTCGCTCGAGTTCGCGGATAGAAATGTTCTGCTTACTCGCGCGCTTATGTTCTGGCCCCGCTGTATTGTAAGCATATTGTACACAGGAGCTGCAGGATGAGCAGCGAGCGATAATAATAACGCGCTCGAGTTGACGTTTTGGCAGATGTATCTTGCATATCATCTTGCATGCATCGATGCGACACAGCGTCTTACCGGCATCTCTTAGCGCATTAAATCGACCTACCGCTAGAAGAAATCGAAAGAATCGATGTAATACCTCGCAACTCGACCGATTATACACGTATCCCGATAAAGTACTCGAATTAACCAGGCTACGCTGCGATCATTTGGAAATGGAATTATAAGCTACCGGCAGCACCAAACTCGCACGCTGACAATCGTATTTCTCGATAATTAGATTATGAAATTCAAAGCATCGATTGAGAAATAACGAGAGCAAATTCATGCAACGCCGGTCCAAGCTCCAGCTTATCGTTTTCTTCTTTGGTCGACATTTCGAAATAAGATATATCATGTAAAACCTCGCACGAATGAACATTTTTCATTTCTAAACTGAAACAAGTATCGGTGAGCTCAATGGCTCCGTTCCATTTTCAATTATTTATTCCAAGCTTACTGCAAGATGTTATTTTTAATGAAAATATCAATCGCACCCGAGTAATAATCGAAAAACCTATTCTCTCTTACGGTGGAATTGAGTTGTTTCGTTAGGGAATTTAAATAGCACTCGCCGCGATTATTACATTCCTCGCAACAATTCGCAATTTCCGGACTCGGGTATATAACTTTTTTCTTCATTTCTCGAGCAAAGCGGGGAGAAAAAAAATGAATTCTCACGGAAGACGGGAATGTTTTCCTTCGCGCAGCTCGTGCAGTGATAGGTCGGATCGATGCTTCAGCGGCGTTTTGCGCGAATTCGTATGTACACAAAAGCGGCGCCGTAACGAACTGTGAAAAGAAGAGTCGCTATTTACTGCCGCTACATAATGTATATAGCAGTGCAGATATTTAATGAAAAGCCCATTTAGCCGAGTTGTCGAGAAAGAGAGTAGAAAGAAAGAAGGCGTTATAATTATCCGGCGTAGCTTTCAGCGGTGTATAATAAAAGTGTATCGATATCCGCTGCTCTCTAAAAACGTGTACAGCATGTAAATTTACCTAGACTATAGGCGCGTTTTCCATTCCGTATACATGGGAGATAAATCAAGGAAAGAGCGTTTTCTAGCCTCGCGGCCGCTGCACATGCACGCGGTCGAGCCACAGCGAAGAGCGAGTTGACCTATTTTATCCATTATATATTTCTCAGCGGATACGGCGCTCGGGCGGGCGCGCGCAAAGATTAAAGACCTCGGGCTATATAGCGCTATACGTACGTAGCACGTGAGCTACGTCTGGCAAGCTCGAGGCTAGCTTCGCCGCTACCTACGTCCGACTTGTACGCGTAATTGCCAAAAGTCGGCGAAATGGATAGCTCGTCGCTCGCGCGAGCTTGCTTCGCCTTCGCTATTTTTCCTATTTTCGCATGACGCGTCCGGATGCAGCTCGGCTTTAATCGCTCGGAATCGTTAATAAATTCGGCAAAATTGCCTGGACGAAGGAAAAATATGCCAGTCGCTGGATGAACTATATAATTGATAAGTGGAAAATTTGGTATTTCGCTCACAGGCTCGCTACGAGTTCGTGTCGACGAGCCAAGGAGGCGAGCAATGGGGCGAGTCGCCGAGCCAGCAGTGCTCGCGAATCTGGCGCCGAGTGAAGGCCGGCGTGGTGAGCTCGCCCCGGGACGTTCGGCTGTTCGGCCGGGGCGGCTCGGAGCGGCTCGAGTGCCGCTACCGCGTCGAGGCGGCCGCCGGCGAGCGGGTCAAGCTGACCGTGCACAACGTCAGCCTTGGCGAGGCGGCCAGCTACTGCGCCGGCGAGGCCGACCCGCACTCGGGCAGGCCGCGCTGCGTCCACGAGGCCGGGGCGCGTCGGGCCAGCCTGACCATCTACGAGGCGCCCTGGAAGGACGTGCGGCTGCCCCGGGCCTGCGTCTGCGACAACTCGTCGAGCTTGCTGCCGCTGACGCACACGACCAGCGGCCGGGCGATCGAGCTCGAGTTCCTCATCGACGGCATGACGCCCGACGAGGACTTTGAGACGCTCTTCTTCAACGCGAGCTTCGAGCTCGTCAGGGCGCCCGAGTGCCCGAGGAAGCAGCGCCTCCGAGGCGAAGGCGAGTATTTTGTGCTTACAACATGAAAATAATTAACCAACCGGTTTCCACTTAATTAACTCGTATGCATTATAAAGCCGACGTCTCGGGACGGATACGATCAAAAGCCCCTGATATTTCATTCATCTTTCCATTTTGCTGCTCGCTAAAGTCGCTTGCTTGATTCTCGTGATCGTGTATACAATATACGAGTTCACGTACAATATCGCGCTCGTGTACAGTATGCATCGTAGGCGAGCCGCCGCTGTCATTTATACAAAGTACGTTCGTATAAGAGCGGCGCGCTGGGACAGCTAAATGGAATAATCCTCGCCGAGTATATGAATCGAGGCGCGAGGAGAGAAAGAGCCGAGAACAAAGTTGGCACTCGTATACACGTAGACTACGACGACGACGACGGGAGTGGGCCGTGCTTGGAGCGAGCAAAGCTCCGACGTCGAGTCGAGTTGCAACCGAGTTTTCCAACTTTGGCGCGCGCGAGGGCTCGGCTGAAAAGGCGTCGCGGAGTCTGACTATCGATCCGGCCTTTGTTTATTCCCTCTCGTACTCGCTCGAGCTTTTAACGATGTACTTTGATGCTTGGGAGCACAGGTGGACAGCTGCGCTTCGTCTCGCCGCCTCTCTCGCGGCCCGACATCTACTGCGAGGGACTGCCCTGGCTCATGGAGGCGCGCGACAATCGCTCGCTCTTCGTTCTCACCTGGGGCTGGCTGCTTCCGCTCGAGCCGCAGCAAGCGACGACGAGCCCTTCGAGCCTCAGCACCACGACCCCGGCCATAAGCATCGACGGACACACGGCTTCCGATTCGTCTTCCTCGACGTCGTCGTTGACCAAGTGCCCGACGACCAATCGACTGCTCATGTACTCGGGTTGGCCTCCGAGACTCCACAAGGTCGTCTGCCCGGCTGATCCCGATTCCAGAGAGTACACCGTGCACGTCTATTCCGAGGAATGGCTCGGATCTAACGGCAAAATTTCGGTGAGTCTAAAGCATCGATTCTCCTAGATACTCGACGAAAAAAGACGTATCGAAAATCAATTGCACCGTCCCCGCGACCGTACACGCAGCGGCTAACGATACGGTGCAGTTGCCGGCCCATATAGACGTCGAGCAACCGCATTGCATATTTCGGGCAATTTATGTATAGGTGCTGCGTCGGGCTGTATACGCAGCAGTTACACGTAGCACACAGTGTACACGGCAAAAGGAGAATAATAAAAAAGAGTCACGAACGTGCGCGGCTATGTATCGCGCAGCTGTTGTGTGTGTGTGTACTACGTGTGCATATAGACATGCTACACGAGAGTGACCCGTGAAACTTGCCCCGGAGGACGTTTGCCTGTTTGCTTCTGCATACATAGCTCAGCTACATGCCGCTCCACTGCACTGCGTATATGTACATATACGGCGACGACTGCGTCCCTGCGCGCGTCCATCTACGTACACATACGCGCGCGCAAACTTTGTGGCTGGTTCTGCATAACTATCGTGCGGGGCTTTTTCGAGAGATCTATGGACGTCGTTTGCACTCGTGACGCGGAAACAGAAACGAGCTTTGCCTTATTCTCCTTCTGCGTCAATCTCTTTTCTTTTCTACGCGATATATGATGGGTAGTAGTGTGCATGCATAACTCTTTCTTTGCTGTTGTACTTATCAACTTTGTCTCGGTCGAATGGCTTGTTTCTTCGTTTTGCGCGAGGATCTCGGTCAAGGGCCGACGGCGCACTGAAAATTATCTCGATTTTCGAGTGCTCTTTGAATTGCTTAAAGAGTTGAGCTAGAGAGAGAGTAGGAGAAACTCGAGTGCAACCTTGAATTTCCATAGAGACAATAGGTATTCTCGCGCTCCATTGAAATATGAACGCTTCATTCATAAAGCACAACGATGCCTAAAAAAAAAAAAAAAACATAAAGTAGACATTTTCGGGGATGCTTCTTGTCTAGCTCTCGGAATTTTTTTTCTTTTTTCATCCGCAATTTGTAGAAAAGGAAGTGGTTTGCACTGCGCCACATCGCAGCCTCGCTACACCGATCGGCTACACATAACATAGATATAAGTATAAATTGTATGCACACTGCGCAAGCCAAGGTATATATAATGCGATGCTTTAATTTGCTCCGCTGGAAAAGTCTTTCTCGCTAATTGCGCGCCTTTGCCGGGGGAGCTCGCTACGTAGTACGTTGGCTTTATATACATATAGACATTTGTGTCTCTCTGTGTGCTCAAGCCACTGTTTGCATCCGCAGTCGAGCTGCAACGAAGCCAGTAGTTTAGCCTCAACTAAAATAAGTAAGGTGTATCTTTTGCTCGCAGCGACTTCCGAGAAAGGACTGCTGTACGCGAGCTCGAGTCTCGGAGGTTTTCTTAAATAAGCCCTCCGCGTTTCGTTCCCCACAAAAGGGAATGAAACGTGGCCCCTGGACGAGCTTAATGCGATTGTTACGCGCTCCAACATGGGAATATTTTCATTTTAATTACAGCCTGCCGCTGCGCGCGCTTCCGATTGCGAAAAAAAACAGAGCGAATTGGTATTACTAGCCGGTATGTTTTCCCTAGGAGCTGCAGGGACCGGGCCGCTCGCCTGCCCTACTGCTGGACTTTGTAGCGCGCGAACCCGGCGAGGCCGCGGCCTCCTGGCTCGAGATCTCCAAGAGCCGCTCGGCCCTGCGCAGCCAACTGCGACTGCTGCCCGAGAGCGAGGGCCTGAACGGCAGCCTGCGCGACTGCCAGCACCGCTGCCCCGAGCTCGGGGCCTGCATCGCCTCGAGCCTCTGGTGCGACGGCCGCATCCACTGCCCGAGCGGCTTCGACGAGGCCGACTGCGCCAGTGGCACCAGACTGCTCGGCTGGCTCTCCGGCGGGGCTTGGTTGTTGCTGGCCGCCGTGGCCGGCATACTCGCGGCCTGCGCCTGCCTATTCGCCGTGCTCGTTGGAAGGTGAGTTGGACACCCTCGAGCTCATACAAGTACTGCGTTAGCTGCCTTTTTCCGAGTACACGCGAGTATCGATTTTTTTTTCCTTCCTCTTCCCTTGATCGTGGAGCTTATTTTGTCTGACTATTCATCCGTCGAAATCCTCCGCGTGTGCCCCTTTGAATTTAAAAATAAAAAAAAATTGCGTCTCAAATCCAAGTGCATGAAATGGCAAAAACTATAGTACATCTTTATCTTCCTTTCACGTTTTCTTCCCTTTTTTTGATTCGCAGATCGAAAGCCCGCGCGAAACGCCTTGAATACGAGGAATCAACGAAAAAGCCAAGACGAGCGCCGACGGAGGAGACTCTATTAGGACCAGGATCTTGACACTCGACTCCCGGCTTCGTGGAATACATCCACGTCGACCGGGAGACAACCGTCTAAGGCGTTCGTTCTTTCTTTCGTTCGTTCTTTCAGCAGCAGCACACATACGTATTATGCATACGTTTTACCTTTTCAACTCTCCTCGTTCGAATTTTCGAGCTACTAGAGATATTGTATGTACGTAGATACACACACATATACGTACAAATTTGACATCCGTCCAACGTCATTGTCGCCCAGAGAAAGAGAGGCGTAAGGATGTATAGAAAATAATATACCCTGAATTATTGAGGCGTTTGTTACGAAATATTAAACAAAAACTTAACTGCCATGATTACGGAGAGTAAAAAGTTTGGCGCCCGTGTGTGTGTGTGTGTGTGTAACGGATATTATACTAAAATGTGAGATAAAACATTTGAAGATACGGACGAGATAAGATTTCTTAAATGCACGAAAATACTTTCGAGTACAGAAGAATCGTAAAGTGACGTACGTACTTTACAGACTAATGTGTTTTTTTTTTCAGTCGATAACGAAAACTCGTGGACTATCATTCATTTTATTGTGCCAATAATTTTTCTCTCCGATCGTTAATAATATTGAAACAAAATTGCTTTGAACCTGTTTAAAAACTGTCCCTCGTTTATCATCCAACTCTACACGTCGCTTTACTTTTCGGCCTTTCAGCGAGCAAAAGAGATAAAAAATATATGTATACTCATCTCACACTCTTGTAGAAAGCTGATATATTTTACAAAATAAAAAACTTTGTACAAAAAAAAAGATAAAGTAACGCAATTAGAGAGCACCCTTTATTCGAAGTATATATAACAGTAAGTACGATGATGAAATATTGTCCTCTAACATATAGATATGATGTATAATGAACCACGTAAAATTTTTCAGGATCTCGCTAATATCTTTTCAACAAGTCTCAAAAAAGAAACATTTTGACGTGTAAAAGATGGATAAAAAACAGTTCATTTGTGGACGCAATTTCATACATTCCAAGATTTAATTAAAATGATTCATAAATCTTGATTTCATTTTATAACCCTGTTGCCAATTCTATACATCAGAGTTCACTCAAGCGATTTTGTGAAATAATAATTGATTGATAAAGCCTCGATCAAATTATTTACTTATTTTTACATCTTCAAAAATGTCAGTTTTTGAGACTTGTCGGAAAGATCTTTGTAAGAACTTGAAACAATTTTTATAGATGCGCGCACAGATAATAACGATATATTTTTTCCAACTGCACTAGCATTATTTTGTATAGTAAACGAGTAAAATAAAAGAGAGAGTGACAGAAAAATTCATGTTACATGGGAAAAGGAAAAAGGAAAAAATGAATTACAC
The DNA here is from genome assembly GCF_000599845.2 of Trichogramma pretiosum. NCBI lineage: Eukaryota > Metazoa > Arthropoda > Insecta > Hymenoptera > Trichogrammatidae > Trichogramma > Trichogramma pretiosum. The sequence continues at coordinate 2,284,897 of NW_019641678.1, forward strand.
AAATCGTGAATTAAAGTCGAGCAGTGCGCGTCAAGACAAAAGGATCTTTTAACGGGGCTGTGATCGTATAAAACAAAAATAAATTTACGCGTGAAAAAAAGTATGCTTCTGAAACTCTCCTTTTTTTATTGCAATTATAAACTCGCGTAATAGATAGTTTATTCTTTATAATCATTATAATGCACTGAATCTTGTTTACTCTTTTATTTTATAGAACACGAAAGATATTTCTTGCGAATTTAATCATCTATCGAACTTTTGCATCGCGTATGATTTATGAAGATATGAAGATACGAATATAATAAGTTATATTATTCATTGGCCCGTTGACCTGAGTCAATGCCTTAATATAGTTAATAATATAATCTACGAAGAAAAATGGAAAAATCATCGTGTCTGTATCAATTGCGGACGAACTGTGCCAATGACTAACGCCATAAAACTATATGATTGCGTATTCATATGAAAAAGTTAATCAAAAGATTGACCCTGGCGATACATCAAACGGTATAAATATAAAAAAATGAATGTATCATTTATCGGTAGTTGAAAACTCGTAAAAGTCATAAGTGTAAATCATAAATGTTAGAAACATAACTAAAAGAAAAAAATTAAACTAAATAAACAAAGTGCGAATAAAAACCGTACAGTTAACCCTCGTTAAAGTAAATGCATATATTAATTATTAATATGCTAAAATCAATGAAAATTATGAAAATCAAATTATGCATATAACATAAATAACTATAGTAACAAATATGCATATAAAAGTTTTATGAAAAAATTCATCAAAAAGTGCGAGAGTATGTTGAAATGAAACGAGGCAATGTAGACGCTGTGTATGAATAAATGAAAACTGCGATGTTTTCGTTGATGTAGATTAAAAATGAGTGCGATTGTACATACATACCTGTGGTAATGAAAAGCTCAATTTGTTTATTAAAAATCGTACGTAGTTTTCCTTTTTTCTTACAATTTGTACATATATCCAGAGTCAGATTCTTTTTGTTACTCGCGAAGAGAAAAGAGTATCATATGAGTATGTATCACTGTATGAATAAAAGACTAAATTATTAAAATGAGGAATTGAAAGATATTATTGGGTTGTATAGGATTTTTTTGTAGTTAAAATAAATTACATTGCGGGCAGAGAACGAAAAATATGTCGTGCTGCCATCGTTAATTGAAATACATTATGTCTTTACGTTCGATATTGGACATTAATATATACAGCTCTGTTTTTTCAATGACGATCAAATATAACTTTGTATGTAATTATTTGAGGTAATGTAAAATTTTTGCTCCAATTTTTTGATATATTATACATAAACATATATACATTATACACGTGATTAAAATAAATCAAAGAGAGGGTAAATTTTACCTAATTTTTTATACGACTACACCATTTTTAAGCAATGAGTAAAAAACTAGGCTTCCTCTCGCTGACGCGAGCTTAGTGTAGCATTATTAGACACGAGAAATAATTAATAAACAGCTTCTTCCAACGGGTATTAAATGGTGCTTTGTATAAACATCCATCTTTCGTTTAAGATTTCATTCGCTTACCTCTTGAATCCATCAAATTTCTACTGCACTGATTGATTAATATCGAATAACAAAATGAATTACACCCGTGAAATAACCTTTATCCGTCGATCTCTCTCTCTCGTCTATTCTATTAACCTTATGCTATACATAACTATTAAAATTACGAAAATTAATTCACTGGCGCTCATAAGATTATAAATGGAAATAACCGAGAAAAGCATAGTAGAATTTGGCACGCGCAAGCCCTATGCTAAGGTCGAAAAGAAAAATTTAACTCATTGAGAAAAAAGTTAATCATTATAGTAAGGATAAATAAATCGGTTTTATTGCAATAATCACGTGACACTGACGTGTATACTCATTATACACACGCACACATACACAAACAGATCGTAACGTATTATACATTATACATAATGCGGATCGTTGCACATTTAGATGATTGTTATAATAATTTTTCGCCCAGCACATAATGCGCCAAGTACGCGCAAATGGACAGCAGATGCATAAATGGCATGTATCGGATAATAAAACCGTATCTATGTACGCGCAAATGCATTTGAATCGAGTTGACTCGAGCCAGAGAGGATAATATCCATGTAGGATAATATTATTTGTTAACTCTGTCGCGTGGAGCGGAATATATGTCTGACAGAACGAGCCAAGCGTGCAGCTTTATTAGAATGAATTTCGCTCCGTATTGACTGTCATGTATGAATTTGCGCACGATCGATTGATTTGATCGTTTTTTTGTGGAAAAATTATCATATTGCTGCTTGTTTGCTGTTGTAAAGAAAATGGAAAGAAGAAAAAAAACCAGCTTTTGATCGTATGTTGTACGTGTATAAATGTGCGCGTGTGAGCGATGTACTTGTCATCAGCATTTTTAATACAATGTCATTCATACGAACTTCGAGAAAAAACATTATAATAAAGATCCAATACGATTTGATGTATATAAACATTAAAATCTGTGTGTTGTGCTTTGGTTAATTTCACCCCCGCATTATTATTCCAAACGGCGTACGTGTACTGTTTGTGCATAATCGACAGTGCAGCACAAATAGGTGGCTATTTTAACGACGGAACGGCGGAAAATAGCTTTACTCATTAAAGTGCAGTACATATTTGCAACGGCTGACGCTGTTGATCGTAAGCATGTATACAGCTCTCGGTGGCCTATAAAATTTTTTTTGCTCTCTCGTACGTACATTTTTCTCGCACATTTTACAAAAGCTATGAGAAAACTCCATCGAGTTCGCGTGGCAAATTAATAATATACTAAAAGATGCTGTCTTCGGTGAGTCTTTTTATTTTTATATTTCAACTCGTCAACGAGCTATTTTTTCCCAAGCCCTGAATCGAACAAGTCGGTAGCTAAGATGCAGGCCATCGAGTATCAATCTTCAAAGACTCGCGCAGCTATTTTATCTGCTAATTATACCGTGGGCGCTTCCGTGCAGCCGATGGCACTCAAATTTTCTTCGTGTCACTGATGTCCTCTGAGAGCTGGCATCAATAAATGCTCGGCCGGGCACTTGCAGCGCGCCAAGGGCTTCTCCAATTTCGCATCAGAAATAAGACGCTGAACCTAAGCGTGTTAAAAGGGAAGGAAAGTGTCAATATCGGCAGGGTTCTCTATACAAATTTTATATATATTACATGCAAATTACCATTGCAGAGTAGTCGTCACTTGCAAATAATTGATACGCATAAATTGTCGAGCTGGCAGTCGGTACAGATTTTCCAATATTACTTTGAGGCAACTTTTAAATATTCCTGCAAGCTGCAGCGCACAGACTGCGCGGTAGCAGTCCCGAGGCTGGCAGTGCACCTATATAATATATACGTGAGCATGCCTGCGTACTTTGGCAAAGGCTTTTATTCGCGCGCACGACCGTACGTATGCATATGCAGCATGCAATAACAGCAAAACAGAGAACAGTGAAAAGTTTAGGTGGGAATTTGACGACGCGTGCTGCTTCGTGCTCGTGTCAATACATCCATGTGCAAAGGGATCGAACGGCGAGAAAGATGAAAAGCCAAAAAGAGACGTATTTCCATTTTGAATTTTATTGAATTTCCTGCCTGCTATGTGTGCGTGGGCTTTAGATTCGCGAGAGCGGCCCGATTTCTGAGGCTTTGGTAAACAACAAAAAACATTGGCCATTTCATACAGCGCTACCAATTGAAATGCTATCATTATAAAGGGAATAATAATTCAAAGGAAAATCCATTCCTTCTACTTTTGCTTTACACAAGTGAGTATCAATCGATATTAAAACTCGAGCTTACAAAGCGAGAAATTCATTGGATTAGCTCTAAAATTATATGAATGCGAACTGCATGTGTGAATAGAGAAAAAAGGGCATACAGGTGAATTGTCGGCCCCGACCGATTAAAAAGAAGGGTCTTTTTTGTTGCGCTTCGAATGTCTTAGAGATTCGTTGCTCGTATCTTGCGGTATTTAATTAAAACTCCTTTATCGATCCAATACTTAATTGTTTTTCTAAATAAATCATCAACATTTTTATACACGGAAAAGTGATTGATCCGTGAAATATTAAACACAAAAATATTGCACTACGAAAGAGCAAGCAGCTTCGTCAATTGCTAAGACTACTTAACGTTTTCGAGTGCATGATCGTGCGAAATTTGTAGGAAGCTGCAATGGCTAGAAAATGTGGTAGATACTGTGTAGCACAGGGGAGATTTGCTTCGCTTTTCGTAAAGCAGCTTCAGAAAAGGTTAAGCAACACGATCTCCTGTGGTGTAAGTCTGCATCGTGTTTTGTAGTTCTCGTAGCTTTATCTTTCACGAGCCAATCGCTTTTCCGTGTAAAAGTCGTGCTAAACACAAAGTGCACAATTTTAATCCAAAATCGTGTAACTTTCAAAATAAATTTTCATCATCGCCTAAAATTTTCATCCAAAATTCAAATCGATTCGTATTAACGAAAAAAGTCCGTACCGATAGTATGGAATTAATTAAAAGCAACAATAATGAAAATAGTTGAGCGTACGTCACCCTCGTCGCGCGACGCTTAATTATGGCGATCGTACTTTCGGTGTAGTCGACGTATCCGCTTGATAATTAATTTCGCACTTTACAACGGATGCATCTGTGGGTGACGTGCGTATATGTGTGTGTGCATGTGTGAGTTGACTCCACGGGGGATACCCATCCGGTTGCCGGATTTCAGGCTCACGAAGATCAAGTTATTGAGTAAATGTTTGATGTAATGTGTACTCATGGCCGTCGGCAAGATTCTCTCTAGTTTTCTCTCATCAAGTTCATGAATAAATATGTTAAGCATGAACTTAGCTACGTGGCACATACGTGAAAAGTTTGGCGACCGCCTAAACTTCTAACGATTTCAACTGATTTTGTGTGAGGTAAATTTTACTAATTTAACTGTCACGGTGAATTATATCATCAAAACTACTTCGAGTTGTATACCCACTATATGAAGTATTCGAAACATTTCGAAACGTAATTACATTTGCATTCATACGTTCAAATCGTTAATCCGGCCACCGTGAAAAAACTGAATGGAAAAAACGTGAATTTTTCCTAATGGCTGAAAGATGCGAGTTCGTATCGATAAATATGCACGCGCAGAGGTTCTATATAAATGACGGTCGCGCCGAGCCAATAATTTCCTGTATGCGTGAACGTGAAAACGCTGGAAAATAGAGTATACTGTGTGCTTGAAGGGTATTTTCATTGAAGTATACATCATGTCTTTATCCCTTTTTTTGCCCACGTTAAATTCGGATGTATTTTTCGCGTGGCAACAGCCCCCGGCATTCGGTTTATTCGAAGAAAACGAAGTTATAAACAGTGATATACAAAGAGGAGCAAGAATATTGATTTTATTGTCGATTTTTTTCGATGCTATTGAGATTTTTATTTACTTTTGTACTTTAATACCATTACTTATTGAGCGACGTACTCGTTGCGGGCTTTATCCTTTTCATCTGTCATATAAACTATATATATAAATTTATCGACTAAAATAAAATGAAACCCATTTCAAAACATTTTGATTAAAACCGAAACTTCTGAAACGGAAAAGTTTCACGATTCAAGATCGACAATCCGCTTTATTTCCTATATTTTTACCAATAAATGAACAAACTTATGTAACCTCGAGAACGTGCATTGAAAATTTAGTTAAAAGTACGAACTCATTTGCAATGCATACGTGAAGAGGTCTAATTGGGATCAACTACTGCTAGCTGATTTAGGGTAGAGGAAACTCAAACACGAACACACATCGAAATTCAGCTCGGTACTGTAACAGTAGCAATGATCGATTTTTACAATCGGCAATTATGAATAATTGAAAATGAAATTAAAATTGTTTATTAGGCCTTTCCTCAAGACAACCTTGAAGTGTTCTATTCTTGAGAAACCTTTAGCCGCGATTACGGAAACAGCAATCACAAAACAAATATCTCTTGAAATGAATAAAATTATTTTATGCAATAGTATGACGAAAAATGTCTTTTTTCGCACATTTTTTAGTGCGCAAAAAGCGTTTTTGGACACTTGTGTGCGGTAAAATGCCTTATTTTGGACACGGGTGTGCGGTAAAACGCCTCATTTAAATTAAAGTATTTTTCGTCTCCTATTGCATAAAATTTTGTATGCAACACGTGCCCAGCTTTTTGCGCACAGTGTGCGGAAAAAACACCCACTCGTGCCGGCACAGCCGGCACTCGTGTCTTTTTCCGCACACTCGTGCCCAAAAACGCCTTTTGGGCACTTGTTACATAAATAACTATATTCAAACGTAGTGATGATTAAAAACTACCCTACACTTTTTTACACTAAAATTACAACATATGTAAAATCACAAGATTCGATATTAGTTTCAATACTCTCGTTGTATTGAAGAGATTGTAACTCATTCGAAACCATAATAAATTGCACTTGTACAGAAGTTCCGAATCAATCAAAGCTGCGTGCAAATGTGTGTGCTCGCGCGCGCGTGTGTGTAACTTTCACGTGCTCGCACACTCGCACACATTCAGAATCGAAAGGAAATTCAATTTCACAATACTAATATATATATTGCATTGCTCGAGACCGAATTCCAATCAAACGAATTTTCAGCTAACTATCGAAGGCGCATATATCGCGCCACCTTCGTTTTTATTCGCAACGCGTGGAAAAATTCGAGTCATCGCAATAACAAGGAAGAATCAATTTTTCTCATATGAACTTGACGATATCTACAAAAAATTAGCGAAAACGTTTACACACAAGCTGGTTAAGACTGTCGAACGATTAGTGCAGCATGTGTAATACTATTTAATAATGACTAAGCAGTAAAAACTGTTTCAATGGCAAGGAATGTGTATCAACTTATCCATAAGTTAATTACTATTACAGCAACTCATTCGTGACTGTCTTGTTCCGACTACTCGACTCTTCCTGTCTTTGCTCCCTGTAAAGTCAACAAACCGAATCGTTATGTGCATGTAAGTGGACGAGGTTCGATTAAGTAGAAATAGCACGAGTGTGCATCGTCCCACCTGAGGATTCGTAATACGTCTTGATTAACTAATTCGGTGGCGTTGAGGCCCCATACAAAATCAACGTGATTAAAGCCGTACTCGCTGAGATCATAAATGCCGAGTTTGTTGGGAATTTGCTCGTAAAAGTGTTTGATATCCTGCGGAAACGAGATAAATGCGGAAAAATGAAACATTTGTCGCAGTCAATCGCTCATCTCAGCAAAAGTCTTAATTTCGTCGAGTAATTCATTGATGATAAAAAAATTACCCTGCTGTCGACGATGGCGTCGTTATCGGAAGTGAACGCGGCAACGGGTATCTGTATCTTCGTCAAGTCGTACTTGGGTGGTTCCTCTTGATGGTAAAGTTGTAAATTCTTTTCTCGGCCATGATCATAATTGCGAAACTCGTTGACGCGTATGTACTGGAACCAGTGCCAGATTATGTTCATGGACGTGCCCATTGGAAAGGCGCCCAAATAATCCGGGATTCGGCTCTGAAGCAATAACGAAGCGCAAAAAATAATGATTTTTCTGTTATGATCGTCGACATGAGACTTGGTTACTTACGTAATCGAGCTGAGGCGGATTGTATCCAAAAATGTACGAAATCACACCGCTGCAGGCCCAGTCGCGCAAGAAGGTGACGTTGCACAAGTCGTTGAATAAGGTATCGAACACGCCGCCTTGGGGTGCGAACTCGTACAGACCAATGAGTTTGGCCCCGAACTAGAGAAAAATGCAGTCAGTTACGGGCACCCGTGAGCTTGCTGCGACGAAAATGATACCTTAAGCTCCTTCCAGAAAACCGAGAGAAACCTGATGAGCGGCTGAGTCATGTGGTATTCGTAAATGGCCGGAGCCAGGCCTATCATCGCCCTGACGTGTTTGGCCGCGTCGGGCCGTTCCGAGGCCATGATAGAGAAAGAACCACCACCCATCGAGTAGCCGACGTAAAATATATCCTTACCGGTCGTTTTTCGGATATGATGGATCACCGCAGGCATATCGTAGTAGCCCACCTCGTGCCAACTGTAAAAGTTAAATTCTACTCGTCGCATTGCAATTGATTTTTCGATTTTTTGTTGTATTTGAAGTTGTCACCTAAAGTCCCAGAATTCTTTGTCTTTTGGTGACAAAGTTTTGTGCTTTCTCGAATAAGCATTGCCTCTGAAATTTCCGAGCCAAACGTCGTAGCCCTCGTCCCATAACAAATAGGCTACGAAGTAAACATTTCTTTCTAAATATCTCCCCTCGCCATCTAAATAGATTACAGAGTTTTCCTTAATACCCACCCAAAGATCGATTAGGTCCATTTTTTAACCAGTCGGTTGAACTCAACAAGAGGCCGTGTTGAAGGAAAATCGGCACTCCGTTCTTTTGCGGGATGCGATGAATACCCAATATATAGCCATCTTCGGTTTCGATTTGGTGATCCTCGAAAGGATAATGATTTTTTCTCAAAAGTTCTTCCTACGAGCGAAGATTACAATGAAAGAAACTGACCAAGTTTTAGCGAATCCCGAAACAAAAAGACATCGGCACGCGTTCTTTACCGTTGTCTCGACGGTAATCGAGCCCTGCACTCGAAGGGCGAGGTAAGACACTATCGGCACCAGCAGTGTCACGAGAAACAGCTTATTCTGAAAATAAAATGTTTCATAGATCATTGCGAGGTAAAACATTTACTCGATCGCGAATGACTCGCGATATTTAGTTGTCCGTGAACGGCTCAACGGCGTCGGTAATGCATCCGGCTTGTACAAAAGTCAGGTAACTCACCTTATAGCCCATATTTATGAGTTAACGATTTGCCGTAGGCATACGCAGAACAGCAGCGGTAAGCACTCGCAGAGGTCGGCACAAAGTTTGAGAAAATTCAACGAATGAATCGTCTCGCGTTACACTTGCCGCACCGTACGATAATAAAATTGTCCTGCCGGCTTTGGGCGTGCAGCGAGTGGCGCACAACCGTTTCTCCAAAATGCACACGTACTTACAGCCGAGCCGAGCCGGCCGAATGTTTTTGTGTATCTCTGCTGCTGCTGGCTCCGTGTCTATCGAGTGCACACTTACACTCGGCCGCATACGATAACTGTCAAAGTCACTCGCCAAGTGTCCGTCTGTCTGTGAGCGGCCGTGCCTTTTAATAGGGGCGTATTTTTGCTTTATCAAAAACACGACTGCTTGGTCGTCTTCGGACAGCCGCGGAGAGCTGCACTCCGATCGTTCTATACACACGAAATAACATGCTTATCAAGGCAAAAATTGCTTAGCGCTACGAGTGAGGAAAGACTTTTTTCGTCTCTCTTATACACAAACGCACACACATACACACAACACACACACACACACACACACACACACGAGCTCTACATGTAGTATCAAGCCCGCAAACCTGTGTGCACGTGCAACGATTGCTAATTCAACATTGAGCGATGCACATGGACACAAACACAGTGAGACATGTGCCAATACACATACCGATCTCTAGCGCCTCTTCGAGAGCGGCGAATCGTCGACTCGTCGGCCAAGATTTTTTTCATATTTTTTCTTCTCTCTAAAAAGCTCGCCTCGCGCTTTTCCGCTATAGATCCAGTCTCGATAAAAAACAATAACAAAATGAGCTCCAGTCTCGGAAAATAGCTATTTATATATCATTTCCATAAGTGAGAGAGACGAAGGCTGCATCCAATGCTGCCTTTTTGCATTATGTGCGAACGACGTGTGTTATGTTTGTATTGTCAAAATGCATAAATGCATGGTATACCGATATGGTCATTATCGTGCTGATGTCGGAATGATATCGCTGACTCGTTCAAAGTCGCGACTCGTCAGCATTATATAAGCCGGCGGACAAACGAATTCATAGTACAAGCTCGAATCATCGCAATTCTTTTTCTTTGACAAATGCTTATCACGGAAACTTTCGACTTTCACAATTACGCTTGTAGATCGTCAGCGACAGTCAACTCCACTATTATCATAATTGCCAAAGTTAAAATTACAATTGCCTATAAATAGCAAACTCGAATCGAATGCACGATAGTCAAATACATAACAGAGCGATTAGATGACTTATGAATTCGGAATTCAAGGAATAATAGTCGCCGAGGTCGGCCAGCAAAATGTGTCTGAAGTGAAAAAAATATGCTCCAGGTGAGGCTCGAACTCACAACCCCGGCATTGCTCAACTCGTACGATATACTGTCTTATAAGTACCGTGCGCTAACCAATTGCGCCACTGGAGCGACGATCGTCTGGTTCCAAAATTACAATCCCAATCTTAGGCGTTATATATATATATATATGGATACTCAATCGTCGTGTACATGCAAGTAAAGATACCAATTAAAAACCTCATAACTGCTTGCTCGTCTACAATTACTTATTGACGGATGGGTCAATTTCAATTTTTACATTATAAAGAGACACTAAAATGAGTAAAATAGTCTATATAATTTGAAATGCAGAACAAATTCATGAATTATATTTATTTAAATGATAAATGCCTTATAGTAGAGGATACTTTGAACATTCTCTTATGGTTTTAGCACGCATTAAAACGTCACCTAATAGTTTTTTTTTAGGCAAGAAAAAATGATTTATGATGCAAATAATATCTGATTAATAACTGCTCCAAAGTCAAGTTAATATGTTTCTTGCGGTGCACTTATTAGCTACATGAGAAATTACAGTGCAAGAAATTAAGCATACGTTACAGTCGTAAAAAAAAGTAAAAAAAAATTATGCAAAATAATTTTTGCCACGTGTGGGAATATCTCATAATATGTTTTTAATAGGCCACTGTAATAATTTCACAGCAAAAAGTATCAAACTTTTTTACTTTCGTTTTAAAAGCACTTTCCGCGGGCATTGATAAAAACAATTTCGATGATCCAAGGACGTAGTGCAAAAAAATGCTCCAGGTGAGGCTCGAACTCACAACCCCGGCATAGCTCACACAAACACTGTCTTATAAGTACCGTGCGCTAACCAATTGCGCCACTGGAGCTGTTGCGAATAAGGCCAGAATGGTAAATTTTAGACCTGACATGAAAAATGTGTCAAACAATGCCGACCTCAAAGTCAATGTTGGCCTTTCCTCAAGCGAATATCTTGCTCAATTAATTTTCGATTTCGTTCGGCGCATTGTATTCAGTTCAAATTGACAAATATAACTTGCAACATTTTTAAACTATGTTTCTAATATTAAAAAAATAGCAAAAATCAACTTGGTAAAATGATTTTTAAAAAACCCATTGCCTTAAATTTACAATAAACATGATCAAATGTTACAATATTTGTTATTTTTGTTAAAATTTTAATATTTTCATTCAATAGTCGATAAGTTTCCATGAGATATCTGAATTTCAGTAACCATCGATTATGTAGAATTTTTATTGCCGACTGCTACTCATAAGGCATTCAAAAAACACCTGCGGTTTTACTGATCTTCCTTCATTAATTACTTTATCCAAGTATATGATTGAAACTATTCAATTTTGACAGTACCTTCATCTCATCACGGTACAGAACAACAAGCCACTGACATGATACTGAGTTCATATCAAAAGTTACATTTACACATTGAGTAAATCATGTCTCATCGACTGTGTGTATATATGTGCATATTGCCAACGTCAACAAGCAACCATTGCGTCGACTGCTCAGCGCTTTCATGCAATATCATAATATTGAGGAAAACCACTGTTTAATTACAGCGTAAAAGCATATGTACAAAACTCAAACTATTTTCTATGGTGAATACATTCACAGATTCGTGTATTATCTCTTTGATGATTCTCAACCCATAAAACAATCTTGTGCGATTTATGTTGCTGAATTTATAACATTTGTTGGTTCAATTGTTGAGGTCCAATTGTACAATTTGAAAGAACATTATCACTGTCAAGGTAAGATGACGTAGATTAATCATTTGTACAATTTGTTCATATCTCATGCACGAAACAGTTGTTAGACTATTTTTACGTGACTTTCGTAACAATTCTGATGAATATTTAATAATTTCAAATAGATATGAGGAAAGATGAGTTGGTTCGATACATCAAGTTTTGCCAGTCTAGCCAAGACTGCGCTAAAAGAGGCGCAAAAAACCATAGACAAAGCCTTAGATATCAAAGATGAGGAGCAGCGTTCAGGAACAGTTTTGCCTCAAGACAGTACATCCTCTTCAGAAGTTTTTGATACTTGGGAAATGGACAAAGATAAACCAGTCGAAGAATCTAAATCAGTTTCGGATCAGTCGCAAAGCACAAGTATTTGGGGTAGCTTTACTGGCTCGTTTTTTGAAAATCCAAAAGATATCATGACTGCTGTTACAAACAAGACAGCTGAAGCTTTTAAAGGCTCTATAGAAAGTTTAGATGGGCAAACAGTTCTGAAGTCATCAAAATCTTTGCCAGAAAGTTTATCTGTAAAAGATGAAAATGTACAATCATTGAATAGTGGTGTTCAGTCTGTATCAGATTTAGATTCTGCTTCAATTATATCTAAGTCGGAAAGTATAGAAGAATATACAGGTCAAGGTAATGTATTTACATAAATTTTATATGTGTTGCTTTTAACAATGTAATTAATAATTTGAATAATGTCAATAGCATCAATAAGTCACAATATTTCTGGAAATCAAAACAATTCAACAAAATTATGTGAGCAGAAGAATGATATATACACAAGTGCCAAATCAACAGAAGCAAAAAAACCTCATGATTCTGATATTAGTGAAACAAATAAAAAATATGACGTTGTACTCAGACTAAATGAAAATCTATCCAATACCATAACTAATACTAGTCATTCTGTACATCGGTTGTCTGTACTATCCATTGAAAGCGATAAAAGGAGTTCAGAGAGTGTAGAAATTTTAAGTATGCAATCTGATACAAATACAGACTGTACAACTAGTCCAGATTCTGATATGCATTCATTAAGTATTTCTATGGGTCAGAAAATTCATTCAGAATCTGTGGAAGTCATACCTGACAGTTTAACTTCACCAAGTTCTGTAGAAATTTTAACTGATTGGAAAAGTGATGAAAGCCCTCATGCTTCTCCCTTGGAAGAAAGACCTTTTGAAACATCCACAACACCAATATCTGGTCAAAGTATTGAGGTTGCAGCACTAATTGAATCATCAATTGATGGAGGTGATAAAATTTTACTGTATCATTTATAGCAAGTTGTAGATATTGTATCATAAAAAGTAATATTTTAAAATTATGGAAATTCAACCCTTTTCAGAAGATGTTAAAAGTTCAACTAGCACATTAGTAGGTTCAATACCAATTACAGCTTCTAGGACCAGTTTAACAACTTCTAGAAATAAAGATGCAAGTGGCGAAGGAGAAGATATCGATGAGGCGAGTTTAGCTGATGATTCCTACGCATCTGGATCAGAGAGTACAATGTTAACAGTTCTTGAACCAGCGAAAGATGAACAAAGTATTTGTAAGAGTGCGGAATCTTTAGATTATCCGCTTGACCAGAGTTTGGATTCTTTGAAAGATAGAAGTTTGGTAAGATAATTATATACATTTATGCCAATAAAAACAGGGAATTCTAAACTCATTTTTTTACTTGTAAATGCTACAGACAAATTTACAATTATCCATCGAAGCGATTACATGTCAGCCGCATTCATCAACAAGCCCATTTGATCGTTTAATATCATCGACTATCGAGCCCTCGGATTGTAAATCTCAAATCGAAGGACTAGAACGTAGCAGTACTAGCGAGCAGTACGCGATGTTGACCGATTCAAGCTGCGAAGAGACTTTAATTGAAAGTAGCTCGGACGACAATAATGCAGCAAGCACTTTCGGTACTGTCAAACAGCCTTTGACATCGAGTTCCTACGTCAAGTGTATGCTCGCTGAAGCAATGGCTGATAAGAGCGAGCTCGAGAACGAAAAAGATAGCTCGGTTTCTGCTAGGGATAATTCACCGATTTCATCAGAAAGGTAAAACATTTTACTATAATGGAAATGGAATTCGTTATTTGTATTTTTTTATTCAATGTAGCAGATCGGATTTGGTGAAAATCGGCTCAGACCAGACAAGTGGACACACCAGCGGCGATGAAATCGAAACGACTACGTCGAGTGATATAGAGATTATATCAAGGTACAGGTACATTTGTAGCAAGATAAATTATTCATAGTATCGGTATTGATTAAATTATTCCAAACTTTTATTTTTATTTAGTCCGAATGGGGACTCGAGCTCTACTCAATCGCGTCAGAGCCCCGCTAAGCTGCCTTGCAGCTCAAAAACGACGGATCTTCTAACGCGAACTCTAAAAACTCGAGGACATTCACGTGAACTGAGCGAAATAAGCGTTGGTTCGGACGACGCAAGTCTCGAAGTAGAAAGGTTGCTTCGTCGAGTTCGGGAAATGACAGAACTTCTGGAAGCAAGGGAATCTAAGCTAATCGAAGTTAGTCGCGCGAATATGGAATTGCACGAAATTAACAGCAGCTTGAAAAAACAACTGGATAGTTTTGAGAAAAATGCTGAGCACAGTCAAGACATAAGCCAGTTGACCGATGATTACACACAGAGATTATCAGCACTGGAGCGAAAATTTCAGCAAGCCATAAGGGAGAGGGACAGTTTGCGCAAGAGCTTAGAAATCACAAAACAGGAGGCAGCTTCGAGACTGTCGGCTAATGAGATGTCCAGTATCAACGCTGAAAAAGATGAGATGATTCGAGAACTGAGAGAAGAAGGTGAAAAACTGAGCAAGCAACAGTTGACTCATAGCAACATCATAAAAAAGCTTCGAGCCAAAGAAAAGGAGAGCGACGCCTTAATTAAAAGTCAGAGGTATGTATATTGAATCGGAAAATATTATTGAAGCATGAATTTGAATTTATTTGATTTTCAGTGAGCAATTGGAAGAAAAAACTACTGAATTAGAGCGGCTAAAACGATCGTTATACGCCAAAGAAGAAGTTGAAAGAAGTCAGATTGAAGCTGTGCACACACTCACGGCCAAGTGTAAGAAGCAGGAAAAGGACATTTTGATCTTGAACGAAAATTTAGATCATGTTACGAATAAAATGGAGGCATATAAGAGAAGCTTCGAAGCCGCAAAATCGTAAGTTTTACGAGCAATTACAGTTTGTATACGTGTTAATAAATAATTTGACTTTCCTTAGGGATTTGTTGGAAACGAAAGAAAAATTAAAAGAAAAAGAGGAACATCTTAAGCTTGCACTGGAAAATGCTGATGAATCAAATGAACGCGAACTTCAAATTGTTGAATTGAAAAAAAAAATACGTGAAATGGAAGAGGAAAACGTCAAGTAATTATTAATTTTGTCATTAAAATGATCAAATAGGCATGTATTATTTTTATCATTGAATTATTTTAGGACAGAAGAATTACATCGTCAAGAGAAGCAAGAAATTCTGAGGCGCTTAGAAGGCGCGGAATCACGAAGCGAGGATATGGCTGAATCTTTGGCTCAAACGACTCGTCCTTTGCTCCGCCAAATTGAACAACTTCAAT
This sequence comes from Trichogramma pretiosum, assembly GCF_000599845.2. Lineage (NCBI taxonomy): Eukaryota > Metazoa > Arthropoda > Insecta > Hymenoptera > Trichogrammatidae > Trichogramma > Trichogramma pretiosum. The sequence goes on from NW_019641678.1 coordinate 2,300,508, forward strand.
CTAGTTTAACGCACAAAACAAATTTGTACATGAAACAGGAAGAATCAATGACCGAAAGAATAAACGAATTAGAGGTAAAATTGGAAAATATCATGGAGACGAATCGGTCGTTGTCTGAAGAATGTACGAATCTTAAATCAAAATGTTCAGTTCTCGAAACTAAATTGAACAGCAAAGAAATTGAGAGAAGAAAATTAGAGGAAACTATCGAAGGAATAAAAAAAGAAAGTGATCAACTCGCAGAGGAAAATAAAGTGTTGGTTTTATTTATTATTTATTTTATTTTTATATAATTATTCCATCGTTTGAAATTATATTCACACTAAACTTTTTCAGTCATAAGCAAGCAATGAAAATGCTGGAAGATGCGCACGCAGTTGAAATTAAAGAACTAAAACGTGAAGTCAGCTCCTTGGAAAACAAATTATCGGTTGAAAAAGCCGCGACAGACGCTGAAAAACGTAAAGTTGCCGCTATTGAGTACAACGCGAGCGTCGAAGAGCTACGATTCAGTCCAACCTTAAGCATAGGAAGAGACTCGGTGTGTAGTACAAGCAGTGTATGGCCAACTGTAAGTCTATTTATTTAATTTAACTATTTAAATGATGACATATTGAGAAATACTAACAAAATTTTTTCAGGTCAACGATTCAGTTTTCGAAAGTGGTTCTGGCAGATTCTCTAATGTATACGATAGTTACAGAACAGGATCGAATAGTACATCTATGTTGGAAAATTTTCAAGCGCAACTAAAACAAAGAGAAGGTAGGTACATCAATGAAAATAGTAATATCGATGAATCAAGGATCAACAGTTTAATATTATCTGTTACATGATTTTTATTTTATCAGGAGAAGTACATCAACTGCAATGGGATCTTTCAAGACGAACAACAGAGCGTGATGCCCTTTCCACTGAATTGTCAAAATTGAGTCTTCAAGTTGAAAATCTTCAACAAAAGGTTGTTGATTTAGATCGAATAAAAGAGAATCTTAAAGATGTGCAAACTAAATATGATGCATTACTTCAAATGTATGGTGAAAAAGTAGAGGAAAATGAAGAGCTTAGGCTGGATCTTGAAGATGTCAAAGATATGTACAAAACTCAAATCGATCAGTTGCTGAAACGAGATCTTTGAATTTATCGTGAAAAAAAGCTTTAAGAGTGAATTATGTGTGTTACGGTGCGCATAAATGAGAAAGTGTCTATATTAAAAAGTGTGTATTGTAAGCATGTAAAAAACTTGAAATTAAACATTGTATATTTCATGTGATCGTGCGGTATTATAGTTTTTAGTATTTTACAGAAATTTAACGCAAAAACATTAAAAAAAAATATATATCTATATAAGAATTTTAGCTAGTTATCGGCTTACAAAATAAAACGTGCATTAAGATTTTTACAAATACTATTGAAAACAAATCTATGAATTAGGATAATATTCATACGTTTCAAAAAAAAATTTGTATAAATATTAACTCGCCTAATTTTTTAAATTACTTGTTGCTATTGAAATATCTCTTTGAGAAATGTACCAATGTATTGTTTTGTTGACTGTTATTAATTTTTGTTAAAAATGGATCTATATTATTCATGTAGAACTTTTATTTAATGACTTTTGAGTTATATGTTACTGTGATCTTGCTTCATTGTCGTGAATCGAATTATAATTTATTTTGTGTATAAAAGTAAAAAATATTACCTTTCAATTAGATATACAATTTTTTTTTTAAAGAATTTCAATGTTATACTATTATATAAAGATCAAAATTTGTATATTAATTAAAAAATAATTTTTCAATACAAACCTTACAAAGAAAAAAATGTATTAAATTTCTAATCCTGAAATGTTTAAAGGGTATTAATTTTTATGAAATACAGACATTTATTTATTGCGATTTTAGTTTATTAAATATTAAATATCCATTATTACAAATTTCGGTAATACATGTTTGCACAATAACCAATAATTAAATTACATATCTAAGTGTTACATCAGGCAAAAATAAAATTTTTCATTCTTATTAAACTGAAATATAAATAAAAAGAACTTAAGTGAGTAACACGTTTTCTGTGTAACATTTTTTTCATTTAAAAATCTATTACAACTGTAGAAATTGAATATGAAAAAAATTTATAATAAGACGAATTTATTTACTCTTGATACAATAATTATCAACAACAACAAAATTAATTGAATTTGTTTTTGCTCAGAAAAGAAAAGAACGTGTCACCAATTACGCATAAATAAAATTTCACCATAAAATTACTAGAGATATATTTTAGTGATATATGATTGTGAATCATCTCTTTTAAGTAAATAAAATTTTTTTAATATAATTCTATTACATACAGTATTGAATTAATTTTTTTCGATCAAATTTTGCAACGAAAAATATGTATCTAATTTAAACTTAATGATCATTACATACATGGTTTCTTGTAAAGTTTAATGAACCCATATACTATTTGCCTGTAAACCATTTAAAAAAATTTTTTTTGTAGCTCTAAATTTAAAGCCGGCCGACAAACTAATTAGCCATTTTTTCCTTTGCGATTAGTCTTGATTGATAAATATTACCTTTATATATTCTCGAGTAAACTGATTCATTTTTTCAATAGGTTAAGTAGATAATCAAGTTCAAAATCAAATAATCAATGAATCAACATGGCCAATAACGAAAAATGAAGTGTTAGAAAACTGACGGATCACTAAAGATTCGAAATCCGCGCGTCGTGCTCGGCTATTTTATGTCGTCGTCGAAATCATAATTCCGTATCATCATATATCAGTATTATCATCCTCAGAGCTTAAGTTTTCTATCTCTTTTTTTGTCATTTTTTTTCTTCAAATATTTTATTGAGCAGCTGATATTCGTCCATCTTTAAAAGAGGAAAGAATTTCAACTCTCGCAAGTTAAGATGTACTTTTTAGCGTGGTAAATGTACTTTGTTAAGTTACTCGTCGTGCGTCGTTCCTTTTCTCTCCATTGGTACTCTTTGTTGAACACAGAGAGACAGGTCAACAATAATTGAAGTAATTATGGATTTTTTGTTAGCTCTCCTGTGCTCGAGTTACATTTGAAGATACATTATTCGGCAACAAGACGGCAGAAAAAGACGAGATAGACTGCATTTATTAAATGTTGATGTTCATTGACGAAGACTTGAGATCCCATTTCGGCGCAGCGCGAGCTAACGCCTTCATATAGTAGCTCAAACCCAGGGTGTCCAGCCCTCATACAACTGGGATAAATTATCAATCGACAGGGCCTCGCGAATGATGTATTCAATTTGTTCGGATACCGTAACCTTACGCGCAGGGTTTGGATCGCGGCCATCCAATTTAGCACGAATCCTGCGCCACACGCTCAGGGCGTAAGTGTTCTGTTGCTGAGTCGCCTTACCAGTTGCTGGATTAATCGCGGGCACACCTCGCCGCGGACTGAAGTACACGCTGTCTTGCCGCACAAGTTTCGGCTTGTTGGGCTGCGTTTCCGTTGTTTCGTTGGCCAAGTCAGCAAATTGCAGTAACTCATCGTAAAGCTGTGGTACGACGGCGTTTAAGTCCTCAAAATCAGCTTTCAATGCAGACGCCGATTCCGAGTTGATTTTTTGCAAGTCTAGATCCTTGATGCTAGTTGATAATTTTTCCGTGTAGCTGCGATACTTTTGCAGAAAATCGTTCAATCCAGGCATTGTCTCTTGTTTGGACATTCTTTTGAGTAGTAGTCTCACATCATTAATCAGACGATGGTGATCAGCCATTGCATTTTGCAAAGACACCAATTTTTCTTTGAGCGATAATTCGGCTGATGTTAAATTCTCGACGCATTCTTGACTATTTTTCTTGATTTCAACAATACCCGCGGAAAGTAGATGTTCGGTTTGTCGTAGCCAAGCCACATCGATGTCCTTTTGCTCGTTAGCTCCGAGTTGTAACAGTTCTACAAGGCTTACTTCAAGCGGGGTCACAGTGACATCCAGATTTTCAATCAACATGCAACTCTTTTTGAACTTCATTAAAACGTCCATGAAAGTTACGTGAGTCGCAATGGTATCAGGCTGATTGATCGATCTCAATGACTCGAATTGTAAAATTATATTGCTTCTTGTCGTTGCCGCAACTGAAATTTTCTTCAGTTGAAGCATCTTTTCGTTGCTATTTTTCACCGTTTTATCGAAGAGACTAATAATATTATTTACGTCTGGATTAGCCCCTGCAGCCCATTTGAGTCTTTGCACTGACTGCTGTATGAACTGATACAGCTGGTCGCCAGCTTTGTCCAACTTGACAGCGATGCTGGATACGTCATTGACTTTTGAACGCAGCGCATTGATAAAATCTGTACGATTGAACTCGGGCGGTGTGATTTTATATAACCGCAAATGATCTTCGTGCATGAAGTAATGGATGGTCATAATTTTTTTCATTACGTTCCATTTGGTTTTCATTACTCTCTTCCATGATGTGGCAGTGATTTCTACTATCCTTTCCAGAAAATGCTGTTTGAGTTTTACTAGATGAGCTCGACTGATCGCTCGCTGTTGTAATTCTATTTCGCGCTCGTCCGTTGGAAGATGATTAATCAAATCGTGTACATAGTTGCAAAGATATACGAGAGATAATTTTCCATCAGGACCCAATAATTCCCATTGAGCTTTGATCTCTTGCTCTACTTTCAGTGAATTTTGCCTCAAAAGTAAGCTACTGATGACCACACTCAAGCACACAGTTAGTGTGCCCAATACAAAGCGTTTGACAAAGTCGCCAATAAAAGATCTTATTGGTGCCGTGATGTTATCGCCCAAGAAGTAGCGCCTCACTGATTCGGGTTGAAGATCTATGCCTTGGAATAATTTCATCTGATGACGAAATATGTCAAAAACGTCCATCATTGTTTTTATGCGTTTTACAAAAAATATGTTATTAAGAACGTTGCGAGCTTCTTTTCCAAGTTGCACAGGGGCCATATCTTCAGCTCTGTCTAGGCTATCTATTTTACCCCAACTTTTCGGAATTGTTGGGATAGAATGGAATGCTTCAACAAGATTTTCCTTTTCTGCATCCAAATGTACAAATAGATTATTAAACTTGACAAGAAATTCGGGAACATTTTCTACAATCAACGAATTCTCAAATTTAACACGCATTGCGAGAACCTGTTCGTACACGTCGGAGTGAGGACTACTCGTTTGTTTGATAGTGAAATATAAATGCTCTTCTAATTTTTGCAACAGATCGGTGCATGGTATATTAATTTCATTAAAATAATTATCAACATCATCCATCATTTTTAAGAAACTTGAATCGGCGGATGGAATAAAATTGGCAGTCATTGGCAGTAGTTCGACGTAGAAACGGGGCAGAAAATCTTGCAAAAGTTGATACATTGTCTTGACATTTTTGAGACACTCGATGTGGCGATCCAAAAGAGGATCGATCTTCACAAGCGTTATCAAGTGGTACACATACGAAGCATCGTGACTCAACTGATATACGAACCAATCGTTGCCTGAGATAGAGTGATTAACCAAACACTTGGCATATTTAACATCAACTTCCGATTTCAAGAACTGTAAATTTAATTCAGCGAAAGTCATGAGCAAAGCACTCTCAAAACTTCGGTTGCAAACGTCATAACTCTCGCGGTACTTAATCGCTTCATCTCTCGCAACTTCATAATTCTTCTGTAACTTTTCAAAGCTTAAATTTTTTATGGGAGATGGTCGCTTAACGTAAACATGCTTTTGTTCAATTTCATCAATCAATTCCTTGATTTGAGTAGAAAATTCGACCACGGTTTTAGTTACAATATCGTCACGGCTAGGAGGACGATAAAGATACGAAGCTTCTTGTTCGATTAATTCGCAAGTGCTCACTGAGGGTAATGACAACAATTTACTTGCCCAATTCTTGTGCACCACTGTCCGGTGCTCCTTGATGATTTGAACTGGATAATTTGTTATGACCGACGAGTAGTGATTAAGATCATCGATGATGGAATGTAAAACTCCCATCAATTGTTGTGACACAGCCACAAGTTCCAACTCGGACTGCTGACACTGATGGATCATCTGACTCTGGCCAGCGTTGTGTAAAAATTCTTCAATCTGATCAAAAATATTAGGAATTATTTCATCTTCTAATTTTCTCAACTCTACGGAAGCTAGCTCCAGTGCTAATTTGTTGATAGTTTTTATCGCATCCTGAGAAGATAGGGAAAGAAAAATTAATTGTCAAGTATCCAATTCGTTATTAAAAATCATTAAAATATTCAAAAAAATTGAGGAATACTCACTCGGTGACTCTTTATCTGTTTCTGGTAGAGATTCTGCAATTCTCGCATATTATGCATAGCCAATTCCTTGGAGTCCATAGCTGTTTTAAAATTATCGTATCTCTTGAGCAGCGTGAAGAGAGGGTGGGGCTCCTTGCCAGGTTTGGCATTTTGAGCCTCTTGTACGAGGTCTAGCTGCATGTATCGCTCTTGTATTGTGTTCTGCCACTGTTTGTTGACATTGTAAGTCTCGATCCAAGTTGCCAATACCGAGATCAAAGCCGGGAAAATTTTCGTGACTTCGTCCTTGTTATTTAGCCATTCAATGCGCATCTCGCACACGCGTACCTTGAACATGGCGTGAGTGAGCTCGATCTCGAGCTTCTTGCGAGTCGTGCCGTTGGCACGGGAACGAGCTTTACCGGCCGCTGCGTAGCTTAGGATGCTGGTGTCAGAGCCCGAACGCCAGTCGACCAACGGGTCGTACACGAAAGCTTCGAGGAGTGTCAAGAGGGTCTCTCGGCCTTGACGCATCTGCGACAATGTGTGCTCGCACGCGTGACGGAACATGCCCTAAAATCATCAAAAAACCATGGAATTATGTATTAATTTATATATATAGATAATAAATAAAAGCGACTGTAGGATACGTCTCGCACCTGTCGATTTTACATACTATCGACTACAGATAACGCGAGTGACGTAACAACAAAAATCACATCAGATAATTTGTAAATGCGAAGCGTGTCCCCAAAGTCGCGCCCGTAAAAAGTTTTCGAGCTTTACATCGATCGGTGTTAGACTCATAATAATGATGATGTAGATCGCGCGTACACGCAATACAAGTCGAGTCAGTATCATTTCGGCCGCAACAGCAGCATCAGTGCACATTTAACACGCGTCGACGCGTCAACGATGGCACTCGTCGATCGATCTTACGCATCGCACGAGAAAAAATTATGAGGCTCGTCGTGACCGGTAATTTTGCGACAGACGAGTCGATTGCTACTTCCGAAGCGTGAGTCAAATTTTATCTACTGCATAGCATAAGCGAATAATCGTGGTGTGGCGATTACGCGAATGCGCGCTTCTGGTTCATTTCATTACTTGTATCATTTCTTTTAGAATTCTTTAATTTCGATGCTTTACGGAACATTTTGCCATGATGTAATTTTATGCGATGCATAATCACAAAACCAACGACGCTTAATATTGTAACAAACTCGATTATCTCTCGACGTTCTCTCTCGCGATGCTCGCTACTTTTGAGATATTTATCCGAGTCATTGAACAGTCAAGTGCAGCGGGTCTTTTTTTTCTTTTTACATGCCAAGGCCACTGCAGCGATGGCACTCGCAACGAGACAACTGCACGTGCACGCACTATTAATATTTTTTCCTACTTTTGATCAAATTAATTTCGTTACAGCTCTCGCGTGGATCTTTCCTTCCTTAAGATTACATTGAATATGAAGCATGACTCTACATTATTTTATTTTATTTCAGACCATCGTCACCACTGTGTTCGAGCTGTTGGATCGCTGTCGACGCAGTCGTCATCACCGTTATTATTCTTGGAAACGTCTTAACGATTCTAGCGGTCAGATTGAGCCGAAGACTGCGCAATCCACAATCGAATCGGCTGATTTTGAGCCTCGCCGTATCGGACCTGTTGGTAGGCCTCGCCGTGATCTATCACCTCCTATTTTTTCTCGACGCGAGACTAGCCTGCTACAAGTACTCGTGCATACCGAGGTGAACAAATTCACGAAATTCTTTATTCGACAGCATTAAAATGAAATTTGTTGCAGATTCGTGTTCCCGGCGTTCTGTTGCTGCGCGAGTTTTTGCAATGTTACAGCGATTGCCTTTGATCGCTATTTAGCTATAATACACCCACTGAAATACAGCGAGTATGCAAGGGAGAGATTATTTACAGTGGCGATAACGATAATATGGGCGTGCTCGGCCTTCGTTTCGACTATTCCGATCTACTGGAATATCTATGACAGTTCCAACGTCTGCGAACTTTATACAGTATTTCCGAGGTATTTTTTATCGGTCTTAGAAAAATTGGCTTAGAAAAAAGTAAATTTGCCAACCGTTCGAATGATTTCAGATTATACATGATCGCCATTCTCACACCACTGTTCGTTACCGTTTGGTTGAGCATATTCGTTCTTTATCTGAGAATATGGCGAGAGGCGAGGATACATGCGCGTCGATGGAAACTCACCGGAGCCAACGATCTCGACCGCGACTCTAGCCAAAAGAAGAGTATCCAGGTTGTGCTTCCTATTCTTGGATGTTTTACAATTTTTTGGTTACCCTACGTGGTCGTAGCTTTGGTTCACGTGATTGATGTCGATCAACAACCGAGCCCAACGATATACCGCGTCATGTTTTCCATGGCAATGTTGAACAGCGCCGTTAATCCCATTATCTATGCTTGGAAAAATCGAGCTTTCCGCAAGGCTTTTAAAAAATTAATGCGGTGTCGTTCGCCCGATTACAATCAATTTAACTCCAGTTTTCAGCATTACTTAAGAAAACAAGACGAACTAGTGCAGAGAGATGTGAAAAATGGCCCTGAACGGTTATTAAAAGACGCGGTTAAAAACCACAAAACAGCGATAGAGCACGACCCGATGTTATCGACGGAAAATTTGTGAAATTGTATAGTGTCAAGTATGATCGATCGATCATTGTATCATTTGTACTTAATATGAATACTCATAATTTAAATTTTCATGAATAACGTATGATGTGTATTGTAAATAATAAAAACGAAAATGAATTGATAAACTCACCTCCAAACCCGTGGGGCCCAAAGCCGCTTTGATATTTTGAGTCAATCTGAATGGCACCTTTTCGGGAATCCGCAGACTTTTTCCTCTCTCGAAGCAAATGTTATAATCGATGTGTACGACTTCCCCGGTGTTCAAATCAATAAGAATGTTGTCAAGATGTCGATCACCGAGTCCGATGATGTAACCGATGACAGACATTACGGCCATAGAGTAGGTGTAATTTTTGGTCGCTTGCCACCAGCCTCCGGCATTGCTGCTGTTGCATAAAATTTCGTTAGCTAGCAAATCCTTGGGAGTCTCGTTGATGAGCTCCGTCAAGACTTGCTTCAAGACTCCAGCTGGCCATTCTTTTCTGTTTTCTATGGAAATATTTCGTTCTTGTAAAAGAGGAGCGAGTTTCTTATGGAAAAGCTCGGTAGGTCGTTGGATAGGAGTTTGTTTGAGAGCCACTTCTCGCTGCTGCCATCGCTTGTATAAAGAGAACATGGGCGTCACACCGTCGACCCACTGAATCAACCCCGAGCGGGGTCCAAGAGGCACGACCGAATAGTGACGAGCACGGTAAAGGCCTCCATCATTGGTAGAAGACATCATTGTGTTACATACACTCAAGAATTGCATTATGCGCTCGTCCAAGTGTAGATCTTCCAGGCCCTTGAAAAGGTAGGTATAACTCTGTCCATCTGATCCTTTGAAGATGAGTTTTTTGGGCTTCGTTTTTGTGGGTAAAACGGAGACGAGGTCTTCTACCGACTTAATCGTAATTTCTCTGTTAGAAATTATTCCTGGCATCGTAATGCATGTATCTTTCATCGTGGCTAAGATTGGACTTATTTTTGCCATCGACAGCGAATACAAGTTTCGCTTTTGATATCTTTGACCGAGCATATTCTCAAGCGATTTCAACTGCATCATCGAACCGTGCGGTTTCGCCGGGTTCTTTGGATTCTTCAATCTTTCAATGAGTTTTTCCATTACTGGGTTATATTTTTCCTGGAAGCTAACTTCGTGAGGCGTTTCAGCAGTTGCAGTTGTTACAGCGTACAATTCTTCGAGTACGAAGATTATCGGCTTGACAATAATGCGATATTTTTCAGCAATTAGATGTTCTTTAGCCTCTCCACTGAGCCAAGTGTTTTCCTGGACTTTTTGGATCTCTTGCTCGAGCTGTTCAAAACGTTTGTAAAAATCTGCATGATGCTGAGTAAACGTGGCTAGCCACAATTCATCCCACAGTAGTGTTATTCTTCTCAGTTCTTTGACCAAAATTCGAACCTGCTGAATTGATTCGGGCAGGCTTTTGCTCAAACAGTCGGTCATTTGCGTGAAACACTCGTTCATAAATCCATTCGAGGCGTCATTATCTTCTTCCTCGATGAAATCTCCCTCTTGGCTGTCGTCGCTGTCGTAACCCTGATATTTGCTCGGTTTACTGCAGGATATGGTGCCAACCACTGCGGGAAACGTAATGAGATGAGGAGAATTCTCGGCCACTCGGCGCAACAATTCAGATACTCGCTGTCGCACGTAGCACTCAGGGTGAGTCAAGCGCGAAAACAATTGCGGAATGATGGCTTTCCAGGGTTTGGTTGCAGTTATCGAGAGGCCTTCTTCGAGTACTGATTGTAGCTCTGTAGCATGTTTGACCATCAATCGCAAGAGACGAAGCGTTGCGGTGATGTTTCCAACGGTGTTCGAGTCTGAGTTTAACTGTAAGAATTTGAAATAGGCTTCGCAGGCCATCTCGTAAAACTTGTACTTGCGGACTTTAGCTTTTTCCCAGATTTCGATAAAAGGCGACAGACTCTCACAATTGGCGTCGCTTAGTATCGGCAGACTTCGCAGCGAGTTCTCTATGTTGTCAATGGCTTCGAAATTACTGCTGTTGATGTCGCCTTCTTCTTCGCGTTCGAGCACGCTCAAGTGATTGCTCTTGTTCAAAATAGCAATCACGCTCTCGATCTCTTCTTTGGTGGCTTCGATAGGAAGTAGATCTTGGATAAGCTGTTTGTCGTCATCGAAAAGCATGTCGTGGCTTGGATTGTCGACAATTTTACGACCCCAGCCGTAACAAAAGCTGGCGAGGTTCGACTGAATTTTTGCCACATTTGGATCAAGCTTAGCGCCGAGGCGCATTACTTTGCCATAAGTCACCTCGGTCACTGGTATGTTTTCGTTTGTGTTGTTCAGCAACATATTTATCGATCCGTCTCCATATTCACCCTCCAGCACCATAAATTCTTGAAGCTGCTCACAGTTTACAACGTCGGCATCGCTTCGAATTAAATCGGACAGCACCAACAAAACGTTGGAGTTGAGTGATTTCCAAGATTCGTCGTTGGCTCTTTCATTTTCACTGGAGTACTTGTAAAAGTCTATAGTAGTCATGAGTGTTTGTGTCGCTGTATAACTGATGACCTTCAGGGCATCGTTTTTCTTGTCCAGAGCGGTTAATAATTTTGCAGCCTCGATCATGCCAGAAATTCGGTATTTTTCGGGAAGATAATGAGTTGATACGTTTTGAACAATTTCACCAATGTGACGAACGGCAAAAAAGCGCGCCAGTTCACGTTTCGCAAGTTGATAATTACCTTCTAAGCGAGCACTTTTAATGATCTGCAGGCGCATTTTGCTCATTTTATCAACATAAACGTCGGATTCTTTCGGAGTGAACTGGTAGATATAATTAGTCCACCACAGGAAGCGATTCAAGGATGCTGAATTAAACTCTTGATTCAATTTGTCCCAATTGTCCCACTGTGAAAGCTGAGGTACCTCAGCACCGTGTTTACTGCGTTTGCCATTGAAATCGAAAACGTCCAACAAATTTGAGGAAGCGCAAAGCATTATAGTAGCTTCTTCGAGAAACTCAGCCGGGACGTTTCTCAAACATTCCGACATCGTAAAAGCAGCAATGGTTTGACACTGTTTAACTTTTTCTATGTCACTATCATCTACGCGGTCACTGCAATAAGCTTTGAAAGCTACATTTGTCAAGGTATTCTCACACTGGCTATGGACTTCGGCGACGCTCCAATTGGTTTTTCTCCTGCGATCCAGCATAGTCCACTCGCTCAAATTTATCAAAGGAATAATGCATGCCTGATCAAACTCGTATAAAGCTGCTGCTTGGGATTCCGAGACGCTAGGTGTAGCGACGTTCCAATTGTAAGGATCGGCGAGTAAAGCTGCTTCCTTCTGCTTCCAACAATTCAAGCTGCAGAAATCATTGAGAGACAAATAACACTTACTTATTCGTTCCAAGCAGAACGACGAAACTTGCGAGTCAGTGAGGTTCTTAACTTCTGGATTCTCTTCCCCACTGCATTTGAGAATCTCCGTCTCCAATACGGACTTGTAAATAACGGCTCCAGCCTCATATCTACCGGCTGCATCTTCTACGGCAGCTTGCAGCCATGAGAATTGACGATTATTTTTCTGAACGAATGATACTAATCCTTGCAAGGCTTCGGGTTCGCGTAGCATGACCAGAGCGCGCGCGACACAGACGACGGCCCGCTCGAATTCGGCAGTGTTGCTCTCAGCCGTAACGCTTAGATCTTCCAAGACGCGCAAACCATTACGGAGCGCTTGCGTTGCGAGGCCGGCGTGAAGCGAAACCACGCACAGGGCCAGGCGCACCCGCTTCAACCACTCGCGACAGGTCAAGGCGTTGGTGCGAAAGAAAGATTGGACGGGTTTTGCAGCCTGTGGTAACGAGACAGCGCATCCTTCGGTTGCGTTGTGCAGAGCTTTCTCAAGGTGTTCGAAGAATTCCACCAGCACGCGCACCCGCTTCTGCTCCTTTAAAACGGCCTCGAGGTCCGTGATTGTTTGACATCCGGTCAAAGATTTTCTGGGGCAGCTGATTTCTCGAGCCAAGTCCTTGAGTGCGCACTCGAAATTCATAAAAGTGTCCTGTGGCTTACCAAGTACAGTACGCAACTTATTAGAGATACAGTGCTGGGCTGCTTCGTTCATCGCCCAGTGCAGCATGAGCGACGAATTTCCTAAAGTAAAGCTGCCAAGCTCAGCCAGTATCTTGGTGTCCGCTACAATTGGCCAGCATGTTGCAAATATCTCGCAGACTCCCTTAGGTTCAAACTGATTCAACGGCAAAATATAATTCATGAATGACTTGAATTGTTGCTTGGTCATAGTAGGCTTGGTGTAACGAAGAAGTTTTTGAGCACTTAAATATGCGTTAACATTGTGATCACCGATCGTACTCTTCGATATTCTTTTATTCTTCAAAGAGACGTAATTTTTCATCCGCAAAAATACACGATGCGGAGATATAAGCTTCAACAATTCCACAAACTGTTTCTTTTCCTGATGACCGGAATGGCATTTCATGATGATCAAATCCACAATTTTGTTATAGATCTCACCTTCCTCAATGAAAGAGTTAAACACTTTATCGGTGAGAACGATACGAAAAAGATCGCAAATTTTGGATGATTTTTTGTGGTTCATTGAGTAGTATGCTCTATCGACAACACTGTTGAAGAATTTTTTAACGCACTCGTCTTCTGAGGTAAGTGAAAATAATAATCGCGATTTTGACGCTAAAATATTATAAGCCCAATCGAAAACTATATCAAGCACCTTGCTCTCTATACTTTTATCTTGCATAACTTCACCAATTAAATCAAGTGTAATTTTCAAGTTTTTAACAGCAGTTAATTGTGTGATATCGTATTCATTCAAAAGTTCTATTTCGACTGATGAATTTCTAATTTCTGCTGGTAATTGGTAAACATTGGTCTTACAGAGAGAGGATATTAATACGAATAAATCGTAATGAATAACCTTAGATATTTTTGATAGTACTGAATTTTGTGGTTGTAGTTCTAAAATTGCATATAAAATGTTTGGCTGCAAACTTTCGACACCTTCATTGGATATTTTTTTTGTTGTTAATTTTGTGAGAACTTGCAATGAAAACTGCAACACATGTTTAGCATCTTCCCGTGAGTATGTATGATCCTTCAAAGGATTATTGGCTACCAGAGTTCCAAAATTTGGAATAAGGGTATTGTAAGCATTTTCCATGTCTCCCAAGATGTAATTATAACTGGTTTGAGATAACATAATATTTGTCGAGCTGAGCAAGTTACTGTAGATTTTTACAATTTCTTTATTAATTTTTTTATTTGAACTAAAACGTAGCTTTGAAATAACTGATGTACTTGAAAGAAGTAAATCAACAAATGAATTTTCTAATTTTAGAGGTAATTCTTGAATTATTTTGTTAATTAGCTCAAAAGCTGAAACCCTTCCATCGTCCCAGCATGTTTCAATTTGTTCTAGTTGTAACAAGATATAAGTAAGCAATAAGTCTAATGTTGTTGCAAATTCAGGTTCATATTTTACATACACCAGTAAATGACATACGCACTCATTTGCAACAACTGCTAAACGCTCTTTTTCTTTGGATAAATTTTGAACAATTGTGAGCGAATTTAATGATTTAATCAATTCCAAAATTTTGCTCTCTTCTTCTTTTGAAATAGAATGCAGACTACTATCTTGTTTCAAACGTTTTCTCTCGATCTTTTTAACTTTTGAAATTTCTATTATTTTTATAACATCTTTATGATCAATTTTTGCCTTTTTTTTAAGTTGACTAACTGTTTTTTCGATAGTCCCATCAGAAATATTCAAAAGTTTCATTTGATGCTCTAAAACGGAAATATTTTCTTTACTAGGATCAATTAATGTAAATTCTGGATTATTCTTATCATCTTCAAGTTGCAGAGCTTTGATAACCGTTTCAAGCATTAAAACCAAACGATCAAGGAGAATTCGTGAATGTGGAGAAGACCATTGTGTTTTCATGGCATTAAAATTCTCTTCAACGCATTTAAGAACCGTATTAACCACTGATAAAACACTAGTCATTTTTTTAGTGTTTTCTTTAAGCTCTTTACTAACTGCTTTATCTGTTAATTGCTCTCCATCAAGGGTAGTACTATCCGTTTGAAGTGACAGCATTTCATCTCTGTAATTTTGAATGTCTTCAAAAAATTGATGTAATAAATTTTCTGTAAAGTTAGTATCTGCTAGCCAATATCTTTTTAGTTGTTGTAAAGTTTCACTAGAAAATTGAACTATCTCGATCGAGGTACTTGTATCAATATGCCAACCTATTAGGATATCAACTATATCATGAAAAAATTGTTCAAAGCAGTCTGGATACTGGTCAACCACTTCTAGAATGGCATTACAAGTAACAATGAGAAGTTCAGGAGTTTCTACCATCTCAAGCACAGAAAGTAATTTGGGCATAATTGTTGCAGAATTATCCTTGAGTTTAGGTTTAATTCGATTAGCTTCTAAGGTTTCAATGAAAGCTTCCATTATGGAGCATTTGACTTCATTTTTTTGTTCTTTAGATATTTTCTTAAAAATCCAATCTAAGTAGCGTTTGAATTCATATTCACTCACATAGCCAACCAGACCTATACAATGGCTAACTTCTTGCTTGATATTTGAATCAGGACAAGTATAAAGCAATTCTAACAAACTATCACAAATATTGTCCAGAGTTCTTTTAACATATTTTTGATTTTCAGGAGCTTGAATTGATTCTTGTAGATGTGTACATAAACTCCAAATATTATCATAGTTGTCTTCACGAGCTAAACGCCTCAACAACGTGGAAATTTTAGAATCTTCTGCAATAAAAAAAGGAATAATAAAATAGTGATTGAATGCTTTTTATACTATAAAAAATTACTGCTGCTAC
Organism: Trichogramma pretiosum; assembly: GCF_000599845.2. Taxonomy (NCBI): domain Eukaryota; kingdom Metazoa; phylum Arthropoda; class Insecta; order Hymenoptera; family Trichogrammatidae; genus Trichogramma; species Trichogramma pretiosum. The sequence continues at coordinate 2,316,349 of NW_019641678.1, forward strand.
AACTAAAATTTTTTTTCAAGTATCAACGATTCTTAAATCTAATTGATAATATAACTACAGATATCAGAACTTTTTCAGAATTGGTTTACAAAAACAGTGCTCAAGACTGCAAGAAAACATTAATTAGGAAATTTCATACTAAACATTTTTCTCACAGTAATTTCAAAACGTTTATGTTTAACAGTTTTTTAAAGCAAAATGTATTGTATCTTTATAATGATACTATTAATAAGCTCAACTTTGTGATAGTTTTTGAAGAGGTCGATTTTGATATTGTTTTGAATAAGATTTTTAGACCATTTAAAAAATAAACTTGCATTCTGAAGAATGAAAAAAAAAACAAGCATTCAAACAATTAAAAGTGATATAAACAAGTTCTATTAAACTTACCAACAGTTCTTTTATCATCATATCTATTATCATGATTTTTTACTGACTCGTGAAATTTAGATCTGTCTCCACGTCCATCTCTGTCACCAACATTGGAATGAACTCGTTTGAAACCTCTTCCTCTGTGACCACTACCTCGACCACGAGTTCCACTGTTTCCTCCTCGAGCCATTTGTAAATCATTTCGTGATTCACCCCTAAAACAAGTGTTCATTAAATATTGTTAAAATGCTGATGATATCTGTCTAAATTTCCTTATTCAAGGCTCAAAAAAAAAAAAAAAAAATTACCTTTTTAAAATTTTTTTATACATAGTTACTTAATTTACCTAAATTTAAACTTTGAGAAACTATGATCAGATGACACTCGAGATCCTTTCTGGCAAATGAAGACTGTAGTTTTTGGTGTTTTAATAATTTCTAAATTTTTAGAAAGTTCCTTTTCTTTTGGCTCTTGAACTTCTAAATGCTCAGATACAATAATTTCGTTTTTTGTATCTGAATTATTAGAATTTTTTACTTTGGTACTAGCAGAACTGCCACAGATACTCATAGATAATAATGAATCTATTTGAAATCAGTGAAATCACAAATTGTACATGTAGATATGAATCTGAAACTCATAAAAAATTGTTATTTAAAATTTTTATAAATAGTAAATAAAATGCTTAGTAAAATTAGAAGTAATTTTTTAAACTTAAAGCAATCAAAAGTTTCTACACGAAATAGTTGACATTAATTATAGTAAATTCTTGGGAGAAATAAATTTTGAAGTATAAATAAATTGTAGATAAATTATTACCCCGTGAAAAAAAAGTATTCAGGAAACAGAAGTCGAAATTTTCATAATAAATGAACTAACTCGGTTTTTTGGTTATGTTCGAGTGCTTGATAAATTTCAACTTGTCGCAACGTACATTTGTAAACATAAAATTTGATTTCGGAAATATCCACATTAAACGAAGTTAATTCGCGCCGATTGCCTAGAAGAATATTTTAAAGCAACAGCCCCGTCCAATTTAGGCAGAAGATGTACATATTTTTCGCATTTTTTTTATAAAAACATAAATGCACAGGCACAGTAAATAATTTTCAGACGAATAAGATGATTTTCGAAAGTTGAAATTTCAACGGCAATCGTGTCTCAGTAACGTATCATGATTTAAAATAATTTTACAGATCCGAAAACAATAATACTCACCGCTACCCGTATAAACATATATATGGTTTACATCAGCCCTTAGAGTTCACTAAGTCACAGCAATGTTTTGACACAACTGGCACAGAATACGGACGCCGTATAAGATTCGTACATTGCGATGGCCACAAGTTATACTATTTACTGGCATGCACACTTATGCTTTAAGGATGCGGTTTGTCTCAGTGCTGCTTTCGACATTCGACAGTATTATATGATATCACGTATTGTAATATATTATAACCGTAATGCTGGATCGAGAGAGCATAGCACTCATTGCAGCAGACGTACTACACTACATACGGGGTCGGGAGATGGCGCGGCTTCTCGAAAATCGTGCACATGTAATAGATAAAATAAACACGCGCTGCCGTAGCACGAATGCTCAGTTTAAACGATTTCTACCAATAACCTTAAGCCTAGTTGTCGGTATAAAGTGAGAAAATTAATGAAACTGTTTCAAGTCGAGTAGTTTGAGTTTTTACCGCGTGTACCGATACTTTTTTCAACAGCGACGCCGCGAAGAAAAGCGATGGCTCACGGAATCAAGATATGCCGCGCATCAGCCTTAGCACTCAGATCACAGGTTTAGATTTTTGATGGGGATTGTCGAATACCATGAGACGCGCCAATTTCACGACAATAGTGGGGAGCGATGCCGGCGCCAAATGCCTTTTCACGTTGTTCAGTCGATTCAAAAATGATAGATTAACTGGAGTGAGTTGATTTTATTGTTGCGATCGCAACTATCGTTCACCATATCAGACTACAATTATAAAAAATATCGTCTTATTTGATGATCGACTTTTTTCTTTTTATGATCCATGTGAAACTGAATCGCGAATCCTTACACGCGTCTGCATACAAACGAAAAAAGGATGCACAATGATATATTTGTTATATAATCATACGCAAATTCTTGGTAAAATTGCAATCGGTAAACTTAAGCTCATGTCGCACACGTACGCACAATTTTTTCTCTCAGGTATAAGAATGTTGAGCGTCGCTTACTTCTATAAATAAACACACTTTAAAACACCGGCGACGCGACTTTATATCATAGGAGGTGAGCGTTTGATGATTGCGCACGTGTGCACGTTGCTGTCCATGCATTACAGAGCTCAATAATTAACCGGGTCTGTGCGAATGAAATTCTTAACGCGATATACAATAAACTAAGTTTTCACTTAAAATTCTTATTTACGTCTCAAGTAATAATAAGTTGCTTTGAAATTTCCGTAAAGGATGTTATGAGATTTTAAAAGGAAGTTCCAAACAAGTTAGGATTCTTCGATGTCGGTACCGCTTTCGGTTTTTCTTTTAATCAAGTCGACTTCGATTATAGAATTAAGGCGACTAAGCTTATTCGTTACAATATCGTTGATATGTTCACGTAAGAATTTTCATTTCTTATTTGTTATTGCTAAAAAATAATTACGATAATAATGGCAATAAAATAATCTTTTCTTTTTACAGGACTCTCGAGTCTTTCGAGAATATTGGAGAAAAAGCCTTTAATGATGAATGACCTTTATAAATAATGAAGAATAGTGAATGATTTACTTGTAAGATTGAAATATTTAAAGCGTTAGAGTTAATTTATATTTTTGTTTTTTACACTAAATATTGTGAAAATGTATAAAATGTTTTTGGTATTTTTAATAAAATAAAAATAATATTTCATTGAAACGTTGGACATAAAAGTAATTAAAACTCTGTCACATTATTTTTTTCGAAATTTCTAAAAGTCGTATAATCCGACCCCCTCTTTTAGCTGTACATAAAGCCGAATTAATAATGTCAAAGAAAGTTTGTAATCCCGTTAAGTAGCTCGCGTATGAGAAACTGAAGTCACATTATTTCAGCTCTGACGCGTCTGTACGAATGTATCAAGCTTTGTTTTGAGATCACGGTGTTTTAGTCAGTGAAAAAATAGAGCATTGTTGAGTGTTTTTAGTGACTATTTGAGTGTCATTCTAAAGACTGATGTTGCGTGATATTAGAACCGGGGAAAATTCGACATCTATTTTAAATATACATAGCATAGGAAAGCGACAATAGTAAATAATGGTAAAAATCATTGTATTATAAATACTACTTATAGAATTGATATACATTCCAGTGACCAACTCATATTAATAATGTAACGTGTATTTTAGAATTTATTGAGTACATCGTGCACACTTGCGGTATTGATCATCTACTGTTTACAAAACTATGCTCACGCGAAATTGTTACCGGTACGTAATTAATCATCTTCTAGAATTATGCTTCGAGCAACACATTATAGCTATTTTCCCAGCTTTGAAATATAACCATATGATGAAAAATAACTTCTCACTTTATGCAGGAAGATGTGATAAAGGAAGAAAATTATCCAGTTGAAACTCACTCGATCGAAACGGAGGATGGCTACCTTTTAACTGTTCATCGAATTCCAAACGAATTCGGAATCCCTGTTTACCTGCAGCACGGTATACTTTCAAGTTCACTCAATTGGCTGGGCATAGGCAAGCGACGATCTCTCCGTAAGTTTCAGCCCATCTCATTTCTTTCTCTGTTATATAGTCATCTTGACTTTCAATTTTTTGATTTCGCGCCTCAGCTTACTATTTATGGGACCATGGCTTCGACGTTTGGATCGGCAATTCGAGAGGAAACAGCTATTCGAAGGGTCACAAAAGCTTCAAAATCACCGATCCCGAATTCTGGGATTTTAGCTGGCACGAAGTCGGTAAATATGACTTACCCGCTATTATATCTCACATCGTTGACACGACGAAACAACGAATTTTTTACATTGGTCACTCACTCGGCGTGACAAAATTCGCTGTTATGGCAAATCAAAAGCCCGAAGTGGCCAAGCACGTGAGAGCGACCATTGGTTTGGCACCAGCTGTTTATGAGAAAAATATCAAACAACCGTTGGTGCGAGCTTTGTCGCGCTTTCGAAAAGAATTTAAGGTTCGTAATTGAAGAAGAGAGCGCAAAACTAAGTCGATGGATAGTTTCAAATTATATTCATTTACAGTCCGCAGCGGGCTTTTTGCGCATCCATGAATTTTTTGGACAGAATATTATTTTCGATGTCATGAGAAAGAATATTTGCGCTATTCCTGCACTCGGAACATGGGCCTGCAGCAATTTCATGTTCTTTCTTTTTGGCTACAGTCCCAAACAATTGAACTACGTGAGTTTGACATTCGAGGTAAAAAAGTTCTTACCGCGTTTTAACTCTTGTTGAATTTCTTCAGGATTTGTTACCAACGTATCTGAGCGAATTTCCCGATGGCACCTCGGTAAAGCTGTTCGTGCATTGGTTGCAACAAATGCACACGGATCATTTTGAAAATTTCGACTATGGACGTGACATGAATCTCAAGATGTACAACAGTAGCGAGCCACCTAGGTATAACTTGACCAAAATTGAGACTCCAATTGCCGTGTTTTATTCCGATAACGATTTAATTACGGATGAAAAGGTAATTTGATCTATTCATTTCTTGTTTAATATAAAATTTAACCTTATTTCAATTACTGTCAACGATTTTTTCAGGATACGACACGTTTCTACAATGAAATTCCTAACAAACTTGGTCTTTACAATGTTGGCCACTCGTTTAACCATGGAGATTTTTTACACGGCATCAATGCCACGGAATTAGTTTATCAAAAGATTCTCGATATTTTCCTGTAAGAAATAAGTTTTATTATTGTTGTTTTATTTTTTTTAATATAAATAATACATTCATGAGAAAAAAACATTTTTTCAGGACGATTCTCATTCGAGAAGAAGAAAGTGAAGCAAAGATAGTAACGCAGAGTATCCTAGATGTACCAATATACAATTTTATAAATTAGTATTTAACAAATAAAACTTAATTTTAGCTGAAAAATTATATATTGCCCTAGACTATTTATTATTTATCGTCACACTGTCACACTGCATTATCGAAACTTGGCAGGCCTTGAAATTCAAAGGTTATCAGTACGTAACAAATTTTTCATCAGCTTCTACGATTTTTTTTAGTATTCCTTGTATAAACATTAGATAATCCCTACTCTAGTGACGAATTTAAGTTTTCAAGTTGAAAGAATAATTGTGTACTGAAATAAGTGAGTCGTACTTCAGTTTTACTCGTTCTCTTGTCTTTGACAAAATCGTTCGTTCCTTTTTTCCATAAAAAATGAAGCATCGATTGGAACGTGAATTCATATTTCTCATTTTATTCGTTACAACGAGTTACCACATCGGGAGCGCTCACATCGATACACCCGTAAGCATACTTGCATTCAGGCAAATCTAGATTTTTTTAATCTTCATAAAAACACGTTTTCGTCTCTTTTTTATTAACGATTTTCCGTAAATGAACTATGTCGACCGAAAGGAGGATATAATTAAACGTGAGAATTATCCAGTAGAAACTCATGCAGTTGAAACCGAGGATGGATATATCTTGAGCGTGCCAAGGCTGCCTAATCCCTCTGGCTTTCCTGTGTTTCTTCAACATGGCTTACTGTGTAGCGCAGGTGATTGGGTTGTCAATGGAAAAAATCGATCTTTAGGTAATGTTCAGCATTTATATAATTATGGAAATTCAAGTTCAGTTATTATTGAGTGACATATTATAGCCTTTCTTCTCTGGGACGCCGGCTATGACGTTTGGCTCGGAAACGTTCGAGGCAACACATACTCAAAAAAGCACAAAACTTTATCGGTTGACGAGGCCGCATTTTGGGACTTTAGCTGGCACGACATTGGCTACCACGATGTACCATCAGTTGTTGAATATATTGTGAACACAACTGGCAAGGATGAACTTTTTTACGTCGGTATATCAATGGGTGGTGCTTACTTTTCTGTAATGTCAACTGAGAGACCCGAAGTGGCCAGGCATTTGAAAGCAGCAGTACTTCTCGTACCAGCGGTGTATGATCGTCATGTGAGATATAACATCTTAAGAACGATGTCAAAAAATTGGAGACAAGTTCAGGTATTAAAAAATACCATAATACACCTATTGGATTTTTCAATATATGGAAAAATAATCCAAGTTGTTCGTTTTTTTCAGATACTTTTTGAAACTTTTAATATTCATGAGGTTTTTGGACGTAATTCATTGACTAATCAAGTATCTGATAAATTTTGTCGCGTAGCTTACGTGGGGCAATGGTTGTGTCGAAAATTTATATTTAATATTCTCCGTGAGGATCCAAAGCAAATCGATAGTGTAAGTAGTCCAAACACAATCTTTTTTAATTCATATCAATATTAATTAGTTATGGAATTAATAGAATAAAATACCAGAGTTTCTAAACTCGTTTCCGGCTGGAACATCTGCAAAAATGCTCATTCACTGGTTTCAAATGATCGATAACAAAGATTTTCAACACTTTGATTATGGCAAAGAGAAAAATTTAATTATGTACAATAGCACAGAACCCCCCAAGTACAATCTTTCAAAAATTCAACCCCCCGTAGCAGTTTTTCATTCGAAACATGATGATGTGGTGCAACCGAAAGACGTATTAAGATTTTATAATCAGGTACCTAATAAATTGGGTGAATACGATGTTGGACATTCTTTTACTCATTTTGATTTTCAAATCGGAATCAATGCTACTGAATTTGTTTATAACAAAATTTTAGATATCTTTGAGTAAGTGATTTTTTTCAAATGACTTAATGACATTCAACGATTAATCGATATCCAATATTATGATCTTCTTTTTTTTAGAAAACTGAATCAAGATCATGCAGAAAATAGTTAGAAATGTATGGCAACCCAAAACTCTTAATTTACTATCAAAATTGATATTATAGACGTGTAAATAAAACATAGCTTTCGAAAATGAATTCGAAGCTGCCTATATCTTAAAAAGTTTAAAGTAGAATAATAGTTGATTAAAAAACCTTTTACCCTGTGACCGGAAATATATCAGATATATTACCCGACACAACTACACCTCCGATACGCATCTGGCTCGAGAGATCGCGACTAACTTACACACATTAACACACACATAAGACTCAAGAGATCAGCATGGCATAGCCAAGACACAGTGGCAGGTCGATACGTCGATACTTCTAATTTATCGATAACGACACATGCGCACTAGCGTAATTCGCAAGGAGCAGAACACGTTCAAAATCGTGCCTTTGGAAAGATCTCCAACTCAACGCTCAAGGTGTCGCTCGCCATCCTGCCACCATGCCAACCAATATCGGGTGGACCTGGAACCGTCGTCGCCGAAGAGGCAGGCCAGCGATAATTTAAGTACACGAAACACCTTAACTATCTCTCGAGCCATATCGGTATTCGCGTAGTAAATTCTTTTCTTATTCAATCGGATTCTTTCGCCATCGTTGAGTCTGCATGCACTACATGCAGTGATGCCCCGAGCATCTTGTACATTGATTTATTTTTGGATTATACAATATACATTTTATAATTATTCCTTTATTGATTGATTGTGTCATAATTTATCATTTCGTTTACCCAACTAAAATCCCTCACAACCCTTAATTTTTTCCACTCTTCACTTCATTAACTTTAGCTCTTTACTTCGTCGCTATTTTCGGTAAAAACTCCTGTTTCTGATTTGGATACAATAACGAATTCTAAGGCAAAAATTTAAGTAACAATAGGATTTGTATTTATTATCATAACAATTAAATCGATTATTTCAATTATGCCGATTTTTAACGTATCAAGAATCTAGAGTCATCAGTAATCATCAGAGTAATTGAATGTTTATCAATAACTCACTTTCATTCATTTCCTTTCTCAATAATTTCAATGTTTCAAAACCAGCTGGGCCAGATGAGAATGTAATTGCTGATGATGAGGTAGCTGTTTTTCACTTCACATCAGTTGATCAAGTTAATTTAGATAAAGAGCCATCAGATAAACTTCGTAACCGATCAATATACGAATTCGGTCAATTTTTTATTATTTATTTACAAAAATTAATTATTTTGCAAAATAAGTTTGACAGTTATTGATTTTTATAAATTTGAACAATCGTGCGTTTTTTATACAATAATATTTTGTATAATATATGTTTTTTTATATATTATTAAAAATTGTTGGAACTATAAAAAAAATTACAATTATTTTCTTGAGCTTTATTGTTGAAGTCATAAATGTTTAATTATATTTTAATTGTTAAATTTATCTTAAGCTATGAGTTTGTTAACATTTGATTGATTCGTAATATTCAAACTATTCTAAAAATTAATTCATATAAGAGTAATTAGCCCTTCATTTGATCAAAAACGAAAGCAAGCCAAACCTTAAATAAACGAAATTTTTTTTATTTTTCGCCACCGATCCCAATCTCAAAAATGTAAATCGTATCGTAACTTTCAGACATCTCTACTTTAATTTATCTATCTGATGATAAAAATAATGATACAGAATGCGCATGTACATAGAAGCAATAATAAAAAAGCAGTCTTAATACGTGCCAGTAAGCTTTAAATTGTGCACACGTGTACTAGTGACAGAACGCGCGTATTTTACTCGTACGCAAACTGGTTATTTTGAATCTTCTAATTCAATCGGTATTTATCAAACAAAAGTATCCATATGTTATACGTTACCATATAGACGTTTAAAAAATAAGAGTTTGGCAAAATGAAGGATAAATATGCAATGAAATCTCAGAGATCGAAGAGTAACGTCGTCATTAACGCAGCGAATGATACGTTTGAACTATTCAATGGTTTATTTCACATGCCAGTTCTAACATGCCGTAGATTAAGATGGAGTTTTATTTTGTGCTTGATTAGTGTTGTGATTTATTACCTATCGTTTATCGATGCAGAAAAACCGTCAATTCTTCATTTGTCAGTTGTAAGATAGAAGTTAAATCTATGGATAAGTACAGAATAAAATTATTAATATTGTAATATCTTTACTATTTTATATGCTTGCGGACAGGAAGAGATTATAGAGAAAGAAAATTATCCGGTTGATAAAGTCGTTATTGAATCTGAAGATGGATATCTATTGACTTTGCATCGTATACCAAATTCAGATGGACCTCCAGTATTTTTGAAACATGGCATTTTATCGAGCACGGTGGACTGGTTAAAAAGTGGAAAAAATCGATCTCTTCGTGAGTGTCGTAGTCGTGCACGCAAAGATCGATGCTATGACGCATGTGTGAATAAGTGCTCAATTAACTCTTTTTTGTCGCTTAGCTTACTTTTTGTGGGATCGCGGATTCGACGTTTGGATGGGAAATGCTCGAGGCAATGCTTATTCCAGAAGTCATAAAACATTGCCAACTGACGATCAGCGATTTTGGGATTTTGAGTTACTTAATTTTAACATTTATAAATTGCTTTTTGCGAGTAACTGTATATAACAAGACTTGTATTATCACACTGTAGTTTGCATGAAATGGGCTATTACGACGATGCAGCTTTCATAGAGTACATAAGCAAAACGAGGAGTTCAAAAGTTTTTTACGTTGGTTACTCATTGGGAACATTGACTTTTTCAATCATGGCAGCAGAAAGACCAGAAGTAGCTAAAAAGGTTAAAGCTATGGTTGCCCTCGCCCCCGCAATTTACATGGGTAACATCGATCATAGATTGGTACACTTAATAGCTAGATATCAGAAAGAAATACAAGTTGGTTGATTACGTTATTTGTAATGATTATTACCTCTTTATACATTATATTTACATTTTTCAAGGCCTTAGCGCAATTGTTCAAGATACATGAGTTATTTGGTCATAGTCGGATTTTTGATTACATGGGTAATTATATGTGTCGACTACATTTAATTGGAGATCACGTGTGCAGTCAAATATTTTATTTCATCCTTGGTTACAGTCCCAAGCAGCTAGATAAGGTATAAGTATTACGATATTTGTATGTGTTAAAAAATTTAGAATATATTAAATTTTATGTAAAAAAAATTGTACAGTCTAGATTACCGATTATCTTCACCAAGTATCCCTCAGGAATGTCTTTCAAATCGTTTTATCATATTCTGCAGCTTATTTCGTCGAATGGTCTTCAAAAGTTTGACTACGGTTTAGTTGAAAATATGAACATTTATAACAGTTCAACTCCACCAAAATATAATATTTCTAAAATTAATATTCCAACAGCAGTTTTTTTATCGAAAACTGATCCTTTAAGTTCAGAACAGGTAACGCGAATCATGAACGTTTTTTATAAAATTCATATTAATCAGCATAATATGAATGTGAGTTATTACTTTTTTAGGATGCACTTCGATTTTATGATGAATTACCTGAAAAATTAGGCTTGTATTATATTGATCGTACTTTCAATCATCTAGATTTTATTATTGGAAAGGATATATCAGAAGTTATCAACACCAAAATTGTTGATATATTTAGTTAACTTTTTCGATCAATTTTATATTTATTAGACAACAAAACTAAATTTTTCGAGAACAGAAAAAAATGTCAACTGTGATAGATTAAGTAATAATGATTTTACCGCACAACTGCTTAGAATAAAAAATAACTTATCAGTGTATCATTAATTTATCATTTAATTATGTTGCCTGCATGAAAAGAAATTTCATAACTATGCATATTTTTTACAAGTTAAATAAAATATGAACTAAAATTTTTTCAAAATTATATTTTCTAAGGAAGTTGTATGTAAGAATTTAACTAACAAAAATTCTTGAACTTTAGAAGAGGCTATCATGAAAATATTTAGCGTTTAATGCTTGGAAGACGTCGGGAGATAAAATTTAATCAAGAAAAGAAGGCGACTTGATCATTAGCGAAACATGTTTTATTCTGCTGCATTTCATTATTACATTGCCATCGATTGCGTCTCTTATTCACATGTTGTCAAGGAAAAGTCTGAAAAAAGTTATAAATCTTAACATTTACATCGTCATGATGTCTTTTTCAAAAAAATATATTGTGAACATGTTGAGAGCGGATAAAAAGGTAGTACAAAATTATAAATGAATTTGTGATTCATAGCGATAACTATAAGGATAATTTAATTTATAGTTCACTCGTAGTATAATTGTGAGTGTAGCTGTGAGCATCTTACTCTATTATTTTTTGAATATTCAGCATGGGCAAAAAACTCATTTGAAAACACCGGTGAGTCTTCATTCATAATGAAAATTTACAAGTTATTTTAATAATAAAATTAATCAAATAAATATTGAATAGGAAGATTTTATTGCAAATGAAAATTATACTTGTAAGACTTACACGGTTGAAACTGAAGATGGTTACTTGCTCACAGCCCATAGAATACCGAACCCATCAGGACCTCCTGTTTTTTTACAACATGGTCTCTTATCAAGTTCATTAGATTGGTTAAAAAATGGACGGAATCGATCACTTGGTCAGTTTAATTTTTATTTTTATATTGCATTATATGTAACACTTGAAAAATGCAACAATAAAAAAAGTAGTATCTTTGATGCATTGATGTTCACACAATGTGAATCGAAGTCGATGAGTAATCAGAAGTATAAAGCCTCCGTTTTATAATTCATTATGATTGCAAAATTCAAACGATAACAACTCGATTATGTCGTACTTTTCTCGTGATAATACAAACGATGCGCTTACATTCAAAATTTTTGTTTAAAGCAAAATCTTGAAAAATTTCAGCATTTTTCTTATCTGACCATGGATACGACGTTTGGATCGGAAATTCTCGTGGTAATACGTACTCTAAAAACCACAAAACTTTATCACCAGCAGATCGCCAATTTTGGAACTTCAGGTCAATATAATCAGAATTAATGTGAGAAATATTTATTACCACTTAATGAAAATATACTTTAACTAACGTTCTTTCTTTCCGAAATTATACTTTTAGCTGGCATGAAATGGGCATTTATGATGACGCTGCTTACGTGTCCTATATAACTAATATGACGGGTAAAAAATTATTTTACATCGGTTACTCAATGGGTACGTCTTCATTTTCGATTATGGCGTCTGAAAAGACAGATGTCGCAAAAAATGTAGCAGCAATGGTGGGTTTGGCACCAGCCGTGTACATGAATCATATCGACTCTCCGTTTGCCCATTTCTTGGCAACAAATTTGAATAAATTGCAGTTTATTGCAGATCTACTAGGTATTGATGAATTTTTCAAACAGCACGTCGTATTCGACTTTTTTGCTGATACGATTTGTAATGTTCCTGTTATGGGCAAATGGATTTGCAGTATTGCAATTTCTGGATTCGTTGGACCTGAACAATTAGATCATGTTCGTTGGAAAATTTCTTCAAATTATTACTTTAAAACGCAATTCGACTTTTGATAATGACGAAAAAATTTTAATTACTGTTAAAGGAAAGACTACCAATATATTTTAGCAAATATCCATCAGGCACATCTTTCAAATCTTTCTGTCACCTGTTGCAACTAATAGAAGCGAATGAGTTTCAAAATTTCGACTACGGGCAAGAAAATAATCTTAAGATTTATAATAGTACCCGTCCTCCAAAGTATTCGCTCTCAAATATTCAAGTTCCCATTGCTATTTTCATCTCCGAAACAGATCCATTCATTAATGAAAAGGTACTGTTAATTTTAACATTACAATGATTTTATTTTACGGGGACACCGAAGCTAGAACAAATTGAACATTTTTTCAGTTTTCTGCATAATATTTTTCAAAAAAGCTACGTGAACTTAACAAAATGAAAGCAGTCACGTAAATTAAAAAAAATATTTTATCTAAATATCAGAAAACGTGTTGGAAATGTTAATTTTGGCCTTACTTCGGTATCTCCGTTGTTATTATTTTAATTTTATGAATTATGAGATAGTAGTAGCCTTTACAATTCTTTCAACGTGCGCATTAATTGTTATATCTCAATTTTCTCATATATCATTTTCAGGATGCATTGAATTTTTATAATCAATTACCTCAGAAATTGGGTTTGTACTACGTGGATCATCCATTCATTCATGGAGATTTCATTCTTGGGAAAAATGCTACTGAAATTATCTATAACAAAATTCTAAAAATATTTTCGTAAGTATTAACCTGAAATCTTCTTTTTAAATGATAATGATAGGAGAAATTGTAATTGTTGTTGTGTTGTGTAAATGTTTATTGGCTTGTTTAATCTGAACAAGCAAATTCAATCGATTATTATGTAAGCAAAAACACGTTGCAGTGCAAAAAAGTATACTTTTTGGTCGATTTCTTAAATAATTCGATTTTGACGCAATGTCGAGTCGTTTACTTTAATTCAAAGTATATTTTATGATAAAGCAAAGTTACTTTCAATGTCATTTTATTATAATTACTGAACCTATTCTATACAATACTTGAAAATGTTCTTATCAAAAAAATTTTTTTTCAGTGATGTATCTAAGTCAACGTGAGGTCTGAAAAGTTTACCGGGGCAAATGTTTATAATAGATTTTCAGTGTAGTGTAACTTGAAATGCCATATAAGATTTAGAAGGTAGATAAGGCCATAGTATTGAAAGTATACTAGAGAAGAATTTGAAAATGAAAATATTTGTATTTAAACTATATGTATATATTTTAATAGTTGAATATTTTAACTTTTCTTCAAAACTTTTTATTTTCAACAGAATGTTTGTTGAATTAATGATGAATTAACAAAATAATTTAAGAATACTTCCAGCAGTTAGTCCCTATGCAGCTTTGCTAAAATTACTAGAAATAATTGCGATTTTCTAAGAAATAATTATTAAAATAAGGATGAAAACAAAATACCACTTTATTTTTATAATTATTATAACATCAAAAGATACTTGATAAGCTCAAAGAAATGAAAATCTTCAATAACCACTTAAAAATCGAAAACAATTTATCAACGAAATCTGTCATTCATCACGACGATTGAACAAATGTATTGAATTTTAAATTGAAATAAAATAAGTTTATCAATTAAACATTTTTTTTTACAAAAAAAGTATAACTTTTGACTAGCAACACTACCACATAAAGATGAGGATGAAAATAAATTTTTAAAGCCCGAATGGAAAATTTGAAAATAGAAAAAAATTACTAAATCCTTCTGATCAAGTAATCGTATTAAATTCAGACAGTGTTTGAAATACTCGTAAACTGAACAATGCGAGCAGCGGCGGCAAGCTTTCACTCGTTGAATTTTAACGCTTAAGCAAAGCTGGATACATATAGACGCGAGTAATAACAATTTCCAACGTACGTATAAGTATAATAATAATTGTTAGCGTCGACTATCGGAACAATGGAGCACCGGGTGGGGAGGTGCAGAGGCTGCGATAAAGCTCCTAATTGTTAGTGCGACTCGTCGCTATATAACAGCATTGGTTGAAAGGGTCGATACGCGGAACTACCGCTCACCGATTGGTCGACGATCCGACGAATCAGGCTTTTCGCGCTGCTGTTTTCCGTGTCCCAGGTTACACTCGTCATATAAAATTGTTGCGGCTCACTGTAAACCGCTAAAGTAAAAAATGTAACTTGAATAAATTACCAAATACTTTCTCAAATGTTATCAATATTATTTGTTAAGATGTCTTTTCATGTAAAGTACCCTCAGCTTTTGCAAATATTTATTCTTTATATTTTTATCACTCGTTGAAATGACGCAAACTATTTCATGAAAATTTATATATTATCGAGAAAAGTTTTTACAGGGGTTATTTTTTACGCTTGGCTAAAAAACAATTCGCTCACCTTGAAATCTGCCGAGAATCTTCAATTGCTTTTTTTCTTCGTCGATCATATCTTAAAGAAGCTTCGCGATGTACCCCCTTATTTTCACTCGGCTGAATCTTAGCTCTATCAATAGCCGATTGGCTCCTTATATTTCTCCACTCACTATGTGTAATGAGAAAAACAAGGATCATATGTATATTAAAGATGAGAAAAAGTGATAATGAATTAGTCGAAAGAAAAGGGTAGGGTGAGTCTCAATGATTAAAACGTAAACGCAATCTCGCTTGAATTGCAATAAGCTCGGATTGAAAATTACCGATGAGTAATATGGCTGAATATACATCAAAATACCTATTTCAGAAAAGCATCGAGTTTTATATTGAGGCGATGGTCATCGTAAAATATCCCCCGCACATTTCGGTACACACACAGTTAGTGTGCAGGGTGGCTTCCTTCCTTCCTTCCTTTCTTTCTTCCTTATGCTACTGTTGCTCAGCGTATAGCAGCAGCAGCAGCAGCAGCGGCAGCGGCGGCTCCTGTTGCATATCTCCTGCGCCTAATGATACCCAGTACGCGCACGTGTTTCGGGGGTGCAGAATCCAATCTCATATCTCATCGAGCCGTCGAACAGTTCGCACATCTTGACGCGTTCGTGTTTTTTTCTTATCCATGTAATTTCTCTATGTTAAATGGACTATTGACGTGATAAGTGATTCTGGTGCAGTTTTTTTTCTGATATAGCTAATAAAAAGTTGAAGGAGATAGAAATCTTGGAACTATGTCGAACACCTGCGTGGCTTCGTTATCAATCAAACAGCCCACATCAACTTCGTCGCAGCAAAGAGAAAAAAAACGTCCTTGCCTACCGCGGGAATTTTTTGCGCGACTTTACGAGTCGAATGAGACGTCTGTGTCGTCAACATCGAAAACTATTTCCGTCAACAATAACGTCAACGAAAACGACGAAGAAGAGGTTGATATTTTACACGAAGACGAAGACGAAGTAAATGAAATCGTCGAACAGCGTTTAACGGGCAAATCAGAAGGTTTATATTTACCGCCACCGCCGATATCGATACCCTCGGTCCCGATGGGTCACAGTTGGGCACCTTTGATGCATTTACACTCGATGAACAACAACTCAGTCAGAGTTGAACAGCATCTGCAGGGCTTGGCAGCTTTTCGTAAGTACTCTTTATACGTTCGCTTTTTCAATTTGATCAAAAACTCTTACATTCTTACTTTCCAATCCAACATTTTCATTCGAAAATATCAAAGCTATTTTTTTATAAAATTTTATGACATCGAATAACTACATTTTTTAGCTTAATTGAATAATTTAATTTTCCAAATTTATTGTTATTTGTAATTTTTTTCCCCCCACCAAAATGAATTTTTTTTCAATAACACCTATAGTATTTGGTTGAATTTACAATATAAAAGTCATGTAACGATATTATGAAAACTTGGCAGTACACTTACATGTCCATCGAAACACGATGTTCTTTGCGATCAATCAATCGAAAATTATCACTCTATATCTATTATCATTACAAGTGTAATAATAAATCCTTTAAAATAACCTGCTGCACATGCTAGGGAGGGTAATATTCATTTCGCGCCGGAGAAAAGTAGCAATATCTACATAGACATAATGTAGGTGTATAGAGCAGCCTCGCAAGCGCCACAATACGCAAGTGTATCAAAGAATAATACAAATAACGCTCGAGTAAATTTGAGTTTAAATCCGCGTAATAATATATATCTGTATATATGTCGTGAAACTGGAGAGGTGGGAGAAAGAGACGAAGCATAATCTCGCGGGGTAGGTAACGCGATGATGAAAATTGCCGGTCGAGTTCTCGTACTCGTCGACACCTCTCGACCATTCGTCGCTGCCGGTGCGCCATTGTTAAAGGATTACCGCGACGCAGTTGGACGCTTCTCAATAGCGCGATTTATAATATCGCGTATTCGTTCAGTTATTTTATCTTGATAGACGTTTGTGCATGTGCACAGGCCATCGACAGCGTGTGCGCGTCCAGCGCTCGGACTTTCTTCGAACCCGTATTGTTAAAAACACAACTTTATTGTGGCTTTTGCGCAAGAAAAATGGCAAAACTTTTCACACGATTCGACGGTTTCGCCAAGAAAATCTACTGCTTGCAGCTAACAGCATTTCAGTATAAATACAAGCGATCTGCTTAAACTTGTAGTAGCTCAAGATCATACTCGATATATTACATGCCCTAAATTAAATTATCGTTGGCGAAAATCAAATCATTCATCCACCGAGCGACGAAGACAAGTGGCTTATTATAGCTAAATAATCCGTACTTTAGCTGCGTTCAATTGGCCCCCCTGGACCAGCTCAATCGTTGAGTTTTTGCAGCGAGCAGCGAAGCCGCTCCTATATTAGGGGGCCAAAAGTCGGCTAGCGTAAAAGGATTTTTCGACTGAGTGCGTTACATATGTAAGCGCGATACAATATATGTATACAGCTTCCACCTAATCCTGTTTGCAGTGAAAAAGATGGAAGGCCGTTTTAAAGTGCGATTTTTTCAACTGTAGGGTTTTACAAGTGCTTGAAAGATTTAATGTTTTTTAATAGTACTGAGCGAGATTAGATTTAACGTGACAAATAAAAACTACTTGATCGCTGATATATTAATTGATAAAAATTATAATTTAGATTTTTTGAAGTAAAATTATTTTAAGAATGTCATTTGTTAATTTATGATATTGTCATCGACAATATTGATTATTAAATACAGTTAATTGTAGTTAACACTAACAATTAACGTTCAATCGCCTGACATTTTAATAATAATATCTAACTAAGCACAAAACCAATATAATGGGTAAAAGAGTATCTAAGGTTTCTCCATCTACATTTTTTTACTTATTCATTTATTTTCGAGGAAATCGAGCCAGATTTAAAACCCCATAATACTTGTCTCGAACGCACATATTCGTATAATTATCGCGCACGCCTACATATCGTGCACGAGTGCAGAAAAAGGATGTGCATCGGATAAACACGTTAATGCACTTGCAGTGGCTTCGTCGCTCGCAATCTGCTCTCCCCGAAAGATGAGAAATTCTATACGTCTCTCCTCCTTCGTACGAGGTGTCGCATTCGTATAGACTCATCGCCGTTGATCCTGTCATGCAAACACTGATTTTTTCCGGTGTCGCGCGGAGACGACCTCTTTTTTTCGGAAGGTAATAAAGACATGCGCCTAACTTGTTGTTTTTTGCAGTTGCAAGACGAAAAAAGAAAGAAGGCAAACCACGAAGACTGAGAACGACGTTTAGCAACGATCAGACCCAGCGGCTCGAAGCCGAGTACGAATTGGGCGAGTATATATCGAGGGGGAGGCGATTCGAGTTGGCAGCTGAGTTGAAATTGAGCGAAACGCAGATTAAAATTTGGTTTCAAAATCGCAGAGCTAAGGATAAAAGATTGGAAAAGGCACAACAAGATCAACAATTGAGGTTTGAAGCTATACCACATAATGCATACTTATCTTTCCATGTAGTATCAATAAGCACCCTAACGACCTTAGTAACTGCGTCACGTAATTATTTCGGATTTCGAGCGAAACTTCACTCCTCCACGCGTGCTTCGATTTACCTGTGTATTAAATCGTCATTTAGCGTGTCGGAGCGCAATAAAATAAATGTACACAAAGTGAAAAATTTTATTCTCCGAGTTTGATATCCGCGTGTCGTACAATTAACAATTGCCATTAATCTTGCAGACGTTCATTGGCATTGGTAAATCCTCTGATGACACCCGCAGCTGCCTGCTTTGGGCCCTTTTGTCTGACTAGCTGTCTTCATCACCGCACAAACAGTCTTAATACGCCGACGCCGACCCTTCAAAATCCTCACCACCATCATCATAATCAGACATCTGCGAGTATGGTGCAAAATCTTAATCTATCTGATAATGCTACAACGGTAGAAGCAAAAAAGTTTTCATTGTGTTCCCGCGATGTTTGAAGTGTGGATTGTATTCAAAAGACTCGAACGAATAACACGTATAAAAGTGTTGTATTTGTAAAGTAAAGATATTATTATTATTATAGCTTAATCTTATTTGTAATAATTGTTTTCTTTTTATAATGTATAATGAGAACAAATGTGATATTGCATCATTGCTTTGAATTTCTGATTGGAGCAATTTATAATTGACACGTATTACTTGTCTAAAAATAACATTTTAAGTAAAAAAATTTCAACTACTATGGTTAATTTTAATCAGACTATATTACCTGACCAAATTTATTTTTCAAGAATGATCTTCCAAAGCCATTTGACGTTTTTTCTTCCAGGCAACTGAGGTATGACAACACGTACGGGATAGCCATGCTCTGGACTGATGCTTTGGCCATTCATTTCGTAAGCCAGTAGTATGTCGAATTTTTTAGCTTCGATAACCGGTAATATTGTACCGTAAATAGTGGATGACACTTCATCTTCACTTGCATCGAGACAAATGAAACGAAGATTCGAATAATCTGATATTTCCAGATCTATTTATAAAATTTATATTTAAATTAATTTTTAATTCACTTAAAACGCTAGCAGAAAAAAGAAAATTTTATTAACAGTGTTTGGCTAACCCAAATCCCTTATGATGTCCCACAGACTTGTTCCACTCCATGACTTTTGTCGTTTATTTTCATCATTTTTACACGGTATTGAACTGAATATTGTCGTTTTAGGATAGCGTTTAAGTTCATTCAAACTCAAAGAAGCTATCGATGTTTCATTGCCCCGGTAAAATTCTAATCTATACTTTTCAGGATCTACATTTGAAACTTCAAAAAAAAAACTTTTTTACCTGTATTCAAATTATAACATATTTATACACACTTGATTTTGAAGGCCTACATCTAGCATCTTGTTGATCTTCCAATGATCCTTTTGTTTCATTTTTTATTTTTAAAATTTGATATATTTTTGATTTGCCGACGAGATCAATAGTACTGAAAGAGGCAATACTTGACACTTTTTCATAATATCTATCATAACGATAATAACAATAAGCAGCAGCCAAGGAGACACATGCAGCGCTAACGTATCGCAAAGATCGATTACGATTGCTCAGCGGAGGTTTCGTTTGCGTGCTGATAAATACAAAATTAATATTCATCAAGTATGTTGTTAGAGTATTATGATTTTATAAAATTATTTCCATCACCTGTAATTATACTTTTTCCAGTTAAAAAATACTCTTGATGTGAAATGAGCTCGCGAAAGCATTGAGAATGTAAACGAAATCGATCAAATTAATAATTTTTTGACCACTGTACGACAGATGATTACTCACTGCACTGTAGAAACACAGCTGATGCGAATACTTTACCAAGATGCAATTCTTTCTACTGACTTTCTACTTTATAATATCAACAGGTGGCGCGAAATTCAAATAATTTCGTCAAACTCTTTTACGAAGGAAAATTGTGAGTAAAATAGCTAGATGCTAGTACTCAAGAGAGGTGGACAATTTTTGGTAAACTTGTTATTTTGAATTTATTTTTGTATAAAAGATTCTATGTATCTATGAGGAGTGAAAAATATCTAAATATCCACGATAAAAAAATATATGATAAAAACTGTACATATAAGATATTAAATAGTATATTTTGCATTTAGAGGAGTGAAAAACTGGAAAGTCTAAGAGCACGTGTAATTTATCATCCGAGGCGAAGCCGAGGCTGATAAACACGTGCTCTGAGACTTTCTTTTTTCGCTACATGGGTACAAATACAATTTTTTGTGAATCCCCCAGCCTGAAGTAATATTTTCATTTTGCTCAGCGAGAGTAAAATTTTACTTTAGGTTGGGGTGGCACAAAAAAGTATTAATTTTATAATTGTAATAAAATTCAAAATTTACTATACAAAGCAACAAAACTCGTCGCTCCAGCGCAAAAACTGCACTAACAAAGTGAAGTGCTTTCCAGTTCATTAGTGCAATTTTTGCACTGGAGCGACGTTATTTAGTACCTTTTACTTTTACTTAACACTCAATCATTTCTAATTAGCATTGTTTTAGCGCAGTCTCTATTGTTTCTGCAGACAATTGAAAAATTAGATGAGTGGTATCACACAAATATGTATCTATTAATTAAATTCTTTCATCTCAAAGCATATAAAATATTGATAATTATATTTTTTATCAATAATCAATTTTTTCAAAATATTTTGATCTTGTGAAAGTTTTTATTATAAAGATACAAATAAGCTAGATTAACGATCGAGGAGAGAAAGAGTGTGTATACTAAATAATTATGTATTATCAAAATACCAAAATTATAGACAAGTGAGACATACTGTTTTCATTACACCTTTGGTCATGCAATATTTAATACCATTTTCAAATGATCAAGTAATTTTCAAAAAACAGGCTGTCAATAGTAGTTCGTAGAAACTTTTTCAGCTTTTCTAGACATCAATAGTTGAGAATTTTTTTTCAGGAGGAAAAGTTAATTTCTGCTGGGGGATTCATGAAAAATAGTATATGCGCCTATGAAGCGAAAAAGAAAGCCTCAGAGCACATGTTTATAGGCCTCAGCTTCGCCTCAGACGATAATTGCACGTGCTCTGAGGCTTTCCAGTTTTTCGCTCCCTAGGCACGTATTATACTATTAAATGTTTAATTCTACCCTATAAATTAAGTTTTGAATAGATTTTGAATGGTTTACAATTTCTGCGACATTGGTAAATAATATCATACTGTAATTTATGATGCTTTAGTTTCTCAATATGATTAATATACTTGTCAAAAAAATTTTGCATCAAAACAAGCTGATTGATTTAAAGATAGCATACAAATTTTCTTACAGATAGCTGCCGATTAAAATAATCTGTGAATAAATAACTTATTTAAGTACAATTGGAAGACACCTATAGATAATACATCTATAATGGTGTTTTCGTTTTCGAAAAAATATATTTTTTAACTGTGATAAAAATCGAATTTAATTCAAAACTAAGATCTTCTAATAAATATTTGATTCATTGACATAGTCGCAGAAAAACATTATTTTGCAAATATTTACTAGAAAAACTATAAAGCAATCATGATCGTTTATTGATTTCAGAGAAAAAGTAAACACGATATTTTGCGTAAATAATTAATAAAGAAATATTCATTAGTCATTTTAACTGCAATTTTTATAAGATATGAATAATAAAAATAATTTTAATTGTAATAAAATGAAAAGAAACGTTTTCTGAATGTAGATAACTCGAAAATGTATTCATCGTCGGAAAAAAACACTTTTTATCCCCCAAAAATTAATCATTTGAACATTGTAAATATTCAGTTCAAGAAAGACAAGGTTAAAATAAAGTTGAATAAAATCGACCACAGACTCAAATAAATAAAGAAGTATTCGTAATTATTATAGCTTCGTGACGAACGTTTAAAATATTTAACCAACAGGGTTGAACAAAATTTTTAAAATCCATTAATTAAACGTATCAGAATTTTTTAGACACTAACAAAAATTGTCGATCGATCAAAAATCTGGATAATTTTTTCAGTGTGAAGAAACAAAATTAATATTTTTGAATGTATAATTTATTAGAATCAAATTTAAATAAAAAGTGTTCAATTTTTTTACAGCTAAATAAAATTTAAAAGCTATAAGAATATAATTTAATTTTTTTTTTATTTATGTAATGTTATTACTTGGATAAATTTATTTGAGGATAAGAGGTTTGAACTGGAAAGAAAATAGAGTTCCAAACAAATAATGAATTTCCACTATTTTTTTTATTGCATTTACAACTAAATTATACAAAATTAAAATATAAAAGTGTAAAATTATTTGAAGAAATCATCTGTCACCATTGACGATCTCTCGTTTTACATAAATACGGTATCGTCTGATAACTGCAAAGTAATAGTAACCGTCGTTGAAGTTCCTTGTAATCAATGTAAGAGTCATTTTCGAATCTCAAATCGCTCAATTTATACACGAGATCGTCAACATTTCTTTTGTCAAAGCTAACTTTCCTGTCAATACTCAATGATGTAACTTTTGTTGCATTGGCACGAATACGGCGTACTCTTCGGCTTACCCATAAATCATTGATAACTCCTTCATCACTTTTTAAATTAAGTTCTGGAGTTTTGTCGTAGATTTGAATGCCATTGGTTTGATTGTCAGTCCTTATGTAGTATTGATCGAGCTGATTATTGCACACATCCAGATTTAAGTCGATGTACTGTCCTGTACCTTCGAGCACCAGATCGATCATTTCATTCGCGTATTTTGATAATTCGTCGAAATCATTCTCGTCGTGATTTAATTGCATCTGCCACGTTGCATAAGGACTAAGAACAGGTTGATTTTTGGCTATTTTATCATAAACTTTGTTGGTGGTAACTGGAACGTTGCTTCCGTCATGTTGGTTTATCGAGTATTGAATAGTCTGATTGGCACTCGGGATCAAGTATACTTTATCGTCGCATCTGTAGAATGAGTGGCCCAAATGGGTCAGAGTGACACTGAAGTCTTGCAACAAATTGCGTAATTTCTGTTCGATCGTTTTATTCGGCGATGTAAAGTTGATACCGATTTTATTGAATTTTATGGCGTTTCCTTTGAATCCGTGCTTTATATCAGCTTTTAGCACCACTTCCTGTCCTTTCAACAACTTTTCTATATTATTTTTGTGTTCGTTGTATTTCCAGGTGTAGAATGGCTTCGAGGTTCCTTTTCTACCATTGAAAACGATATTTTGATGCACGAAACGATCGTACTTGTCGATCACGGCATCGGATTTCAATAGTTCATTTTTCAACTGGTCAAGTTCGCTCGATACGTAGGACACTATAGCATTAGTGTCATTAGTTTCCAGATTCGATGGTAAATTATAAATTCTGAAAAATTCATGAGCGAATGGAAAGACGTTATGCTGAATGGCATTGATGGCTACTTTGTAATTCTGCATTACTACGTTATTCTGGATCACGAGCATTAAGTGATTGACTGCCTCGCTAAGATCAGTATTGTTCGTCAAGACTGCTTTGGGAGGATGAGTATTGATGTTGGCAATGAACGCGCCAAGCTCCGCCTTGTAATGGTACTCGTCCATAGTGTTGTACAATTTAATCATGACGTTCATACTTTCTTCGACTTTGTTGAAGATGTCCGAAAATTCACCCTGCACTTGAAAACCTTCTGTCATTTTTTTTATCTCCTTCATAACGTCTCTCAATGCGTTCTGAATCCTCCATTTGCTGATGACGAGAGCTGCCGAGGATTGGTCCTTCAGCCGTTCCTGCATCTGATCGACACTGACTTCGATCTCTCTGCAAACGGGAACGATAATTTTGTAAATGTTGCGCTCGTATTGTTTCAATTGTTCGAATTTCAACTCGGCGCTGCGAATGAGGTCACCGGTCTCGTCGATTTTACTTTTCTGCGATCTTATTTGTTTGTAGGCGTCAACCGACATTTCAGCAATGCTCACTATACTCTGAACGTGGCCAACTAATTTTAATTGTTTTGACACCTTAGCATTGACCAGTGGTTTTTGTTTTTCCAATGCTGTGATTTTTTCCGAGCACAAATCTTTAACCTCTTTCCTTAAACTATACATTTTATCGATTGAAGCTGGATCATATGAATTGCCTTGGCCAATTTCTTCTTTTAATGCTTTTTGCGCAGCTTTGATTTTATTTTCGATGTCTTTGATATCGGGTTTTTCTTGTTCCGAAAAGGCATTAAACATACTTTGGGCATCATACAGTTGCTCGCTGAGTAGATCCTGCTGTTTTTTTATATTAGCCGTCAAAGGCGAAAGTGATTGCTTTATAGCGCCGGGCAACTTGAGTAGAGCATTTTGATCGACGGATGAAGAATCGATGAGCAACGATTCGGACACAGACGTGACTCCAATGATGGCCATACTCACTGCCGATCCGATTGGACCCAAGAAATTCAAGAACAGACTCGCCACTTTTATTGCATTGAATACCGCGCTCAAAATCATCGAATTTTTCAATTTTTCTTGTTGCTTAATTAATTCCTTCTTTTCTTCTTGAGCAGTTTCCTGAAGCGCGAAAGTTTCATTGACCAAGACGAGAACTTCGTTGTCCAATCTTCGAATGACATTGTGTATTTCCGGAGAAATTAAGTCGTTCACATAACGCTGAGCTTCTTCAATTTTTGCCTTCAATTCTTGAAGATAATCTCTTTTATATCCATTGATAATATGTGTATTTTTTAATTCTGGTACTGAGTCTATGTCACTCTTGATTGCATTCAAAAAGGTATGTAAGTCAACAACCAAATTCGCGTCGACATTATTTTCCAAATTGACGATTTTGCTCAATGCAGCAGTGTACACGTACCGAAGAACGTTAACTTTGTCCTGAGATAGTTGCTCAGAACTCTCAAGTTTTTTTGCATACTTTTTAATTCGATATAGCAAAGATCGATATGCTGGCAATAGAGACATCTTGGGGTTCAATTGGAAGAATTGATCCTCGAGTCCTCGGAATTCATCCACTAATCCTACGACGTCGTACAAATTGATGACGGCTTCACTATCAGCTAAAAGCCTAGAGAATCTTTCCATCAGTAATTCTCGTACGTTGGCGATCTGGTTTTCTCTGAGATAGCATTGATAGCTATTAATAGATCGATCGAACGTCAGTGGCATCAATATCTCGGGCGATTTTCTCCCTATGCTATTGAAATCAGCAATTCCGGACGTCATACCCCAACCACCGATGCCGAAGTCGCCGATCTCTCCTTCTTTAGTGTTGAAATTTATTTTTGGATTCGTTTTGTCCAATCCAATGATCGTTACAGTACCTGATTTTCCACCGAATCCTCGCGCTCCACCATTTCCTCCGTTATCTTCCTCTGTGCCATCGCCTCCGAATTGCCCAGCGCCGCCTTTACCACCCTGGGCGGATACGTAGAGATTTCCAGGATTCGTAAAAAATCTGCCAATACCGAGAAAATTACCTGCTGGTCCGCCTGGGAGTCCTGGCTTTCCGTCCTCTCCTTTATTTCCAGGCCCAATAGAGTTTCTAGCCTTGAGTTCGTCATGTAATTTGCCTGCTGCGCCATCAAGTTTGATTTTTCGATTGCCGATTACATCCCATCTTGGGGCTATAATTGTCAAATGCACTTTTTCACCGACTTTGTCCAAATCTTCATCGAAAAACATCTTATATAAAGCAAAGACTTCGATGAAATTTGCATCGTTGCAGTTGGATTTGGATACGTCACTCAATTTGACGTACGATCCTTTGATTGTTAATTTTTTGGATTCAATATTGCACTGTATGTCGACGCTATTATGCATCAATGCTCCAGACAATAATTTTTCTAATGCTTCTAATTTTGGCACATCCAACTGAATTCCTTTTAAATCGTCAAGAATTTGAGCGGCATTTCGTCCTGGCATTAAGTTCAAAAAATTTGTCAAACTCTTGGTAATGTCATAATTTTTTTCACGCTTGGCTTTTTGAGTTTGTTCAAGCAATTGTGACGTCACTTCTTTGTATTTACTTATATCTTGCTGAACAATAAATGCTGATAAACTGTTTTTATCTAAATTTGAGAAAAATTCGTACCACTGGGTCGATGAGTTCAAGTACTCAGACACAGGAATCAATTCATCACGAAGCGATGAATAAGTTTCCTCTGTCACATCAGACCCTCGGAGAAAAACTAAATATTTCGCATAGTTGGCGGATAACTGGAGATTTTCGCTGGATAAATCAACGGTTCCAGCTCTCGCGTATTCAACAATTCGTTCGATTAATTGTCCAGGACTTTTTATCGACTTTGTCAATAGTTTTTTCGCCTTGAAGATTTGATTTACGTAAAAGAAGTACAAATTTGATTTTTCGATGTCGTGCAGATGTTTTTCAATCATTACGTGAGAATCGATCATCTCCTGACCAATCTGACTGACTTTATCGGACAAATTTTGGCTCAGTTGGTCGATTAAACTAGCGCAATCAGGCAGCGCATTCTGGCACTGCGAGTAGATGAAATCATTGCTGTCGTGGCTAGTAAATCCAATCGATTCGTAGATCACTAGATCTGGTTCTTCTATTTTATGACTCTCCAAAGAGCCATCACTTGATTTCTCGACGAATCCTAATCTATCCCAATCGTCATATTCTTCGTACTCAACGTATAATGCATTGATAATCGATGCAGTTTTCTTCGATGCTGTGGGCGAGTTGACCAAGCTTTTTAAATGACTCTTCACTTTTTCAATTTGCTGTTTGTTCTGAACTTGCGTAACGATGAGACCGATGCTGTCCAGGAATTTTTCAATGTCCTCGATGGATTCTGCAGCTTTTTGCAAGAGAGCGTCTATCTGCTTATCGAAAGAGGGAAAATCTATGAGAAGGAGCAGCTTTACTGCACTTACCGAGTCGACGATCTTCTTGGTAAAATAAACTCTCGCAATGTATTGCGTTGATTTAATTTCCTCGTCCAAAGTGGAAAAATCCAGAAATTCGGTTTTCGTCCGAGTGTTCAGCACCAATTGCGGCAGAATTGTTACATTGCTGGTTAAGTCGACGATTTCGGAGGAGTGATCACTAATAAAGTCCTTCTTGGCTTTGGAGCTTCCCACGAGTAGTACTAGATTTTGATGTAAGCCACCATGCTTATCAAGATCGTCAAATTCTTCTTGGCCGTGGGTGAATGCAGTCAATATTTCTTCGATCACGTCAGATCTCGTGATCAATTCAGTCGTTGGGAGTGAATGCACCAGTTGGCAACTGAATAAATTCAGCAGCAAAGTCGAGAAAATCAGCACACGACGCATGGTAATGGCTTTACGATGCGTCGTGGAAATTAAATAATGTTTTTTTGCGATGTTACTTGCGAAGTATCACCCGAGTTTATAATGAAGAGAGGTGCGGTTAAAAATTAAGATTTCAATGTTTTAGAACTTATCGTTCACACGAGTATGCCTTTAATTATCGATTTGCGGGCCTATTTATATCATTTAAATCATTTCTTTTATCGTAATATTTACATGATATTTTGGAGGCGTAGTAGGGTGTTTATTTGATCTCTTGTAATATTATGAATAGAATCGAAAAAACTTACGAAATTTTTCGCTCTATGCGACATGCTGATATGCGTTGTGCGTGTCAACAAACAATGAAGAGCATACATAACACACGTTTAAGATTGAATCACGTGCGTCGCATTAAAAATTGGGATCTTTGACCAGTTTTTCAAATAATCAGTCTTCCGCGAAACAAAATATAGGCAAATATTGATCTTATCTTCTACGTTGTAACTAATTTCGATGTTATTCTATTTTGTTAAAACTCATAAAGGAGCATTTCATCATTATTTTATAAATAGATTTTCCATATTTCTGTTTAATAGAAATTGAATTATACATTATGACGTTTTTTTTGTTTAATGAATTCTTTTACATTTGGCTAGTTATATTATCGTGGATGTAAATATGATAAAATAAAATAATAAAAATATCCCTATTCTGTGGTGTAATACAAAATTGAGGATAAAAATCAAAATAAACATATGGAAATCCATTGATAAGACATCAGTGACGCACATATTTTTCGGAGAATTATATTTTTAACTAAATTTTTATCTATATTTTTCTTCACTAAGTTAGATGGATTGCTAAATCGACGCTCGTAATTGTCAATTGCAAATGAACGTGTTAGTCAATTTAACATTTAAAATTTCGATCGCAGTTTGATATTATACACGTGTCAGATTACAAAACATTAATCATTGCAGAGAATCGAAAACTTCAACTTATTGACCTACAATAATAAATCTTTAATTATTTATGAGCTTGAATTGCACTTTTTGAAACGGTATTGGTTCGATTAATGCAGGTGTTATTTTCGTCAATAATAAATGTATCAAATTAGTACACAGTTCTTACGAAAGTTAGAAAATTTTATTAAAATAGTCCCATTTCCTATCACTTCGATTGAAACTTCGATACATTTTTAAGAAGTCGTAAATGGCCGATTTAAAAATTAATAATTGACGTTCAAGTACCAATGGCCTAAAAATATATAAACTTGATCATAATCATTTGTTTGATGGTATTTCAATTAGAGTGTCTCAATTAAGTACTTGATATTTACCCTATTAGTTTCTTGTTTGTTTATCTGTCGGCTTGATGTAAGGAAGATCTAGTTATTGGCAGTCTACTGCTAGTATAAACGTTGACGCATGCTTAAAAGAAAGTATTTTCAGCCCGATATTTTACAACATGAAATTTCACTTATGTAAGTGTATGTTCAAATTTTACTCTATATTATACAACACAGTATTTTATGTACATGTTAAAATTGTTGTAAATGTGTAACTTAAATTTTAAGAAATGTAGATACGAATTGAAACCATAATTTTCAAATATGTTTTTCATTCCAGCGGCCCGAAAGTGACTACTTCTCTGTCGCTGCGCAAAGCGGGAAGAGCGATTTTCGGGCCACTGTGTATGAAAAGTAGTATACAGGCCTATGCCGCGAAAAAAGAAAGCCCCAGAGCACGTGTTTATCGGCCTCGGCTTCGCCTCGGCCACTAATTACGCGTACTCTGGGACTTTTCTGTTTTTCGCGGCCTAGGGCAGTAATATACTATACTCTACAGACTCTACAAAATATTTCCATGAGTTATAATTGTTTTACATTGTATTTACATATTTTAGAGAAAGGGTTTAAGGATTCAAATTTTAATTTTGATTTTGATTAACAATCAAAAAACAATATACAAACAAAACAACCTTACGGAGATATTTAACCCAAATTATAGGTTTTTAACATGTTTCCGAAATTGTCATTGATCTGTTTTATAATAGCTGTACTTTAAATGAGATTATGTTTATTAGTTCATTTGTGTATTCAGTAGAAATTTCATGAAAAATTTTCAAATTTTCATTTTGCGCGCCCAGCATTAATATTTACGTAAGGAAATGTCAGTCAGATTTTCACAAATATTTTTAGTATGATGTAGAGCTAAGTTTACATTTTTTATCGTTGTAAAGTTTCCAATCAGTGAAAGTTCGAAAATTAAATTTAGATATTTAAAAAAAAAATTCTTGAAAGTTTAATTAATGTTCTCATCTGTGTGCTTTTTACAACAGTATTCTGTCATATCATCAGCTGTTCGAGTGATACAGCGTAGTCTTTCATGAAATTAAATATTCATAAAAATCAAATATTATCATTTTTTCCTTGAGAATAGCCAAGTCATTCAGTGTTATATTTAAAAGTGCAGATATATGTAATAACATTAAAAGCTCATCTATAATCATTCTCTACTGCGTTTGATATTATGTCAAGTTCCTCGTATGATTTAACAGCTGTGGTGTGTGTAACTTTTATGCTCAAACTTGTATATACACAAACAGATGCAATAACGGTTACATAAGAACAACTAAACGCTTGGAGGCAATATGTCAAAAATCTTCATCGGCCGTATATGTGTACCACAAGGGCTTTTATTCAAGCATCGTATCCCTTACTCAGTTTTTTCTTAGACTTTTTTCTCACCGGTAGGTAAACGAGCATTTTTCGATTAGAATGGATCGTTGATGTGGCACTTTTCCAAAATATTATCATAAAAAGCGCAACAAGTAACAAGTTTCGCGCTCCTTAGGCTTGGCTCATGCGTACTGTTATGGTTCAAAAACGGCCTCGAATTCATACTTACATGCAGTTTTGCATCAGAACTTAGTGCAAGGTTCGCTCATACTTACAATTCTGTATATCGCACGCCACAAGCTGATTTTTCAATCGCCAATTCGGCCCACGTGAAATTCTGAATCGTTGACAAGTACAGATAGGACATAGATATATGTCTGCCGTTGTTGCTTAACCGTCTCAGCCGTCAGCCTTTGCAGCCACTCGCTCATCTAAACTGGGTAAGCTGCCTGCCATATTCACATACCGATGTTGCAGTGTCTAATTTTTCCGTACTTAATTACGTTAGATTTAAGTAGCACATTTGTTTCACTCAATTTGTTGATCGTGCTCGAAATCATTTGACAGAATTCCTAGCGCTTAAGTAGTCAACTATTCATTTTTTCTTTAAAAAATACGTTTCGACATCATAACCTTAACCTTCAGGTGTGTGTAAATACTTGACAAAACACATGTAGACTACATACCTTTGGCAAGTATAGTAATTGCTTTGTACGTAATATATGTTGTACATTGACTTAAGTGTGTGAAATGTTTCTCCCTTTCTGCTAATTTGAACTTCTAAGATTTTTTATTGATTTTTAAATTTTTCAATTATAAAAATAAGTAATATGTCATAAAAATACATATTTAAAAACTCAATTAGGCTTAACAGCTGGTGCACAATAAATTTAGTAATTCTAACTCATTTTTAAAATCTAACTGCATTCGAGTCAAATGATCTACTCATAAGTTGTAGTGAATTTTGTATTTTGATTTCAATCTTATTAGTAATGCAAGTTTGAAATACAATTGTATAAATGTAATTACAAGTCGAAATCTTAAAAACAAATATATTTTAACTTTTCCAGAAAAAATTTCAGCAGTAATTTAAAAATTCAAAATGTCAAGGTTCAATGAAAATAATTTAAGTAACAGTAATACTTGTGTTGTTTGCTACAAGGATGGAGAGTATTTTAGTATTGGACTGTGCGAACATGCAGTTTGTTTTGAATGTAGTACTAGAATGCGCGTTTTATGTGAACAAAATGAATGTCCAATTTGTAGGCAAGACTTGCCAAAAGTTGTTTTCACCAAAGAAATCAAGCCATATAGGTTACTAAAAAAAGGCCCTCTTGTAGATGCCAAGTACAATATTCATTTTGAATGTCCTGAAATCCAACGCAAATTTCAAAAACTTTTATCACATAACTGCTACATATGCAACAAAAAAGAAGGTTTTAATTCATTTGAAAGTTTAAAAGAGCACATGAAAAAAAAACATGATCTTTACTATTGTGATTTGTGCGCTGAGAATGTCAAGGTAAATCACCCATATGTTCATTTTTAAATCTAAAAATACTTAATTTCAGAATACAATAGAAAATCAATTTTATTTTGTAGATTTTTCCTCATGAACGTCGTTGTTATAACCA
Organism: Trichogramma pretiosum; assembly: GCF_000599845.2. Lineage (NCBI taxonomy): Eukaryota > Metazoa > Arthropoda > Insecta > Hymenoptera > Trichogrammatidae > Trichogramma > Trichogramma pretiosum. The sequence continues at coordinate 2,348,733 of NW_019641678.1, forward strand.
ATCTGATCTGAAACATCACATGAGCAAAGGTGATTTGGATGATAAGAGTCATAAAGGTCATCCATTATGTAAATTCTGTGTTAAGAGGTACATGGATAATGATGATCTATTTCGCCATTTACGCAGAGAACATCTGTTTTGTCACTTTTGTGATGCTGATGGTCTACATCAATATTACCAATCATACAATGATTTGCGCAGTCATTATAAAAGTAAACATTATTTGTGCGAAGAAGCTGGATGCATTGATGAAGAATTCACAAGTGTATTTAGATCAGAAATTGATTTGAAAGCTCACAAAGCTAATGTCCATGCAAAAGGATTAAGCAAAGCTGCAGCAAAACAAGCTAGAACTCTTGAATTGGAATTCAATTATGGACAACTAAGAAGTGATACAAGAACGAGAAGGCAAAATGGTAAATGACTCGTAAAATGACCTCTCTTGTTATTAACATTTAATGTTCATGCAATATTATCATCTTTTTGAATTCAAACGTAGGCAATCGTTTTGATAATTCTTCTAATCGACATCAAGAACCTGTAGAAGAAGAACCAACTTTGGAATATTTTGCAACTCCCACTCAAATACAACCCGATGTTCAAAGTACTGCAGAGTTCCCGAGTTTGGGAGGGGCTTCAGCTCCTACTTTACTCTCTGGTCCAGTTCGCTCAAAGGGTGGATTGAATTTACGTAGTAAGTTGAAGCCAGGAAACTATGATCTAAATTTTCCAACTCTGGGAGCAGAGGCAGCTGCAGCTTCAGCTTCAGCTTCAGCTTCAGCTTCAACTTTAGCCACAACTTCAACAAACTCAAGAACATCTATTACATCTGCACCTGTAAATGGTTTGAAAAAAACATTTAACATGAGTGTTAATACAAATACAAGTGGAAAAGTTATGGGAGCTATTGCTAATCAAAGGTGATGAAATTAATTAAAGTCAATTTACCTCTCATTGCAATTTAATTTTTTTAATTGCCACAGGCCTAAAGAAACAGTAAAACCAACTACAAAAGGTCCATCGCGTCCACCAATTCCAACTATAGTTCCTAAACCAAGTTCATCACGAGAGTCAAGGGATGTGGATTTTCCAGCACTTGGTGGAACATCTTCTGCATCTTCATCAGTGTATTCAGCAGGATCACAATCAACTCAATCATGGACTAAAGTAACTTGTTCTAAACAATATCCAGTCCAAAAGAAAGTTCAAACACAACCAATACCCCCTATACCACCGCCTATTAAATCTAGTAATGATTTTCCGAGTTTGTCAAAAACTAATACTCGTCAACCTATTCCTGGATGGGTTCAGGTATTTTCAGATCATAATAATTACAACAGAAAATTTTAATGACTAAAAAATAAGAAATTGTTTATATTACAGGCCCCAGATAGTGATTCAACTAAAGGAAAAGCAAAAAAGAAAAAAAAGCAACAAAATAAAAATGCCATCAGCTATAGTACGTTGGCATCTGGATCAAAGAATAATAGTACATCACAAAGTACATCCAGCACAAGTGAAAATATTAAAGTAAATAATACAAATGATTCTTCATGCTTTGGAGCTAATACATCTGCACATCCAGTAACAGAAAAACAACAACAAATAACAAAAAGCAAGAATAATAGGTAAAATTGATTTATTTTAGATTTTCAATTCTCGCAATTTTTTTGGATACAATTTATAATTATCTAACTTGTTTGAATGCAGCCAAGAAAATAAACCTCCGAATAAAATATCACAAGACGATTTTCCATCCTTGACAAATATTCGAAACGCTCCATCAGGCCCACCACCTGGATTCACAACTCAAAGTATTTCATCAGCACCACCAGGATTCAATAGTAAACCTAATGGCTTTACCAAAAATTTAGATGATCGGTTGAGCATTGACGATTTATTGCTGACAAAAGCACCTGCTGATTATATTAATCCTCAAAATTTCCAAGAACGTAACCGACAGCTCATCAAAGAATTAAGCATACATGGTCAAGATTTTGAAGATTTTAAATATATCAGTGCATTGTTCAGAAACAATCAATGCCTTGCTGCCGATTATTACAAGTGGGTTTTTTATGCATTATTAATATATCTTTCTTATGTCTTGAATTTTTTTCCTCTAGCTATTTTACTTATATTCGTAGTGTTTATATGTAAAAAAATTGTTCTTTTTTATCTTCTATGTTAATTTGAATGTAATTTTTTGTAAAAATTAATGATTGAATTTATTTCTCAACATACTTTTTCGTATCTGAAGTATACATTTTAAAATAAATAAATTTCGATAAATTTATCTATTTTGAAGATATATTTTTAAAGTTCGTATGGTATTATTCTATCTGTGAATAACAACTAACTAATTTGATTTTTCAATAAACTTCTAGTTATATAAATTTAATTTTTTTCTGATTAATGTATAGAAAATGCCGATCAGTTATGAATCCAGATTCATTTGATAACATTTTTTCGGAACTTTTGGCTCTTTTGCCGGATATAAACAAGCAGCGTGAATTATACATGGCGTATATTTTAGAAAATAATGGTAAAGGCATCAAAGGACTAACGATGTGCCCATCCTGTGGACAAATATTGTGCAACCGAGATCTCCACGCGCACATGTCGTCGCACAACCTTGATGATAATTTTCCTTGCCTTGGAATGACAATGAAAAAGTAAGCTAGTAATATATGTATATTGTGTAATTAGACATCTTAGTAGTTGATTTTCATCTGAAAAAGTATGTACAAATGAAACTGTACATATGTAACGTTAGAAATTGAGGATAAAGTTTGTAACTGTGCATAAAAGCACTTGCCCAATTATAGAGATTTGATATTTTTGGCAATGCAGTGATGATATTTTTCTACATATGATAAGACTACTTACTGTCGATTTGTTATTTTTAAAGAGAAGATGGTTCTGCTGAGAATAGATTTTTCAGTTGAACATACACTAATGCAGTGCCAAAACAAATAATTACATGTCAACAGGTTTGATGTTTTATTTGTATAGCTTGATCAATGTAAACATTTTTTACTATGATTAACATAATTAAAACTGTAATGAGTGGCTTACATTAACTTCAATTCAGAGTTTTTAATCATTATCGCTAACGATTTTATCAAACTGATGAAATAATATTTGTGTTTTTTCAATAAAAAAAACGTAAAGTTCGCATTAAAGGAAATTGTTTATTCATGTTGCAGATTGATATTTACACATTAAGTTCGAATTTAGTTGGTAAATTTACTCACCTGAACATCGTACTAAACAGAAATTTGACGTTCAGTTTGGTTTCGATAATTTGTACCGTTCAATTGAAGAAATGTAACGGAAGACTTGTATGAAAAGTTCAATGTGCATAAAAAATAGCTTGAAACAATTTATATTATAGTTTTGTCATTTTTTCTTCAAATTTACTGTGATTAGTAAGGCATTGCCTGAAATATTAAGTTACCACTACTGGACATCAACGAATACCGTGTGTGTATATCTACCCTAAAAATGTAAAATAAAAAAAGTTGATAACATAAACTTTACTATTCTAATCTATCATTATTGTACAGTAAATACATTTACTTTTTTCTAATTTTACAAATGAATCGATAAATTTATGAATCATACAACTGATAAAATGAATTAATTATTTTAAAAATGATTATTTTGTAATTCCAAGAAATTTCGAAATATTCTGAAAATCCACAATAGAGATTTTTTCTACAATTTTTATTTTTCTTCTTCAACCACTTTATACTCACGATTCAAATATCCGCTATGCAATATTAGTGTATAAATGTATGTATAGTAAATATAGTATTGTTTTTTACAATAGCAAAAAGATTTAAAAAGAAAATAGAATATATTATAAGATCATGATGTTTATAGTTTGTTAAGAGCGCAATAAATGAGAATACATTCTCAGAATTATTATAACGTTCTAAAATTGTAATATATTATGGAAATATATTTAATATCGAAAATTAATTTGAAAAATCAATCATTTTTTTTCTGAAAAATTTTTTTCATCTTCAAAATGTTTCTAAAAATTTTTGTTTAATAATTCATAGGTTTCAGCTAATAAAAATAGTGAGCAATAATTTGTAAATTCACTTTATTTCTCCTTTTAGCTAAATGTATACGAGAATAATAGACCAATGAGAGCAAATACTGGGCTTTGCAATCATTATTAATACATTTGCTTAACATGTAGTCTTTTCTTATTATACATTTATTATTATGAAACATAAAAATATGTTAACATTATATTAAATAAAAAATCGATGATTCGAAATTGATAACTAAAATAGAATTCCTTTAAGGAAATACTATTAAATTTTTATAAAATTTTTCAGTGAAAAAACCAATATCAAAAGTTATGTATGCTTGTTCGAAAAGTTTCTGGATTGTTGGATTTTTGACATAACATTCATCAACTTTTTGTTTATTAGTGTCAGTAACACAAACTTCATTAAAATATTTTATTATTTTTAAATAAGAAAAATTATATTCTTTTATAAATTTTAGTTAATAAAAATTTTAAAAGTATAGGATTTATTTAATTTACAGAAATTACAGTAAGTAGATTTAATAAAAAAATTACAGTAATTCAGCATCTGATTTTACTAATATTTCATTTAAATTTTAATTGTGTTTGAGAACTAGACATTTTAAATAAGCCATTAACTATGAGATATGCAAATTACACTCTTGGATCAGTAGTGCATTATTGTGCAATATACAAGTTTATTTTGCATCAAACTTTTGCAATGAATCAAATTTTTTTACATGTTTTAGATTAATAGTATATAAAAAAATCATTTTATTCAAGTAATTCACACACCATCATTTTGTAATGATCAATTGCATTAAAAATGTAAACATTATTTTAATCATGTTAAATGTAAAAATGTCTGCATAACGTGCAACTGTTACGATATATAAATTCACCCATTTTGTCAAAGCTTGATATTTGGAACGTTATTCTACACATTTGGCAGTCTCACATTACAATATAAAAAGTAATTTAATTATGTAGAGAAAGAACGGTGTCCTCATTGAGATGAAATACCACTCACTAACATGCACACATGACGAAAAATCTTTTTTACTGTCTTTACTTCTTGGCTAATTCATTGCTAAGCCAGTCCAAGCCTTCGTACAAACCATGGCCTTGCGTAGCGCATGCACTTTGAATGTACCAGTGACGACCTCGCAATGCATTCAGGCCTAATTTGTCCGTAAGTTCGGCTGCCGACATGGCATTAGGCAAATCTTGTTTGTTTGCAAATACCAATAATACTGCGTCTCTTAATTCATCTTCTTTTAACATATTAGCAAGTTCACGCTCAGCTTCAGTAATACGTTCCCTGTCATTGCTGTCAACTACAAAAATCAGACCTTGAGTGTTTTGGAAGTAGTGCCTCCAGAGTGGTCTGATCTTGTCTTGGCCACCGACGTCCCAAACAGTAAAACAAATGTTCTTGTACTCGACTGTCTCAACATTAAAGCCAATCGTTGGGATCGTTGTGACAATTTCACCAAGTTTCAGTTTGTACAGGATAGTAGTTTTACCAGCGGCATCAAGACCTACCATCAGAATTCTAACTTGTTTTTTGCCAAAGAGACGAGTCAGCATACCACTTATTGTTAGACCCATTGTGTTGATTTACTTTGATGTGAAACTCTGAAATGAAATAATGCTAATTTTAATTAACCAATTTGATAAAATATCCTTATAGGAATGCATTATGAAATTCCAAGAAAGTAAACATTTTTAAGTATCATTTATAAATAATTTATAACTCTAAAATGATTAAGAAATGAAAGTGAAATATATGAATCACACAGATAATTAAGGGTGATATGATTTTTTTTTTAATATTCAATATAAATATAATTCAAACTGTAAGCTCTGTATTACTATTCAATACAATTAACTAACACTAGATCTTGAAACTGTCATTCATAGAAATGGCTAAAATTATTTACTGAAAGATGCAACAAACTTATACACATTTCTTAACTATAATCAGCAAATACAGTTACGTCAATGTGTTTTCAATTCTAATGCAACTTGAATTTAGTATGTACTTGAATTGACGTTATTATTATTTGAGAAAGAATTAAAAAAAAAAGTTTGAAGGAGGTAAAGAAAGACTTTTCATATGTCATGATAGAGGAGCTTGTTGGCATAACATATGGTCGTTTCCGAAAATTAAACCAACATTCAGAATAAGTAATAAGTATTTCTTGAAATCAAAATAGTAAATGATTAGAGTACAGTTTTATCAAATCGACGCCATCACATGACTGCTTGATATCTGACGAATCAAACTACATCCACGACTTCCTTATAAAAATGTGTCAGTTACACGCCCGATTGAAGTTACCTATATACCGGCTGGTCATGAAAAACTCAATTATTCCTTTCGACCAAGGAATTTTTATGAAAGAATTAAAAGAATAAACTAAGAGGATATTGCGAATATGACAGAAATGAGTTTGTCAATGCAAAAATCACACGTACACGTAGTCACTATACACCTGTCCGCTTCTGACTCGCAGATTCGCTCACTCTTTGCTGTATACTGTATATAAAAGCATATACCGCGTAGTAGTTGGAGAAAAATGAAAGATACTGCCGCCGCACCTAATATACCTATTGCAGCGCAACTAATTTGAGATTTACTGCGAACAAGTTTCTAACCTTACAGGCAGACGAGAATCTTCGAAAGCGACGATTTCTGCACTGAACTCGAGTTTCGGACTCGGGAGTCGGGACTCCTGCCAATTGAAGTTAAGCGATAATTATTGCTACGTGTACTTTTGAGCGCGTATATGCGGCAAGCGTAGCCTACAGTAGACTTTGAGTTTAACACGAAACAAAGACAGACACTATATATACGCGAGACGCACACGTATTGTGTACATGTATTGGCAAAAAGTGAAGTCGACAACTTACTCGGTGTTAAATGACGAATGCTCTCTCCGAGTCGAGTACTCCTTAGTACACTTGTGCCTTCGATATTGCACGATCTTCTAGGCTTCAATTGTTGATTCACAGCTGCAGTGCACACCAACTACCAAGACTTATTACTTCCTAAAATTCAAGTCCACGCCTCTTCTGGCGTTTTGATTTTACGATAATTGGTGTGTCTCGCCGACGATTCTCACTTTTTCTGACCGAATAGAGCTAGATAGTATTTTTCATATAGGCCGTGTGCGGTGGCGGCGGCGGCGGCGGCGCTCATGAAACGTCACAACTTTTATTATTATTATGATGCCGCGAACAATTCGCGATGTGGACAGCAAGCGATAATCACCCGTGAGTTGTGATTCATATCATATAATAAACTTACTGGTGACTATCTTACGGATGACGCCGGCGAATTCTCTTGATCGTCAGCTCAGTCCAAGAGCGCGTTATTCGTATTTATCCTTAAAGTATGAAATCTGATGAAATTTTTCATTTTATTGGTAATCTTATAATATTTGCACATTTGGTAATGTTCCATAGGAGCTTTCCACTGAAGCAAACGATATCATTAATTTTCCTTTTTAATGATGAAATAATGCGATTATCAGTCGTAATTGAGGAGCCAACTTGATTTGTATGCTTTAGCTATTGACATTTTTAAACGTCCTGTGTGTTTTAAATCTAGCAGGCTAACACTTGTAAATGCTCTATACCTACCTTCGGTATGAAAATTATCACACATCCATACCTCAAAGCTCGCTTTAAGTTTGAGATAACTTATGAGGTTCATATTATCCAGAAATTTTCTTGAAAATTGGAAATTAAAATAGATGAAAGTTTTTTCTTGCTAGTGGGAACTAATTTATCTAGTTTAAAATTTTAAAATAGAAATAATCATTTATGCAACAGAATGACGAAAAATGTCTTTTTTTGCACTAAAAAATGTGCGAAAATAGTTATTCATGTAACAAGTGCCCAAAAAGCTGGGCACGTGTTGCATACAAAATTTTATGCAATAGTAAGCGAAAAATACTTTCATTTAAATGATTAATTTTACCGCACACCCGTGTCCAAAATGAGGCATTTACCACACACCAGCGTCGAAATAAGGCATTTTACCGCATACAAGTGTCCAAAAACGCTTTTTGCGCACTAAAAAATGTGCGAAAAAAGACATTTTTCGTCATACTATTGCATAAAAAATTTTTGTACAGCATTAAATTCAAATTCTATTAATGAAATTTGCATCAAACATCGATCTTGAAAAAGACTTAAATTTTTTTATCAGTTACATTTATACTATGAACTAACAAACAATCTACACAATTTTAAGCATTATGAATATTTCAATATTATTTAACATTAATAAATACCACATAATAGCGCATGGTATCAGGCTGAAACAGTCAAGTCCAAAAAAAGCGAACCAATTTGAGCTAAAACACTAACATACTTTACTATAAATACTGATAAAATATGAAAAAAAATTGTTATATTATTAAACTCGCTGTTTCTTCTTTTTCCCTCATTTCTGACACTCAATTGAAGTGATTTCCATGTTTTGAGTGTCAGATGACCTCATTAATGATGCTAACAATTTTTTCCATCTTTTGCATCAATACTTATAGTAAAGTATTTTAATTTTAGCTCAAATTGGTTCGCTCTTTGAGACTTGCACAGTATACTAATTGGGTTAGAGTGTTTATTTTTTGAACGAGTATTGAAGACTTGAAAAAGTCAAAGTACCAAAACTATTCACTCAGCTGGACGTTTTAGCCTAATACCATGATACGTTATTATATGGTCTTTATTACTGTTAAATAATATTTAAATATTCATCATGATTAAAAGTATTGTTTACAGGCCCATTGGATCAAACTAACTATAAGGGGTTTCATCATTGGGTACCAAGTGACCATAAAAAATTTTTCAGGACATTTGGTCCCCCGGACATGAAGCGTTCTCCTTGTGAGTTATAATACGATTTTATTAAGACAAAATTTTTGTAGGATTGTACAATTATATTATCATTATTATGCATTTCGATAATTTAATTTATTAATCTTTGTCATTTTGTAGACATAAGCAAGTAAATGAATTCTGATTAAATGGCGCATCGTCCTTTGTTGCGTTTTAAGAATTCCTCCTAAAATTAAATTAATTTTAAGTATGTAAACAATGATGGGACATCAATTATTTTTGTGAAAAATTGTGTGTCAGGAAAAATATGCTATACTTACACCACATTTAAGGGCCGCTTTTACATTGCCTGAATGTCCTCTGCACTCGTTTGAAGCCTCTCCAAGGCATTTCCTGGCTCCTCTGACGAAGAGTCGTCCTAAGATTCGGGCCACGATCACTTGGGCTTGTTTGTCCTCTACTTCGTCTTGTTGAGCCTTGGCCGATTCAAAACTTACGCTTAAAATCACCAAAAGGCACAGCGGCAACAAAAAGTAACTAGTCTTCATTATGGAACTTTGGATTGGCAACCGATCAAAAGAATGATTTTGTGTCTTGCTGAAGAATTCAATGCTCATTTATAGTTGATTTTTTCACTCATTAATGCTTCCATTGTCATCATTTTCGTCGATTATTAAAACAGGAAAAAGCTTCAGCTTATCTCAAAAATAATAAAGTCATGATGTTGTTCTATTTTGAATGTCTGCCAGCTTGGATTATCCCTGATACTTGGAAATTGTTAAGGAAATTCACACGTCCCATTTATACTTCCAATTGATGATTTTATTTTTTGGAGCGTTTTGAATTTTCAAAATATGCAGTCATTGGTGAAATTGTACGGAGTAAATGTATCAAGTGCTATAATTGGCTACAATGATGTTTTGCTTATCGCCAACTCAACCCGGCAGCAGGTGAATATTTGATATATTAATTTACATAAATCTTTTTTCTTCAATGCAAGTTAGGATAAGTTTCAAACGAATCGAATGAATTTTTCGATAATATTTCTCAACAAAATAGGCCTATTTTGTAATTTCGGTGTCTGGCGCTTTTTACACTTCTGTTCAAAAGCGTTTTATATACGTTTCCATTTGTGCAAACAAACTACACGATTTCATATTATATCATATTACCCAAATTTTTTCTCATTTAAATGATAACCCAAAAATGACCTCTTCTCTCTTTTTCAGGTACTTTTAATGGCGAATTTTTATAACTTCTTTACTTGAACGGTCACAGAACCGTTAAAAAAAATTCGATCGAAACGTGAGATTGTGGATTACTTTCGTTTTAACGAGCTCTATCCACGAAAAAATGGAAAATTCGAACTTTTATTTTTACTATTTTTATTAAACATGTTTACCTAATAACCAATACTTACAATTAGGTCACTACCTAAACTCGGTTACATTTCATGGACCTTAGGGCTCATTTTTAAGAAGATTTTTTATATTATCAAAAAATTTTCTTTCTACCTAGAGATAGAAAGTTTTTGAACTTAAACTGAGCCTTCGAAATTTGGTGTTAGATGGTTTTGAAGATTCTGCAAAAATTCAGACAGATTCTCTGGAAATTTTGAAGACTATTGTTTTTGCATTATTATCGTTTAAATACTTCTATCTTGAGGTAGAAACATTTTTTTTTTCATCGAAAATGCTAGTGAAAGTGGACCCTTAGGTCCATGAGATTAAATGAAGGACTGAGAGCTTCAATATTGAGTACCAGCAGATTCCAAAAAATGATTGGAGCAAATCCATGATCCAGAGTTTAGTCTCTTTGTTAGTGCAAAACAGTTCAAAATTTCTATATTTAAGATTGTTTTCGGTTTTGTATGAAAAATTTATTTTGCAATTTACCATAGCTTTTCATGTAAGATTTCATTACCGTGTCAATTTAATACAGATGTGGATGCCAAATAATGATTGGAGTATGTGTAGGGGAGACCAGAGAGTGTTGGCATGTGAGCTAGGTGAGTTGGCAAATGGAATATTTCTCCTTATCAATGGTTTGAACCGAGATGGTGTTGGTGCATACAAACACTACATATTATGGTGTTAGACTGATAGTATCAGTAGTTTATCAGTAGTATCATGTTATAGAAGGCCCCAATTTTTCTAAAATTTTTTTGGGACAAATCTGACATCGAAAATGACAAGTTTTTCATACTTGCAGAAAAAAATTTTTTTTTTGACCGTTCGACTTCGTAGAGAATCGGCCATATGCACTCATCACAAGAGTATAAAAGTTTACCATAAAAAGTCGGAATCAACTAATTTATACTTTTGTAAAAGTATAAATAAGTTTTAACAAACTTACTTTTGTTAAAACTTAAGATTTATACTATTAAATGTATAGAACGATCATTTTATACTTTTAATAGTATAAATGTAACTTTTTTAAAAGTAAGGGACTCAGCTTTTCGAATTAATAAGCTTTAATTGGTCGATTCTAACTTGAAATTCGGATTCGATGACCATTTTCTCTACGGTGTGCTCGTGTATACAATTTGCCATTTGGTTAAGTTGAAGTCGCCCTCATTCACCCCAAAATCAATTTTTTTTTTAAGAACCATTTTAGAATATGAAAATACCATTTTAACTAATATCACCTATTTAAGAAGTGCCTATTATACAAAAGCATGTGATTTCTCATCTTATTTCCTATTACGCCTTTCAATAGCCTTTCAGAATATATTAATATTTATTTTTAATTACCTAAATTTTTTATGAGAATATTGAAACTTACTTTTTGATCGAAAAATATTTTTCTTTCTAGTTAGTCACAAATGTGATAGATCACATAAGTAATAGATTATACGATAGCATAATTAATATTAATGTATGTATTATAATTAATGTATATGTTGTTAAAGCTTTTAAATAACTTAAATTACAATAACATTAATTTATTAGCTTACCGCTTATGTGATTCTAAGAACATTTTGCAATGAAAATTGTTACGCGTGCAAATTTTAAAATAGTATATCATTATTGATATGCATTACATCTTATTTGATTAATTGACATGCGCATTTTCGTTAGACCAATATCTGAATGATTTCCTTATTTGATTAAGTATAAATGTTATCGTGAACTTTTCTATTTCAATGCAATTAAAATTGTAAGAATATTATCAAACCATACGAAAATGTTTCCCCGTTATTTTTTCGTTTTTGGACTTCTGCTTTTTTTCTGCATTATTTTGAAGGCTCGAGCATATCAAGATGATTTGGAAAATCAAGCGCCCGAAGATCGTTCGTTCATTACAAAAGCTGTAAGTATTGTTTTTATAAGTAAAATACATTTTGAAGAGAAAAAATTAGATTGTTATTTTCAGCTAGAAAAATTGGCGAGAAAAGGATTAGAAGGAGCTTTTGGTGAAAAATTAGGAGGAGCAGCATCCAGTTGCATAGAGGCTGCTATTGAACAGTGTAAACAAGAATTAAGACATATCAAAAAAATGATCAAATGCGCCGTAAGTGAATTTAAATTAAATACTCTATGGAATATTTTGAATACATTTTTTATCTATGCAGGGTCAATATTTCAAAGAAGATGAAGGTGAATGTTTAATTCCATGAATTGAATACTCTAGTACTGTTACAAATTTTTTAATTGTTCAATTTTAATTTGTAACAGGTAATGATAATAAATACTTTTGTTTTCATTGATGTATCGTTTCAAAATTATTTACATAATTACAACATATGTTGAAACCATAATGTTATCATAAATTCTAAGTAGATATTTTTTTATATTAACTGTGGTAACCTGATTTGATTGTAATTTTGATAATCAAATGAAAATTTTTTTCCAATATCAATGTGCCATCAAAAAAGGTATATTATCATTAACTTTGTCAAACCTTTCCTGATGGATGCAATTTGATAAGCGATTGATAATTTTAAAAAATTCACACTGCTGTTTTTCAGTAGAATTAGGAGGATAAGCTTATGAAAATTTTTCAGTTTGTGTGTGTAAAATTTTATTTATATTGAAGTGAAACTTCTTTATTATAAAATTAATTATGTCACTGCCTACTAAACTGAATTGTTAAGTTTTATGTCTTTTTCCATGTATTTCCGATAAAAGTAAAAATAAAATAAATTGCCTTGGATGATTTTAAACAAAGAGTTACTCTTGCTAATTTACACAAAAAATGTCCATAATTTTTGTTCCAATGGAGGGATTTCCCATTTAATAACATCAATCTCTTCTTATTTTCACAAAGAACAAAAAAACATTCATTCATTTTTTTCATATTAATTTTTTAGTTATATTGCGGTCTAAACAATTAAATTATTAATAACTAATTCCGGTCAAATCGTATTTCGGCTAATTTCCATTCTATTTTGTCGGTAATTCGTATGACTATTTACATACCAGCGGACCGAAAGTAGCATTTTCCTGCCGCTGTGCTAAACGGAATATTGCTATTTTCGGGCCAAGGTGTATGTAAAATAGCATACCGGCCTATACCGAGAAAAAGAAAGCCCCAGTGCACATGCTAATCGACCTCGGCTTCGCCTCGGTCGCTTATTTCACGTGTTTTGGGGACTTTTCTGTTTTTCCCAGCCTAGGGCAGTAATATACTATTCTTGTATTGCCGTTAATTTAAGTGCAAGTTGTCTCAGGATATTACGAAATTGATGTGCTAGCATATATTAAATTAATACACTTATTGTTTAAATTGATTGATTATTTAAAAATACTGTTTATGGTAGAAGAAAACTGGATATAGCCAGCTAAGGAGACGATTATTGATGTGCATTTTAAGTGAGATATACTGGCATTACCTAAAAAATGCGAAAGTATTAGCCTACCTACATGGAGAATTATGTGTTAAGACTCGAGACAGATTTTCGTAAAAGATATAACTCAATTCGTCTCACAAAGGCACTAAAAATAATTTCTAAATAATATGTAATATTTAAAAAAAAAAATGGAAAAAATATACTTTTAATATTACTGTAAAAATAAATCCAATGTATCAAAGTTTGTTACGAAATCTCACCGGATTTGTGGGCATGACCGTCACTTAACAAAGAATCTTATACATGGTGATGTTTACTTATACTCTGTGTCCTTTCGCGCGGTTTTTCGTGGATTATTTTTCATTGTCATATCACTCACATCCCAGTTTACAAATGCTTTGACTGAATCAAGCGCACACCGGCACGAACGTGCTGTTAATATCAAGTGTAGGGCCGTAACGTAATCCGCGTGAATACACATTCACACTTTGTTTACTTATCTAGAATCTATGTTACACGACAAAATATCAGTCGTCTGTTTACAGAATGGTTTTTCTTTTTGCCACTTTTTGTGTCATAAGCTAAATAAAAAAAGCTTTTGATCAATTTCTAATAAGCCCTGGTGTAAAGCAGTTTTAATTTTCTTGCAAAACATACCTCGTTACATACCTACTCATAAAAGGTAAGCTTCAAATTGTTTCAAGTGTCAGATTATTTTAAATAATACATAGATGTTAACAATGATTTTTAGAAGGACCCGCGAGTAAAATTTAATTTATGAAATTGATATTACTTAGTCGAGGTTAAATTTTTATTAAATATGGTACCAAACTCAAAATTGTCTGAAGTGTAGATGAAATTTTTTTTTAAATTAAGAAGAATAATCAATTTAATTTAATTGTTCAAATGAATTAATCAATTCTGAAATTTTTTTGCAGATGGGTATTACTGGTTTAATTCCATTTTTGGAAAAATCATCTCGAAAAACTAATATTTCAGAATTTTCTGGTGGTACGGTTGCTATTGATACTTATTGTTGGTTGCACAAAGGTGCTTTCTCTTGTGCTGATAAAATTATCATGGGACAAGCTACTGATGCGTTAGTACTTAATGTTATAATTATTGTTGACAATATAATTTTTACATAATTGATTATTTCTTATTACTTTTGGTGAGTAGATATGTCAAGTATTGTATGAAATTTGTTAATATGTTACTGGGACACAACATCAAGCCTATATTAGTATTTGATGGAAGACACTTACCTGCCAAAGCAGATACTGAAGTAAAACGACGAGAGTAAATCAGATTAAATTTAATATTACAAAAATAAATGAATTATCTAATAAATTTATTTTTTCCAATATAGAAATAGACAAGCTAATCGTAAAAGAGCTGCAGAATTAATCAAAATGGGAAAAACTAATGAAGGAAGAAATCTTCTTCGAAGGTCTCTTGATGTAAGTCATAAAATGGCTTTGGAAGTAATAAAAGTTTGTCAGGCACAGAATGTTGACTGTATAGTAGCCCCATATGAGGCAGATGCTCAACTTGCCTATCTTAATATCTCTGGAATAGCTGATGTTATCATCACAGAAGACAGTGACCTAACACTTTTTGGATGCAAAAAAGTAAAAAAAAATCTAAATTTTTTGTTCAAGAAGATTTTTATCTGTTATTAAACATAACTATTCTATCATTTTAACTTTTTTAAGATTTTTTTCAAAATGGATCTTTATGGACATGGGGTTTTAGTGGAGCAAGAACGTCTTCATTTGGCAATGGGTTTAACACCCCCAAATTTCAGTATTGATAAATTTCGTTACATGTGTATTTTATCTGGTTGTGATTACTTGGCATCTTTACCTGGTATTGGATTAAACAAAGCTTGCAAATTTATTGTTAAAAATACAGATAATAACATTTACAATGTAAACATAAATTATGTCAATGAAAATGTATTGTATCATTACTACATTAAACATCGAAATTTACAGGCACTATTGCGACTTTCCTCCAGCCTTAACATGAAACAGTTGGTTGTGACACAAGAATATCGCGACGGATTCATGCGGGCTCTTGTAACGTTTAAACATCAACTAGTATTTTGTCCAATTAGACGAAAACAAGTTCGTTTATATGAACCAACTTCTGAAGTTACAACAGAACAACTCGTCCACGCTGGTAGCGAAGTAGACCCTGACATGGCGTATCAATTGGCTCTAGGAAATCTCGACCCATTTTCATTTAAAAAAATGCATGATTTTGATCCCAGTTTTGTAAGAACTTTTGATTTTTATCAAAATAAACTTTTTGCAGAAAATAAAATATATTATATTTCAGCTTCGATCCAGAAAAACAAATGCTTGGAGTGATCTTATGATTGCAGAACACCCTAGTATCTGGTCGAAAGAATATAAAATTAAACAAAACAAAGAAAGTCAATCAATTGCTCCAGAAAAAAAAGAAAATTATTTACCAGCGGTCATTAAAAGTAGTAAAGGAAAAGTAGGCGTTATCAAAACTGATTTCCTGAAAAAAGAAATAACGCCTCGAAAAAGAACATATGAAGGTAAGTTTTTATGATGTCTATAATAGAAAATAGCTTAAATTTATTTTGCTTCGTACTTAATCTTTTATTTTTTTTTAACATTTGAAATAATAAAAATAGTAAAGTTTGGAAACAAAATCAAGTTTAGCAATTGACAAAATTTTGTTTATATGTTCTTAAACAATGAAAATAATTTACAATCTTCCATACAGTCTATCATTGATCTATTCTATTTCAGTTACTATTTACTTATACTAAGTATATTTACAAAAGTACTTTATGTAAAAATTTATCATAAAAAGTAGGAAAAATTTGAACAATTTTATGAGTTTGGAATTTAATGACTATGTCGTTACATTTTATTTAACGTTTTAAAAAAAAAAAACGTTTTTTAAAGTAAAAATTTGCTTACATAAGATTAAAAACTATTAATAATGGTTATAAGTATTACACATAAATGGTTAGAATGGATAGACTATTGTTTACGGAGTTTTTAATGGTATTCATTTTACCTTATGCTTCATTTTTGAAATTATCAATGGGTACTAGTGTAGGTTCATCATTAATAAACCTGATAGTCATTTTTGTACTTGTTTGG
The DNA here is from genome assembly GCF_000599845.2 of Trichogramma pretiosum. Classification (NCBI taxonomy): domain Eukaryota; kingdom Metazoa; phylum Arthropoda; class Insecta; order Hymenoptera; family Trichogrammatidae; genus Trichogramma; species Trichogramma pretiosum. The sequence continues at coordinate 2,365,570 of NW_019641678.1, forward strand.
TTTATCTTTAATAACTCTTCTCTGAGTTCTTTTAGTTTTTTTCGTTGACATCTTGTTAGATCTGTTTTTACAAAATATGGTCGATTTATTAAATGTCTATTTCTTATTACAGTCATCATATCTTCTTTACTTGACAATATTACTCTTAAAGGTCTGCAATCACTGGAATCAATACTACCAATTCTTCTAGTTTTAATATTATTTAAATTTAATTGTGGTATATTTTCAAAAATTTCACGAACTCTTAATTTATCTCTTTCTGAAATAAGTGCATTAAGCCTATTGATATCTTCTACTGTGGAATAATTATTAGAGAGATGGAGATTATCTTCAGGGACACGATAAATTATGACATTTTTTGATTTAATTTCTCTGGCCCTCAGTTCTCCGCTTATTTCAGATAAGTTGAATGTTTTCTGGGATTTCAGTTTTTCTACTGCATCTTGTAAGTGATTATAGTGCTCTTTTAGATTTTCTAGATATTCTTGAACATGATCAAGATTTGCTAGTTTTGTTTGAACAATGTTCATGGATTTTTCTAGTTCAGTTATTCGTGATTCCATGGATTGTGAATTAGTAAAAACTGTCTTTAATGATCCTGAAATATTGGTAATAGAATTCTGTAAACCTGAAATGCCGTTCCAAACTGTTTCTAAAGTTATTTCTTTGTTTGAATCATTAGTTATACTCCTTTTTCTATCCAGCCTATCATTTGTTTCACTAGAAGTTCTCATTTCAGCAAGAATTTCATTTTTTCTATCATTAACTGCTTTTTCCATTTGAATAACATTCACTTCTTCTAATGACTCATGTATTACTTCATCGTCATCATCATCCAATACAATGACTTCTGGCTCATCCACATCAAGAATCTTAAAATTAGTAAAATAACATTTTTAAATACTAAAATTTTGAAATTGTTACATGAATAAGTTTGTTGTTCGATTCAAATTTACTGTACCTGTGGTTCGTCATCTTCGTCGATGTGGTGAGTCTCTTCAAACTTTATGTTTTGAATAACATTCTCGTGGTGTCTGGAAACTTTTTTTGGAGGACCAAAATTATTTTTTTGGTTGAACGATATTTGACGATAGTCACAATTGTCATATCCAGAACAACAGATGTTAACGAAGCCACGGCTTGTTATTCCCTGCTTGTGTGAACATGAAGGATGATATGGTCTATAACATCTAGCACAATGAATTACGTCGGAATGGATAACCCGACTGCAAGAATTGCACTCAATCATGACCTTAGTTAACTGCGAATTTGATTATATCATTAATTTCTGTCACTTGGGACAAACACAAAACCACTGTAAAGTGCGTTAAAAATAACTTGAAATTGAGCTAATGTTTTTGTTGACGGAACAAGGTCGATGATCTCTATTTGTACGCTAATATTTTCTTTAGTTCGTGAATATGCTATTTATAGCGTTCCACGTGCATTATACACTATTACTATGCGAGCACGTGGTAAGAGGTGATACAACACGTCTCAAAGAACAGAATAAAACTAATGAATTGTAGTGAGAATACTTTAGAACGCTAATGCGCCATATTATATTGTGGCTGTCTGACGAAATTCTCTTACCCCTTCTCTTTTTCTCTCCTTCACAGAATGTCTTGCGCATGTATATATACTAGCATATAGGATTAATATGAAACATTAGATAAACTGCAGTTCTGCGCATTCGACTAATGTCAGGTTGCTCAGTTTACACTTTAAATAGTACTTTGAACCATTAAGTGCAGAACATCGAAATTTCATAGATAATTTGACACAAATTGACGTAAAATTTAATGTTCTCTCAGAATTCGCGCTCCAATTTAAGATTTGGTGCTTTGTTAAAAAATTATGATTAATTAAATAAAAAAAAACGTATAAATTTGTGCGCAAAATCGACTTCGAACATTTTTTTCGTATGATTTGTGAAAAACTCAAGATTATGATCAGAGGTGATCGTGTAGAAGTAAGTCAGGGAATTTTCACAGATTTTTCGAAACACTGAATAAAATGGCTTTCGTGAATAAAAAAAATTTATAAAAAACCAAACTCATTTTTTATCTTGAAAACCATTGAGTTTATGAAAAAAATGTATGGAAATAAATTCTTAGAATTAATTAAAGAACACTTTCGAATTTTTTTAGAATTTTCCTCGATCAGTTTTAAGACTTTTTTATTCTATAAATTTTTTTTTTAAACTCAATTGTTTTCGAGTAAAAAATAACTTAAAATAACTCTACGTTATTTTTTACTCGGACCAAAGTTCTACACTAATGATCACCTCTGATCATATTCAAATCTGAAGTTTTTCCCTGTTACACTTCAAATTAAATTCTCAAATTTGATATTTTGCATTAAAATATGAAATTGATAAATAAATATTTCTCCAACAGAAGCTGAAATGGATACGGATATGGATGATATTATCAATTTGTACAAAGAAACAGCTCGAGAAAAAACGCCTCCGAGATCAACTAGCACTGCTTCTATGAAATCTCCAGTAAACAAAGCATCGAACAAACAAAGTGAATCTGCTGCATCACCGGTTCTCACTCAACGCCGTCGATCTAATCCTTTCCGTCGGACGTCCCTCAAACTACCGGAAAGGTGCCGTCTGCGACCTACCGTAATTGATAGTTCAGCCATTCAATGCAGTAAATTTTTTGCCCTCAAAAAAGTCGAAAATGACGCTACCGAATCGATGGCAGTTAACGTAGACGATAATGATTTAAAAAATAATGTGAAAACTATGGTTGAGAATCAAAAGCAAATGATCATACCAGAAACCGAAGATGTTGAAATCGATATTCCTCCAGTTAATCCATTGGAGAGGAGTGTACTAGTTGAAGATACGCAAGACATTAGTCCTTTGCTCAATGAATGTAAAAAGAAAAATATGAAAACAGCTGCATTTATACCAGAAACACAAAATCTTGACATTTCCATGGCTTATCAAGAAGATAACTGTCACATTATACCGGAAACAGAATGTTTTGATAGTACAGTAAGAAAAACCTATGCCAAATAGTGCTCAACTTTTCAATATAACAATTTTAAATCGACTTTCTTGTAGCCTAATAACGCTCCAAACGAGTTGCATCGCCAAGACAGTGGTTACAAATCATTAGATATGAGCGTTGATGAAGATAAGTCCCAACGGGTACTTGACGATGCCCTCATGGAATCTCAACCAGGACTGAAAGAAGACGACGAGGATGACGAACTAATGGTTCTTCGCATAGTACCACAAGTCTTTGCAGAAGAACGTTCCAGTATGTTTGCCCATAATAGCCCTTTGAAAAAACCTAAAAACAGTCAAAATTCGTCTGGTTGGATACATTCAGGGCAGGTGAGAAAAAATATTTCATTTCCCCTGATGTTTGTAAATTGATTTAAATTGCAAATAAAAATTTCTTCATTTTTACAGCAAAAATCTTGGAAACAAAACTTGATTAAGACTAAGAAGGAAAAACCGGTTCTTCGAGGACAACAAAGTTTATTCAACTATTTTTCCCGATAAAATGTTATTTTTCCTTTTAAATTAGTTAGTTAATTGATTTTCAAAGAGATTTACTCGATGGAGATTATTTTATCACGTTTTTAGTTTATATGATAAATATATAAACTTAAGTTTTGGTAAACAGTATTATGTTAAAAAAAAGACGTACCTCTACTGGATAGGGTGAAAAATACAAACTTTTTGTTAATTAAGATTTGTAGCATAAGATGTAATAAGTATACATCATTCTAAAAATAGCATTAAAACTGCCAATTACTTTCATAATTATTTAAATTTCTGTTTTCTGTTGATTGTGCCATACACAAAAGACTTGTAAATTAATATGCTTTTACATAATTTTTTTAATTTTCCTTTATTTATAAATGATATTAATTAACTATTTCTAAGAGTTCAATCAATAAAAGTGTAATGAATCGATCAAAAATAATCAAGTCATTATAATTTTTCTAAAAAATGATGAACTTGGACTGAAAATTTTTTTTTAATAATTTTCAAATCTTTCCATTTTGGTGATATAATCCCAGCATTTTATTTTCTAACCTAAAAATCATTCAAACACCGAATCAACATGAGTAAGTGTCAAACCACGGAGCTACGATTTTTATTTTACAAGGGACAAGGGAAAAAATGACAAGTTTAATCAGGTATGCTCTGAGAACTCGGAGAAATGTTATTGTGTTCACTGAGAGTAAAAGATTTGCTGGTCACAGCAAATGGCAAAATATTAAGCATACGAAAATGGCTAAAGATGCAGAGAGAGCAAATGCACTGCAATCACACATAAAAAAAATGAGATATGTAATAGCAGGTAATTTTAGAAATATTATTATCATCCTTGTTTTAATGTCAATTTTTATTTTAAATTTATTCATTTGTAGAGATGAAAAGTGCTGATCCTGACCATAATCCAAAGCTAGCTCGATTAATAGAGCAAGCAAAAAAAAATAATCTACCTCAATCATCAATTAAAGGTTTTATAGAAAAAATGCAAAAAGATAAATCACAAATGCAAACAGCTGTTTTTGAATCTAGAGGACCATCAGGCAGTACAGTATTAATACAATCTCTTACTGATAATTTTAAACACACTAAACAAATGCTAAACCAACATCTCAAAAAGTGTTTGTAAGTAAATTAAAAAACTACGTTTTATTTATATGTAAAAATTACTAAATATTTTTAAATATAGATTTTCACAAGCTGAAACCCCATCTAACTCATCATATAAAGAAAGAGGCATTATTTTAACTGAAATTGATGGACGAGATATGAATAAAGTTACTGAAGATGCTATAGAAGTTGGAGCTGAGGAGGTAGAACAACAAGAAGAAAATGATAAAAAATTTTTGGAGGTAAGGTTTTTGATTTTCCTGAATTGAAATCAATTTTAATAATATTTTTTGATTGCAGTTTACTTGTGATGCAATGGAATTAATGAAAGTTAGAAATAAACTAGAAGGATTGAATTACAAAGTTATTCAAGCTGATGTAGATTACATACCTGAAACTTATGTTGAATTAAATGATAATGAGATGGAAGCAGTTAGTAAATTGTATGAACGACTAAACAATTTAGAAGAAGTTATTAAAGTTTACAATAATATTGCATGAAAATGCACATGTTTATTCTATTATGTAAATAATATCTGTTAAAAAAAATTTAATGAGTATTTTTTATGACCTGTTTATCAATTGTAGAAATCGAATGTCAAAATCGACGTTAATATGCTGCCGTGGTCCAATTGAATTTTTTTTTTATTTTAAAATTCGAATGCAATTTTTCGAACGATATCTATTTCTGTGACGTCGCGCACCGTTGCGGTCGAAATAATAATAACCGTTGATCAACTTTTCATAACAATTATGTTAGTAATTTTTTTTTTAAATGCAACTAACGGTTATGTAGCTTATTAACTTTTCGATTTTCAGTTCCGTTTAACGTTTAAATATTATTTTATATCAGCTAGAAATTTTCATCACGCAAATAGTTGTGGAGTTCCTTTTCATTTATGATACAATTATCAAATTAACGAATAAAATATCAACTCCCTACACATAATCTATGGATTCGCCGTATGATTACAGGTAAGTGTTATTTTTTTTTCGCGTGAAAATTGATAAAAAATTGTGTGTAATCCTTATATCTATTATAGTGTATCTTCGTACGTGCTAACTAGTAGTGAGTTAGCTGATACTGAAGAAACCGAGGATGATGAATTTCCAGATGAAGATTTTCGCGAAGCTTATGGCGATGTTGAATTTGACGAAGTATCTGATGCAGATGCTGTTACCGATAATGACTTCGACAATGAACTTATGAACTCCTCAGCATCTGTGGATGAAAATTTTGAGTCTTCCTACAGCACATCAGAAAACGATTCGTCCGATTACTCGACAGTTATTTTAACGGACTCCGATACGACAGTAAATGAAGAATCAAACGAACCAGGTAGTCATGAAATTGATATTAAAATTAAATTATAAATTGACTTGAAAATATATATTTCGTGCATAGTATCAAAAAGAATAAAATTAGATCAAGGTGACTCTGAAACACTTGAAGAAAGTGAAGTGGATGCTCATCAAAAATGTCCAATATGCTTAGCAGCTTGGACTAATGTAGGAGATCATCGTTTATGTTCTCTTCGCTGTGGACATTTATTTGGGTTAAAATGTATAAAGCAATGGTTACAGTCAAGAAATAATGTAACAGCTAAGAAATGTCCCCAATGTAACTCCAAAGCTTCATTCAAACATATTCGTTATATTTATGCCAATAAAATTACATGTCTTGATAATACTGAGATAGAAAAAATGAAGAAAAAAGTGGAAGAGGCTAATTTAAGAGTATCTATGTTATCAAAAGCTTTAAGTAAACAAAAGAAAAAAACGAAAAAGTACAAAAAAATGTACAAAAGCAAGGCTCTTGCTATTCTTGATTCAGATTTTTGTTCTTCAGACTGAAAAAAAAACTCTACAATTATCAAAATTTGATAAATTTTTGTATAATTCAGACAATGTATAATTATAAAGTCCAATCATTAGTGTTAAAATTGTAAAAAATATAACACTTAATCCATCAAGCTAATAATTCAAATGATTTTAACATAATTTTTGTAGAAAGATAAATGACTACCAGAAATTATCTGTTGATGAAATATTAATTACAATTTTATTAATATTAAATATTTTTAATCAATCAATAACGAACAAAATTTTATCATCTAAAATGTTTTCTGAAATCTTGAATTTTGTTTGAAGTTTGATGAACATCAAAAAATATTTTCAGGGACAATGTAGAAGATAGTATGTCTGTATCTATATTTTTTTTTAAATTTGATAAATAACATTATCATTACTATTCAAATTGATCTCAACAGAATTGATTGACAATATTAAATGCAATTTTTTTTCAAAACAAAAAATATTTCAGATGTATTCGTCGACAATAGAACATATTTTAAAATTCACAACTGCTATAATTAAAACAGATTTTAATGAATTTTTAAAATGTTAGCGTGTACCAATCTATCTAATACGTATCGATGAAATAATAATTGCAACAATTTTTCATAAGTTTTTTTTACTTCATTGATATTGGAATAATCGTTCTTAAAATATAGGTTTTTGTAAGTCACAATTTTATAATTCTCTTATTTTTTTACTTTTTTTTTTTTTATGAATTTTTTTCTTTGCACTTTCACTTTCAACTTCACTTTTACGCTTTCGTGACATAATTGTTTCTGTTGATTTTGTGTCCTTAATGGTTTCAGAGTCTGTTTTCACTAAAGAACTATTGGAAATTTCTGGGCCTTTACTATTAACTTTTTTGGTACTTATTTTGTTGTTACTACTTTGAACAAAACCAAATCCTATGTACTTTTCACAGCTGGATTCTTTTTTTACTTTTACAGAATCATATTCAAAGTTATGTTTATTCTTTGGAGTACTACCAAATCCTGCTCTCATTTCAGTTTCACTTTCAGAGTCTTCAGGCTGAGCATTAATTTTGTTTAACATTGGGTTCAGTTTTTGTTGAAAATAAGATGACATATCGCCACCTTTGATAGTAATAATACCAGCTGTTGTGTCTTTTGCTCCTATAGGATCATAGACTGAATCATTTTCTTCTGCTTTTGATTCCTTTTGGATTTCATTTAACTCTTTTTTGCCAAATATATTTGCTAAATCTTTTGCACTGTATTTATTAACATCTTTACCTTTAGTAAATTTTTTGTAACTAAAAATAAATACATATTATTATTAAAAAATATTTATGTTGGTTGTTAAAATTGTGAGTATGATTTTCATTGACTTGACACTTACTGCACTCTTTTAGAACTTGATTTAGACTTTTCCTCTAAAGATGTGCCACTCAAAACTTGATCAGAAATTTCTGTTGAACCTTGTTCTTTTTGTAAATTGGCTAGTAAGTCATTGAAAGAGTCTTGATGAACTGTCCATTGGTCATCTTTGTTTTTTTCGTGTCCAAGACCTATCATAAAATTATAACAGATTCATAAATACAAATTTGATCAAGGAGGATCATAAGAAAAGGTATTCAGTTTTTGCTTACCAACTTGGTCATTTTTAACTTTAACCCTAATGTGTTCGGTCATTCCCTGTTCGTGGGCTCCAAGACCCTTACCGCTTGACCAACCCATTTTTTCTAACATTCTTTGCCCAAGTTTGCTTGAGTCTAAAAGTATAATATTTATGAATTATATGAATATATCGGAATTAAAAAAAAAAATGTCAAATTTCTAACCTTTGCTCCACTGTTTGCCTTGTGGATTCAAGGTCCATTTTTGTTTTTGTCTAGGTGCAGCGAGCATTGACATTTTTAGTCTTTTAGTTTGTATAGTTTTATATTTACGTCAATTTTACAGTTTTGTTTAGTAATTATAACTTAATAGTTTTTTTGTTGACGAATAGTAGCAGAAGCTACAATAAAATTCAAATGTCAAATCCCACGTGTTCACGGCAACTACCGGTGTAACACTGGCATCATTGAGCCAACTGACACCGTCATATCTCAAACGGCAAGCCGCAAGTGTCATGGAGTTAAATATCTCTGTATGGCGTATGCGCCATCACTTTAAAAAAAATAGCCTACTGTTATATGTATACCATATAACTATACATTTTTATTGTTATTTTAATAAACGCATTTATTTATTAAAATAAAATCTCATCCTCTCTTAAGTTCATTCAGTGATCCTGATAGCGGTGCGTCACACATTATTCCTTCACAGTATAAAATTTACTGTCTACGTTAAAAATTTCAAAAAGTACATGAGATTTTCTCAAAAAAATATGCTTCATTATAATAAACTTTTACGTCAATAAGCCCCATATTATGAACTATGGATATAGAATTCAAAGAATTATTGAAAAATTAAAAATTAATGAATCAATTAAAATTTTAACGTTTATTCTTATTTTAAATTTATTACTATCTTACTTAGTCAGATTCTGATAACTGGTAAAAAAATTTATATAAAAACAGTTGTACCTAAAAAATTGACATGAAAATATTTACAATTTTATAATGATGGCAATAATTAATAATTTTACATCAATTTAACAATATCCGTTGTTCAAATATGATGAGCCATATCCTTTGATTTTATATATGTTTGAGCCTTCAAACATAAAAGTTGGGTTTTCCTTTTGTATCTTTTTTAAATTTTTTTTTGATTTTTTTTCGTGTTCAAAGCTCTTTTTTTGAAATTCTTCATTTAAGCTGGATTGTTTGTCAATGGTTGACTTATTCTTTTTATTTACTTTTTTATAGCATGATTTTTCTTGAAAATTATTAGTGGGATCTTTTTCATCGAATTTTATGTCATCATGTTCTTCAATGTGGACTTGACGAATAATAGTAGGATCATTTTGATTAGGATACTCTCCCACAAATTCAACATCATTGTTGGATTCAATTTTTACTTCATAAACAATTGTTGGAACATCGTCGCAGTCTTCTTCAGGAGCTTCTTCAATTGTATCAAGCTGTGATATCTTTTTCATCTTTTTATTTTTTTTGTTTTTCTTTTCATTTATTTTATTTTCCCTATCTTCCTGATTGAGACATTCTTCGGATAGTGCTGCATTTATAAATACTATAGGTTCAGAAGTCCTTTTCTTTTTCTCTAATTTATTGTTTATCACTTCATATTTATCTAATTTTTCTTTTCTTTTCTTTTTCTTTTTTTCTGTATCAGTATTATACTCTACATGTTCATTAAAAGTTACTTTTCTTTTTCCAGTACTTTCGTCAAGCAAATCTAACGCATTGTTTTCTAAGCCAGCTATTGGCCTTATAACTTCAAATGTAGTAGTAGAATTTACTTCAATACTGTTCATATCTAATGTTGGATTTTCAAAAGTTTCAGTTTTTGTAACTTTTTTATTCCTTTTTGGTTTTCTTGGAGTGGGTTTATCTGGAAAACTTAGATCTAAGGCAGGATTCTCAATACCATTACTTTTTAAAATAGTATTTTCTTTATATTCCAAATCTAAACCTGGATTATCAATACCAATGGACTTGAGCTCATTATTTATTTTTTTATGTTTTTTAGGTGTCTTATTTAAAGATTTTCCCAATTCCATGGCAGAAATTTCAAATTCATTGTTAGAATTATTATTTGTTTCTTGTAAATCAATATCTAATCCTTTATTTTCATATGCTAAATCACTTTTTCTTTTTTTAGGAGTTTGCTTATTCATAAAATCTACATCTAATATATCATTTTGTTGCACTACATCATGCTTTCGTTTCCTTGGCGTAACTTTCTCTGCTAATACTATATCCTTTTTAGCATCTAATATTTTTGGAGAATTTGACAAGATATCCATATCTAAGCATGGATTATCAAACACATAGTTCAAAGTTTTTTTTTTTACACTTTTAGATTTACTTTCACTGCTCTTAGCAGAGACATCTAATATATTTACATCCAAGCATGGATTATCAAACGTTGTCATGGATTTATTTTTTCTGTTCTTAGATTTACTTTCACTATTTTTAGTAAAGTCTAACCCTGTGCAACTTTCAATGTCAGGTTTTTTTTTGACATCAGCAGAATCACTTTCAATATAAAATTTACTTTTACTTTTTGGTGTGCTACCAAAACCTGCTCTCATTTCAGTTTCACTTTCAGAGTCTTCACGCTGGGCATTAATTTTGTTCAACATTGGGTTTAGTTTTTGTTGAAAATAAGATGACATATCGCCACCTTTGATAGTAATAATACCAGCTGTTGTATCCTTTGCTCCTATAGGATCATAGACTGAATCATTTTCTTCTGCTTTTGATTCCTTTTGGATTTCATTTAACTCTTTTTTGCCAAATATATTTGCTAAATCTTTTGCACTGTATTTATTAACATCTTTACCTTTGGTAAATTTTTTGTAACTAAAAATAAATACATATTATTATTAAAAGATATTTATGATGGTTGTTAAAATTGTGAGTATGATTTTCATTGACTGGACACTTACTGCACTCTTTTAGAACTTGATTTAGACTTTTCCTCTAAAGATGTGCCACTCAAAACTTGATCAGAGTTTTCTGTCGAACCTTGTTCTTTTTGTAAATTGGCTAGTAAGTCATTGAAAGAGTCTTGATGAACTGTCCATTGGTCATCTTTGTTTTTTTCGTGTCCAAGACCTATCATAAAATTATAACAGATTCATAAATAGAAATTTGATCAAAGAGGATCAAAAGAAAAGGTATTCAGTTTTTGCTTACCAACTTGGTCATTTTTAACTTTAACCCTAATGTGTTCTGTTGCTCCTTGTTCTTTAGCTCCAAGACCCTTACCACTTGACCAACCCATTTTTTCTAACATTCTTTGACCAAGTTTGCTTGAGTCTAAAAGTGTAATATTTATAAATTATATGAATATATCGGAATTAAAAAAGAAAATTTCAAATTTCTAACCTTTGCTCCACTGTTTGCCTTGTGGATTCAAGGTCCATTTTTGTTTTTGTCTAGGTGCAGCGAGCATCGACATTTTTAAGGTTTTTTATTTTGATAATCCAGTCAAAGTCGAAGGGCACACGACTAACGAGTCAGAGTACTAAAATTATGCGGTAGCGGCCTGATGCTCTACTGCAATCTTTCGTAACCGTCAACAGGTTGCACCTGGCATAATAATAATAATAATAATAATAATAATAATGAAATTCCTTCGTTACTTGCGCCCTGCCTTGTACTACACAGCCTACTATAACATGATAGGCGTAAATGTACAGCCAGAAAAAATTTAAACTCCACAGACTAGTCCACGTGCTGGTAGCTTTCAGCATTGTTTACGAGTGTCAATACAATGTCACGCATGCGTAATTTTTTCGGTGGCTCATTCAAATATATGGCATGTGATCGCGATCCCCTGCCCATTGCCCACTTTGGTGTAATTTCGAGCAATTTATTTGCAATAATCCGATAAACTTTTGCTTGAACAAAAAGTAAATAAATACTCGATAAGATCATCTCACAAAAACGTTTATCTTCTTATCGTAATTTATTTTGATATAAAATGTTTCAAGTACGTAGTTCAAGTTAGACTAGGCATTTTTACTTGACACCGATCATTGCAGAAAGAAGAAAAAATATCGAAGCCTTACGTGGTATAGCCGAAGCACACCTTCAGTCTTTATGCTTGGTTGTACTATCCTATACATGCTGTAGATACCTGCTGCAATCCTTTCATATCCAAAGCAGTGTCATTCGACCAACGAGAGCCAATTTTGATGAGATAAAAGTATTTGGTTCATCCGTTTTTTGAGTTATCTTTTTTGTTTACTTCTCAACTGACCGTTTCATCTTTAAATCATTAACGTAAGTATACTTTTTTTACCTCGGTAACGATTTGAACCGCAAATAATAAAAATAAAAGCACTCGCGTGGAATTTTCAAGTACACTAAATCTACCTAATCAAATAATAATATAAGTTAAAAATAAACAAAAAAGTTAAATAACTGGGGATGTAATTAAAAATTGAAAAATTATTAATATTTATTGTGATTGAAATAATTCAATTCACTGTACTTACACCGCATACTGTAATAAGAACATCGGGTTACGTAATCACAAGTTGAACAGTATAAGTCACGAAGTAACATCCATGCAAATGTTTGATTACGCAGAGGACGACATGTCGAGTTATAAACTGACGTACTTCAACATCTACGGTCTCGCCGAGCCAATTCGTTTTTTATTCAACTACGGAGGCATCAATTTTATCGATGAGCGCATGACCGAAGAGGACTGGCTGAGACTCAAGCCAAGTAAGTTTCGTGTCGCCCTGATGGGCATGTTGTCCAAATCAAATTTCATTTTTTTACTGTCCAACAGCTATGCCATTTGGCCAAGTACCGGTTCTCGAGGTAAATGGAAAAAAAATTAATCAATCAACGGCGATCTGTCGTTATCTGGCAAAACAAGTCGGTCTAACCGGGCAGGATGATTGGGAAAATTTGGAAATCGACGCTGTTGTCGATACTATCAGTGACTTACGCGTCAGTATGTGTCTTTCTTAGGTTTCAATCATATATCTCAGTATATAATATAAATGTTATTTTTTTTGCCTCAAGAAATCAATGCGGCTCACTATGAGAAAAATGCCGAGTCCAAAGCTCAGAAGCTGGCGGTAGCAAAGAGCACGACCGATTTGGTGATCGATCGATTGAACGATCGCGTCGCCAAGAACAAGGGCCACCTGGTCAATGGAAAACTTACCTGGGCTGATCTGTACTTTGTGGCTCAATTAGACTTGCTAAACGCCCGAGCCGCTCGAGATATCCTCGAAAATGCGAAAAATCTTCAAGAGTTGAGGGACAAGGTACTAGCATTACCGAAGATCAAGGCTTGGATTGAAAAGAGACCAAAGTCTGATTACTAAACTATTGTACTGTTACAGACAAATAATTTTATATATCCATTATAAAACCATACATTTATATTGCAATGAAAATAAAGTGTTGAGTGCGTTCATTTGCGTAAAGATCATGAATTAGCTTTGATTCTTTTTAGCTACATGTTAACCCTCGAAAATTAATATTAAAACTAATCATAAATGAAAATGCGTGTATAAATCTGTGTTAAATTTTAATCAAACAGAGAAAAACGATTTATTTTCAATCATGCGTGAGGTATATCATATGAATTGCGAATTTATTTGAAACAGCTGCGCTTGAGCCGGATGGTTACATACACTTTTGTTTATTCATTCGATCGTTCCGATGCACCGATATTGCTTCAAAAGTTACACGACTAATGTACTTTATCTGTTTACAAATTTACATGGCGATTTTATATTAAAAAAAAATTGATTTGTTTGCTCACTCGTATGATAACAGCACGCTAGACAGGAAAGAAAAGATTTAAGGTACTTTTCCTTTTGCTTCTGCCAAAGACTTACATAATTATTCTCATAATATTTAACTTGTACATAATGTAAAACAACCAATCTATATATTATGTGTTGAATGAATCTCGCGCTAAAATTCTGGCCTCCCCAAAAAATCTGAAAAATCGATTTCTAAAAAAAAAGTTATTATACATATACCTTGTATTTACAATGTATATGATAAATACCTTGTAAAAACTTATTTTATATTTCTTGCTTTCTTAAAAGTTCTTACAAAACTCTGACTAAACCGAGCGAGCGTTAGCGAGCGAGGTAAGTCGCTAGTAATAATAAATAAACGGAAATCACAGCCGACTACTGTGAAATAATTAATGAAAAGGTGTAAGACGGTAAAACTAGTTCCAACACATTGTACAACCAAACGTTTTCTTCTGATCTCTAAAATATATCGTCATGTCTCCTTGCGCTATGTTGGGCCTCCAGAAGTCGTGGGACTCGATCGGCCTGTCCAGCGGGAATCCCAGCGGTCGGCCATCGATCGACCAATGGCCGGCGATCAGAGGATTCGAGACCAAGGGGTCGAGCTTGAAAGGATTGATGCTCACGAGGATTCGGAAAGTTTGACCTTCGGGCTTGCCGCGAGGCAGTAAAAGTCGCCGAGGCCAACCGTACGGCTGTTGATAGTACTCGAAGGGGTAGTTTTTATCTCGCAGTGCTCGCTTGATTTTTTCGTAAATCACGTCGCTAGGCTCTTCGATCGGAGCACGGATCACGAAATCGTCCTCGCTCCGTCTCAGCATGCTGATACCTTTGGGTACTTGATTGGGAAAAAGGAAAAAAAGAAACATTTACTCGATTATCTTCACAGAGCGATGTGTCGTTGATACTTACGGGCCACAAAAAATGCATCGAGTTCAAAAAAGTACTTGCGCGACTCGCTGATATCGATTTCGAATCCACGCGCGTTGTGCTTTGGCCCTATAAAAATTCTCACGACAGATAGCACTGGATAGTCGCTCTTGACCTTGATAGTAAGCCGAAACGAGTCGTGATTCAGTCGCTTCTGTCGGAAAAAAATCGGCCTGTTGTAGTAGGAGCAGGAGCGCCGACCCACCAGCGAATCGAAGTCATCGAAGAAGGTGTCGACGTCGTTGGAACTGACGCTCGTGATCGTGACACCGGGAAAGCTGATGTCTTCCGGCCGATAGGGCGCCAAGTGCGACTTGTACCTGTGGCCAATGTCAACGATCTTTTTGTACAGCCTGTAGAAGGCTGGATCTCGCAGACCAGCATTGTAGTTCTCCATGGCGCTGATAGTCTCGATGAATTTGTTCCAGGGCTGCGGATTGAAGCCGAGAATGCGCCGACCGCTCGTCTCCATGGACCCGTAAAAATCGAGATTCACCGAATCGGCGTTACTCTGCGCAGCGTCCATTAGATGAGAGAAAAAAGTAGGAAGCTCGGCAGCACGGTAGACCGTTGAGTTGGACGACACGAGCTCGCCCGAGTCGGCTGCAGCGGTCAATCGAGACTCGAAATTTTTCGCCATCCGCAACTCTTGGTACTTGTAGTAGGGCACCGGAGAATTCGACGATCTAGAGGGAAATATTTGACCGTTGTAGTCGGCCATGTTGGGCAAGAATCCAGTTACGACGTTGTGATCCCAGTCAAGATCCTCCGTGAACTCGAGGTCGTGCGACAGCCGCTCCAAATTGTAGCGCGCCAGAATCTGCTGATGATCGTGGAAGAATCTCTCGCCTCGGGGCGGCACCGGAAAAGTCATCTGCTGGCTAGCCAACCAAAACGGAGACTCGTTCACCAAAAAGAAGTAATAATCGCTTAGGCCTACGTCTTCGGTAAAGTAGGATATTTTGCTCTCTGGATCGTTGTAGTAGGCCGACACAACTTTCGAGTATTCCGCTCTTATGATCGTTTCGTTAGCCATGCCTGAATCGAAAAAAAGCCACGCATAAACATCGTCTCGAAAGTCACTCGATCCTCGAGCTCGACTCACCTTCGAAGCAAGTCTCGGATTTAGCCTTGTACAGCTGGGTAATCGCGTCGTTATTAAAAAAGTACTGGGGCAGCAGCTCGTGCAGATTTGGTAGCCTCAAGTTTCGAGTGCTTGGCCGTTGCATGACCGCGATCACGAAGCCATAAAACCAGATTATCTCGTTGAGGACTTGACTGGACCAGAGAGATACGAGGGCGAACGCGGCCAACTCCTGGGCGCTGGCCAGCACGCCGTAAAAGCTCTTGATCTCCGCCAAGTGCTCCGAGTTGAACACGGTGGCCGACTGACCACGGGCCAGCAGTCCATTGTTGTAGCGCTCGATGAACACTTCGACCAATTCCTGCCAGACATTATAATCGACACGATGAACGAGTTGATTTTGTTTTTCTTCTTTTTATATTTACCAAATCCAGAGGTAAGCTGCGCAGATCTTCTACCCTGAATTCCTTTGCTTGCTTCACCAAGTCCGGATTAACTTGGGCCAGTTCATCTTGGTTCCATAAAATTTGAAAGACGAACTGTTGCTGCTGCAGAAATTGTGTGGCATTCGTTTTAATGGCATCCTGAGCGCTTAGCGACCCCGTAATGCTCCAGGAGAAGACAATGAACCCGACGAACCAGACTCGAGTCATCTTGAAGTCAACGCTAGAGTTACTGAAAAGTTTTTGCCTCTTTTTTCTTAATTAGAAATTTTGCAAACGAAAAAAGTCGATTTTATCTTATCAGCTTTGTACAATGTTGGGTAATCGTGTCAAATTTGCATGAGATTCTGAAATGATTGATACAATATACACCACGCAAAATTAAGACCTGCGCATCTTACGTAAATTTCAAATGTATGCACAAGCTTCATTGGATATCATATTGAACAATTTGCATCAGTCTTGCTTGATTATTTTATTATAGACTTTTAAAATGTTTTTTTGGAGTTACACAATTGTATATAATTAATTAAATAAAAGATTAGTCGGTAATGATATTATTTTTTGTACAATATTTTATTTATTAAATCAAACGTTGTTACGAGCAGCTAATAGTACAGTGAGCAAGAAAGTGACTAATCCAACTTGGATTTTCTCAGCGCCACCGGGCACTTGAGCAGGTGGAGCCTCGGTAGGTCGGGGCTTTCCTGAGCTAGATTTTTTCGCCTCATAGTCGCTGATATTGAAATGCATTTGAGTAGTCGGAGCCTCGGTAAGTCGAGGTTTTCTCGTGGTGGATTTTTCCGGCTCATCGTCTCCTAGACCGGATGGCACGCTTTTACCCGAAAGCCAGATGTTCTTCTCGGTCTCGTTCTGAAAGCACCAGTCCAAATTGCACACGGCCACTTGGGGCGCGTAGAGCTTCTTCAGGTACTCCCAGTCGCAGACGCCCCGATCGCATCCGGGAAACTCGAGCACCCTCTCCGACACGTAAAAGACGACCTTGTTCTGGCCGGAGCACCTGTAAAAGACGGCGATGACGTTGCCGGCAAAGGCGCCTTGCAGCGAGCTGCGGAATATGCGATCTTGCATCGTCGCGAAATTCTGCGACGTCATGTTCACCGGCATAAAGTGCATCTTCAAGGCCGTCATGAGAACTCGCAGAGCGACCGTGTGAGTGAAATAAAATACTCCTTTTGCCTGACCCGTGAAATTCGACCGCACCAAATCCCTGAGTAGAGAAATGATTAAAAAACGGTAGGGTTGAGTAAATTTAGAAATTAATCAACGACCGAGCTATACTTACTCGAAATGTCTGTACATGTTGCTCATCATCTCGCAGCCGAGCTTCGTACTCATGGCTCGTCCTGGACCGCAGCAGTAGTAATTGTTCAAATCGTCCTTGTACTCGAATATTTTAAGATCGTTTTTGCTAAAGACCGTGCACCAGGCAGACACGTTTTGGGGGTTCCAGGCTAGCTCGAATCGACACATTTCTTGCATAGCGGAAATCGTACCTGAAGCATCAATTTACTTAATTTTCAAAAATATTCAGGATGATAATTTTTTTCTTTTTGGGTTAAACAATTTCAAATTCTGTGCTCACTGTAGTTGAGGCTTTGCTCGAAGCCAAGACGTTCTTGAACATTTTTTTCCACCTGTTCGAACAAGGGACCTCTAGAGAATAGAACGCTCTCCATAAACAAATTTTGCTCTTTGAAAGTTCTCTTCCACGTCGGGCAGTGCTTGTGCATCTGCGAACAGAATCCTCTTAGCATATTGTACTTTTTACATCTAATAATTCATTAATATTTTTACCAATAATAAAGTGTCATTTTCCAAAGGAATTTCGGGTCTCAGAAGCGAAATGTTGCCAGCCAACCCTTCCATGAACGCAGTTAAACTGGCCTGAGTACGTTGAGTCGTCGTCGCCGTCAGCTACCAAAACAAAATAAAAACATATTTTAAAAAATAACTGCAAAAATTAACGAAGCATAATTTTAACGGTACGAACCTCGAAATCTTTCCTATTAACGTTGACCGGATCGACGCGCAAAAGTTCCGGGTAATAGGCTTGCAGTCTCTTGGCCAAATCGAACAACTCCTTGTATCCCTGTTTCGTCAGAACGTCCTCGTTGTCGTTCTGCTCTTCGTTCCATTTCCAGCCTTTAATTATTTCCACGTCTTCGGCGCATAGTTTACTGCCTACGCGAGAAAAAATTAAATAGTCCTCAATATCAATAATCGTCTGTCGATTGATTAATTATAATTACTCACGTCCGTTTTCAAAATTCCTGACTATTTCAGCTTGCAGGTTGGCGAGTATTCTCAGTGGTACTGTTTCTTTCTCTCTCAAGTATCTGGTACCGTGGCGCAAAGTGCCCCAAATCTGCATAGGCTCGCAACCTGTCGAAAATCATCGTTGATTGCATTATGAGTTTCTAGTGAGAAATATCTTTTTCGCTCACCTGGAGGTCTCGTCATATTTCCGTAGATCAATTCGTAAGCCGTGCGAGTTGACATCAACGGGTAGTACTCGTCCTTGGAATCGTAGCATTGACCAGTACCCTGCTGTATCATGGACAATTGACCCAATTGAGGCCCAAGAGCCAGAAAAATCACGAGCGCGTACATGATGGTTGGCACCGCAGTCGCCGCAGATGTTTTCCTGTTTATTAAACGCCATATGTAATATGAAGCAAAACTTTGAGTTTATAGACTTCACAAAAGGTGTGGCGACGAGCTTTCAAGTTTTATATTTGTGTAGAAAATTAGAGCTATTCAGCACAAAACTTGCCACAGACGAGTTAATACTCAACAAAATTCGTTCATTATCGACTGTGAAAAAACTTTCGCGAGCTCCGAAATGCGCGCAATGTTTGAACAATTGTTGACATTTTCTGCGATGAATGTTGTAAAAGTTGAACGAAAAATTTTACACACCTAATTCTGGCGTCGAATCTAGCGAGCTAAACGTTTTGAACTGATCATAAACACACAGATTTAACGTTAATTGTAACAATTGAGTCGATGTTATCTTGCTATTCATTCGATTTTTTAGGTTTTAGATTCACTCGTATACAAGTGAACGATTTGTTGTTTGTTAGATTTATATCAAATATGTAAATAATGCACACGTATGCACGGCAGATATCACAAGCAAATGAATGTTTAATGTAGGCGAGCAGATTTTTAATTCTAATTCGATAAGCGAATATAATGGTAACCTTGTTCATCAAGCTCTAAAATTTGTCCATACCTTTCGTCGTTCTATGATGCTCTCTGCGACTCTCGTGGCTCATAGACGAATGACTTATGTTATTTTTACAGGGGGACCACCATCGAACTCGCGATGGAAGTCAGATACTAGTGCCAAAAAAAGATCATGTCTTTCAAACTCCTTTAGAGTGAATGATGTTTGTCCAAGGCCGGAAGTTACTTTTCTAAATGAGAAATCATTCGATTTATTTAGGGAGTATACTAGCGCGATTTGATAAGGTTCGATTATAAAGAAGAGTATTTCTTAAAAATGTTTATTTTTTTAATCGTAGATATTAATATTTACAACATTTTTTTCTGCTAAGGTAAATTGTTAAATATTCTCACTTACTTGGTTAGAGAAAGAGTTTGCGTAGATATGAGATGCGCTAATAAAAGTCAGTGATAGTAATGAAATGAACATGCGGCTCATTTTACGTGACATGTGACGTCTTGAATTGTTTGCCACCTTTCAAAAGATTGTTCATTCGATCGTCACATAATCAAATCAAAACTCACGCAGAGTTGTGTTATCTTTACATCGTTGCAACGACTAACGAGTATATAATGAAAAGATGACTAATTAGAACGAGTTGAAATTTTTATCTTTTGCTAATTTTAAAAATCTAGGTGTAGAGTACGATGGTAGTTTTTTTTATTTTAAAACAAACATCGACATGATGCATCATCAATAGTTTCATTAACGTATTTTGATTTTAGTTATAATAAGAAATATTTATGAGGGAATAATTTATCAATGTAAAAAATATAAAATACATTGTTTTTATTTTTTTATTCAATTTTTCACGTTTTATACATAAAATTAAAATATTTCATTCAAGTCAATTAGCGGCTAATACGACGGATTTAAGACTAAAAATAAATCGGTGGTGTTGTTCTGTTGGGCAAATTTTGATAACAAACGTCCATGCTACATTCCTGAACAGCACGCCCAAACTTGCTTTTCAAGTACTCCCAATCACAGAGGCCTTCGTCATCGCAACCATCCATTGGTATAACTTTCTCGGCTTGTTGGAATTGTACCTTGTAGGGAGATTTTTCGTCCTCTTCGCATCTGTTCACGGAAAACAATTTTTTTAGTAAATCTTGTAAAGAGAAAGAGAGAGAGAGAGAACATGCAGAGTTGAAAACTATTTTTACTTGTAAAATATAGCCATCAGCTGAGTACCAAAGGCTGCATTGAAGGAATTGCGGTAAGTTCTATTGGCAGCGGTCGAATAAGAAGTGCCGTCAAATTCGGGGTATTTGGCGATGCCCAAGGCTGCCATGAGCTGTTGATTGGATAGCGTGTGAACGAAATAAAAGACGCCCCTCGGCTCATCGGGCACTTGCTGTTTTTTGCTCCTGCGATAATTATCGTGCGTGTTACACAGTCGATTGTTTTCATAAATATATTACATGCGTAAGTCTTACTCAAAGTGATTAAACATGTCGCTAAGAGTCAAGCAGCCCAGCTTTTGAGACAATCTCTGAGCAGGACCGCAGCAGTAGTAGTAATTCAGGTCCTCGCGGTACTCGTAATATTTCAAGTGCTCTTTGGTGAAGGCCATGCACCAAGTGGACGTTTCATTGGGAAACCAAGCAGCCTCCCAGCGGCACATCTCGTACATGGGCTTGATTTTTTCTGTCGACAATATAAAATGAGAGCCGATTATTTCCCTTGATATGTAGACTAACGAGAATCATTAGCAACGGGAATGATACCAAAGCTTAGAGGTTCGTTGTAACCAAGTTTTTCGGCAACTTCTCGCTTGATGATGTCGAATTCGGGCCCGTTGGTGAATGTATCGCGCTCTTTGTTTACGTCAGCTGGTCTGTTCTTTTTTTTCCACGCGGGACATTGCTTTTGAGGCTGAAAATCGAACAGTTGATTAATTTTCAATGTAATATTGGCCTGCACAAAACTTTCCGTACGCACAATCAATAATGCATCGTTGGTCAATGGCACTTTACTCTCGACCTCGAGAACTTTTCCGAAAAAACCTCTTTGAAAGGACTTCATGCTCTCGATCGTTCGGGTGAAATTAGTTGCTTGAAACTATAAAAAAGAAGTTTAAAGGGTAAAAATATCCGACCTTTTGGCGAGCGAATCGATTGAAACTCACCTGAAAATCGTCGGGTGTGACTTGATCGGGATCGACGTCAAAAATCTCCGGGAAAAAGTTTTTCAAACGCGTGCCAAGCGAGCTCATTTCGTAATGGCCAAGCTCCGTCATGTCGTCGGAATCGTGAGGCCTGATGTGGGCTGTGAAGCGCCAAGATCGAATCTTTTCCACGTCCTCGCTGCAGAGATGACCAGCGCCTCGTTGGTGATTCTCGACGATCTCGTCTCGGATTTTTTCTAGCCCATCGATGCCGTACTCTGGCACCTCGTAGTCCTGCAGATAGCGCGTGCCATGACGAATTATGGCCCACACTTGCAGTGGCTCACATTCTGCGTACAGCAATTTTTCATCAATTTAGTAATTGGTATCATTTTACTAATAGTAAATTTGAACGATCAACACTAACTTTTCTTTGGTCGCTCGAGAGTACCTCCTACCAAATGGTAAGGCGTTCTCGTGCCTGTGAGTGCATAAAAGTCGGTACTTTTATTGTAGCACTTTTGTTGACCAGACACCAAAATAGCTCCAAGTAGATATAACAGAATCAAAGAAGAATACATCTTTGACAACTATGTTAAGTAAAAATAATAAGTTAAAATGTGAAACTGAACTCGAATAACCAGGCGATACCGTGCATTCAATCAGGCGGCTATCCTCTTACTGCACTTGACTCAATTCAATTCAGAAACTCGATGCTGTAATTTTAATCAAATACTTGTCATCTTATCTATTGCTAGGGAATGTGTACATACTGCTCAACGGTTTTTTTAATTCTTTTAACGAAATTTGGAAACGAGATACAACGTAGATATTTGTTCAGTAAAACAAATATCGGTCATTTTTTCTCGATGACTTGGTAAAATATGATTTAGATGTATAGTAGGATTAGACATGTTTACTTTTGATTAATAAGAAAATGCGCCCATTACATTTTTTTATACGAAAAAAATTATTAATCAATTGAATAATTTTCATTCATTCAATATTGTTTTTAAAAAAATTTTTCAACAAAAAGAGGAAAAATTATTTATTTTTACAAATGATATTAAAATAGTTAACTTAGTGATTATTTAAATTACACATTTATTCCGAATTCATTTTTTGTACAAACGATGCGCAAAAGAGAAATTTGTTCGTCTAACAAGATCATTACAAATGAGATTTCCAATATGATTGTGAGATAGTTCCTAATAGCAACGGAATCATTGTCAACTTAAACATAGGTAGTGTGTTTAAAAATATTACTGTTAATATTCAAAATAATAAATTAAAATAATTGCAACAACTGAAAGACTAACAATCCTATCATAATCAGATAGTTTCCTATAAACGGCGGATTATTATTTCCGACATTTCTAAGTAAATTATTTTTCGTCCTGAAACAAAAATCAAAATTGCACTTGTCGATTCGAGGTTCGTACTTATTTTTCAAAAAATCCCAATCGCACATTCCGTTGGCATTGCATCCAGAAATTTTTAAGGGTCGTTCGGCTATGTGAAACATGACTTGATTGGTCGACGAGGTGTTATCGTTACATCTACGGAAAAATAAAAAGTTTAATCGCGAACAAACATCGATTGATTTGATTTTTTGCAAGCATTCCTCATGCAGTAGTGGAATTTTAGGTGATCTGATTTCATTTCAAGCTATTGATATGTTTACCGTAGGTGCAGTGAGTCAGCTCAAACAAACACTATGGTTTTTTTCGATTTATGATCGAAAGGAGCGCTAGCAAGTCAACGATTAACTTGAGCAACAAACCTGTAGAAAACAGCGTTGACGTTTGTGGCAAAAGGACCATTTAGAGATGTTCGGTAGTTTCTGTTCGTGCTGGGATAATCCTTGGCTGTCATGGGTGGCGAATCGACGCCAATACCCATCGCGGATAACAAATGTTGGATCGTCAACGTGTGAGCAAAATAAAAAACTCCCTTCACTTGACTTGTTGAACTTTTTTCATCTTCCAAACGTCTAGTAGAAAAAAAATGCGTCGAGAATTGTTCTGTTGCATCAATGTGCCAATTAACAAACAAATCGATATCCATATCGATACTTACCGAAAATGCTCAAACATATCGGCTAGTGTCTTACATCCCATTTTTGGGCTCAAATCTCGTCCTGGCCCAGCAAAATAATAATAATCGAGATCCTGTCGGAATTCCAGGATCTCGAGCTCTGTTCGACTAAACGGGATGCACCAGATGGACTCCCGAGCGGGGTACCAAGCCGATTCGTAGCGGCACATATCGTACATGAGTTTAATTTCATCTGCCGGTAAAAAAAGTAACAAATGCATCGCGTTCCGGTTCAGAATCTGAAAATGTCATAAGGTGAGGTAATATGTTACCAATCCCGAGCGTAGTCTCGTTGATTCTAAATCCGAGCCTTTCGGAAACCTCGCGAAATAAAATCTGCATCTCGGGCCCCTGAGTGAATTGGTCGCGTTCGATATTTTTTCTGGCAATGGTACTCGCTGTCCATGCCGGACAGTTTTTGTGCGCCTGCGAGTCAACAAACATACATAATTTATACGAATTGCGATACAAACGAGTTTCGCTCGATGGAGCAGAAATGGAACTTTAAACTGTCAAGCTGCTCACCAGTAGAATGAAGTCTTTAGGGGTCGAGCGATCCTCGTTGTAGCTTTGAGGATCGTTAAAAGGATAAGTCGACGCATTGAAAATGCCCCCGTAAAACGATTGCATACTGGCTTGAGTGCGTTGTCGATTCGTCGCTCGAAACTTTAGCCGCAGAAAATTAGTCTCTGTTTATTCCTCAATTGGTATTGTAAATTGATTGCAACAAAGTATCGAGCATACCAGAAACTCCTTCTCGTCGTAATGCGGAACGTGTAAAAGTTCCGGAAAAGCGTGACCCAGTCGCTGAGCTATCGAGCGTAACTCAATGTAGCCTTGAGGGACGAGATTATCGGACGTTGCTTCTGTCATGCCTGGATCGAGTCTCCAAAGTCGAAATTTTTCGATATCACTGCTGCATAATTTTCCATCTGCACAAGGGATAAATATTTTTTTTTTTTTTTATATTATTCGACAGCTCCTTGACTGTATTTACCGCCTCGTTCGTGATTTTTCACGATTGTATCCCGGAAGCCGAGTAATTTGTGAAATTTTCTCATTTCTCGTGTATCACAGTAGCGCGTCCCGTGCCTCTGCAACATCCACATCTGAATAGGTACGCAGCCTGAATAATAAAATTTTGTACATTTCTACCTCTTATACATTAAGCGATGATTCGAATTGAGCCAAAAAACTTACTGGACTTATCTGGCCTTGTAATCGTTTCATTGCCACGAGCAACTTCGTAGGACGTACGCGTCCCTACGTAAGGATAAAAGTCTCGTTGACGATCGTAACAAGAATCGTTGGCGGTGGCACACTTTGTTAACGTTATTATTATCGTACACCCTATCCATAATAACATAGTCATTTTCGAGAACATAACTGTCGGATCGATTCAATTATTCAGCAGTAGTCTTGCGATTTCCGTTTAAACCTTGAATAAAATAATGAACGTAGCACAAGGCAAAACAGTTATAAATTAAGTAATAATCCGATTACTTTACATTATTAGAGTAACTATAGTAAAGAACAAGAATATTTCAATTTGTACTAATAAATTAATTCCTCGATTTTTTGTAAATTGTTAGTGCCAAAAATTTTCTGTGAGTTCTCCCAGAATATTAAGCATTTTTTAAATAAGAAATAATCAACATTTCTTAAATAATATCCATATCTTCATTATTTCAATTAGTCTTTTCAAAGGAAAAAATATTAATTTTATTATTGTTAATATTTAAATTAAATGAGAACGTTAAAGGTATAAAAAATTAACCTTACCTTTATTATAAGAATAATGTAAGCAATATATACTATTTATTACTAATTATAGTCAAATAGCCAAGTGTTACACTGTTGACGAGTGGAGCGAATAATTTACACTGTCTGTATTCCTTTTGAGAAATAAGAGTCTGTATTAGACAATACTCAGCTGCGCAGTTTTTATGAATTATTTGTTTGCCCGATGAGTGGGGGATCAATATGAATTTATTCAGCTACTTTTACGTCTACGACCGAAAAGCAAGAGAGTCTGTTTGCTGTAAAAAACTTTTAGACACTACACAGACATTTACGAAAACAGGCCCTAAAAACCGCTTCCGTCGTGTCGTTAGCGTCGCTACTTGACACGTGCTTAGAATCACACTTATAGTAAAGGCGAAATCCTTGCGCATGTACGAGAAACATGAGAGCCGGAATTTTTTCGCAGAAGTTTTTTCAAATAATACTATTGAAAATGTTGCTTACCAGACAGAAAAGTGGTTGGTGTTAGTTTAAATAAATTTTTCAATACAAGTAAGACAAATTGTCAAAATAGAGCTTAATTCTACTCTTCTTAAATCAATTGGGCTGTTTCGAAAACGTCTCTTGGTAATTTTCTCTATAATGCATAATTATAGATTTGTAAGCGATTGAAAAAAAACATTTTTCACTGATTGACACCCCGTATTATTATAATTCAAAAATCGATTAAAATATAAAAATAGATATTATCGATGTTGCCAGTATTTTTTATTTATTTATAAACGTCCCTCTATCGAACCCTATAGTTTTTTCCCAAGTTTTTTTTATAGAAAAACCAATGTTATCAAACAATCACTTTTTAAAGATATGGTGTGCAACGCTTAGAATAGAATAAACGCGTCGTCTGCTGCTCCCAAGTAATATCAATGCTATATGCTGACAGATGGCTCAAAAATTAATTGCGTGGTAACATTGCGTGGTATAATTAGAAATTTCAGAAAAAATCAAAGGTTTTGTATGAGGGATGTCTAAAGATAAATAAAAAAACGCTGGCAATCAGAAATATTGGGTTTTCGCGCTTTTCCACGTGCACATTTGAGGTGATCGTTATATAATGTTGAAAATGGCGAAATTGGAGTTTTTTTAATTTTCAATCGCTAACAACTCAATAAATATGCATTGAGAGGAAATTATAAAAAGTTAGTTTTTTTTTCTAAATAGTGCAATCATCTAAATAAAAATAGCACTAAGGGTTTCGCCTAGTTGTAAACATAGCAAGCTGAGTATAAAAAACGATGTTGATGAGTTGAGTCCTTTTCAGAACATCGTCACTGGTAAAAATAAAAGTAAAAGTTCTATCATGAAAAAATGTATACGTGCATCGTGACTAATGTTTTTGTCAAGTGGATTCTTATTTAACAAATAGGGTAACCGCACCAGTGAATGACCGAGTTGTTGTTTTTAAAGTTTTGAAGAACAGCAAAAATTTAATGATTGCGACTAAAAAAAACTAAATGTATCATCGCATAGTTAATTAAGTGTTCAATCAATTAAAAATATTGAAAAATCATTTTAGAATCATGAATATTATTAAAAATTGTGATTTAACGTGTCACCTCGAAAACGCCAGTTACTGATCAATTCTAGAAAACATCTCCATATTGATTGACCGGTCGACGTCCCGTAAATTACCGATACATTATCGTACAACGTTTTTACTAAATTAAACATTACGGCCGTTTGTTTAAATAATCAATACTATTCGTACATAATTTTTACTAGATCAGTAGTGGTCGAAATTGGTTTTATTTAAAAATTAATAAAAGTAGATTAATAACAAACTTAACCTATATACTATTGTATTCTCAAAGAATCGGTCACTTACTGGTCGTATGCAAATCGACCCTTCACACTAGTGAATGACCACAAAAAATGTTCAATATTTTTTATGCGTACTCGCAATACAACTTATATGGGTCGAAAGTTGATTAAAATTATAGGTATAACATCGCTTCGTGTTCGACAACTATTAAAAATTAGAATAACATTCGTACATTCAATTTATAAGTGATAATTGATCATGTGGTCATTCACTGGTACCCGGCCATTGATTGGTCCGACTACCCTATGCAATAAAATAATTCGTACATTTTTCACGAGTTTTTTATTTGTAAAACAATCGATTGTTTCCTACATAATGGAAATAAAAAAAGCAATTGTTGAAAATAATAAGTAAAAGAAAGTAAAATAAATAGTAAAGTACACAAAACAAAAAAGTTCATGCTCTAAATTTATTCGATAATTTACCTGTAAGCGTTGTGAATCACCAGAAATGACTTGTTTTCAAACTTAATAGTTAACATCAGGCAAAATTAATCATCTGAATTTTTCACGCCAAAGAGTGTCAATTTGAAAGTTATAGTCGTTTCAAAACATATTTCAGTTAAAAAACTCGATTACATAAACGATCTATTTATTGAAGTACTAGAGTAAAGTTTTATTTTGGACCATAGAGATGCGTAACCAGAAAATCTGTACTCTCTTGGTAGGTGATTTTTTGATATTTGCATGTAGGAGAGTAAATCTTTCAATTTCATTCATAGATTCATCAAGTGATAAGCATTTATCTCATTATATCAGGAAAATTAGTCTAGTCAGGCAACGTTACAAGTGTTGGCAAGATAACACCAAGCGCTTCTAGATAATACTAGATGACTAGTATTATCTTACAACTGTTTATTATTGTACGGAGTAGTATAGACATGTATAATACAAATTATTATAATCTTATAGTTGATAGAGACTTAAGTGCGTTAATCTATTTCAACGATAATATTTTATCTTATGAAAATTAATAGTATGGCAACGCAAAGATACGCCCGATTAATTAATGATTCTTGGTTCATAATTGTTTAATATTAATTGCATTGGTTTAGAAATTGAAGAGTCAATAAAAAGCTTATATTTTTCATATTTTGCTATCAACATCATTGGGCTGCAAAATAAAAAAAAAGTTTTTTGTGAAACAGGCATAATAGCTTTTTTTAAGAGTTCATTAAAAAATCTAATTTTGTCCAGAAGGTACATGAAAATTAGACTCAGAGGGCTTAGCACTTGATATATTCTTAAACTACCTGTTATGTCTCCAATTCATTGTATTGGTCAATTTGGTTTCAAGTGGTCTCATTTTTTTTCAGTGGGTCTTTGGACACGAACGCGCGCAGCCTCAAGCTCAGAATGAGATCAACTTCATCAGCTTTTATGCATAAAATTATTATTAGTAACCCATTAGTAACTCAAGTACTTACAGTTGATCTTATGCTTAGCCTGAGGTAGTGACTGTAGACAAGGAACCATCGAACGCCATTAAACCTGATAAAATAAAATTAACCTAATCGATAACTTAAGATAATATGACAGGTAGCTCAAATATATCAAATGCTTAGTATTGAAGGTCTATAATATTATAACAATGTATTTAGCTATTTTTATGTATCCAACTAGAAAAAGTTAACTTTCAAATGTTCACTTGCAGCACTCTTGCTTGCGTTTTTAATAAAAATTAAGAACTAATTGTTTTAAATCGCTGTAAAGTATTTTTTTAACGGATAGAATCAATCGCGTATGAAAGTTAATATTGACTATTTAAAAGCTCAAAGTTCAATCCAAAATTTCGCAAAACATATCTTACATTGTTGCGTTAAAATTGAAGTAGCAATAACACTTTTCATTCTTCATATGTACAAAAGGTATCGGTTGCAATAACATTCATCGAGTGCACAAACAGACACTTGTAATTGATATTCACAACAATGAGTAATGACGCGTAATCGATCACACATCACAGAGCTCCTAAAAATCTCATGGACAGGACGAGGCCGATCGTGGAGTAGACGACTCGCAGAGTTGAGAAGGACGAGGAAGCGACGTTGTAGCAGAAATCGAGATTGCACTTGTCGGCCTCGCGGCCAAATCGACCCTTGAGGTATTCCCAATCGCAAAGTCCAACGCTGCAGCCGTCTAGATAGACCGGTTGCTCGTTCAGGAAGAACATGACTTTGTTGGGCTGCAGCTCGCTGCATCTGTAGAAAACCACGACGAGATTCGAGGCAAACGCGTCAATCTCCGAAGTTTTGAAGCGTCGCCTTTCCATCGAGTGGTAATTGTGGGACAGCAGCGGTGTCGTGTCCTTCCTGATGTCCAAAGAAGACAGCAGATTCAGCAGTGTAGTCGAGTGCGCAAAATAGAATATTCCCCTGGGCTCGTTATTAAAGTTGCCGCGCTCCAAATTTCTGCGGAAAAAACAAATAAAACATACAGATGCGCGATAAAGATGTGTTACCTATGACTTGAAACAAAGATAAACGGGAGTACATCTTACTTGAAGTGATCGAACATATCGTTCAAAAGCGGACAGCCGAGCTTAGAATTGACCTCGCGCCCAGGACCGGACTTGTAGTACTCTTCCAAGTCTTCGGTGTACTCGAGGATCATGAGCTCTTGTTTGCTGAAGACGGAGCACCAGGGCGATAGTTCGGCGATGTTCCAGGCTTTGTCATAGCGACACATGTCGTACATCAGCTGTATCGAATCTTTTTATGAAAAGTAATAACCGAATCAATTACGACATATGAGTGCAATTGAGAGTTTCACGATCGGGTCAGCCTACCATTGTGTATTGCGTAAGCAAAGCCTAGCCTACTGCTGACGTTGTTGAGGAGATTTTGGTATTCAGGTCCCGAAACGAACTTGAATTTTTCGGAAGTTTCATCGTCGTCGATGTCGGAGCCTCGCAGCCAAGCTGGGCATTGCTTGTAAGCCTACGGTTTTGTCGAAACGAGCGATTGTAATAGCTTTTAGTAAAAAACTGACGTTTTCTTGAAAACTCACCCTGAGAAGATTGTCTGGATTGGGTATGGCTTCGGGTGGTATGACATTAACCCGGCCAAAGAGGCCCTCCATGAAGGCCTCCATGCTAGCCTGGGTTCGTTGCGTCGCCGTCGATCGAAACTGCGAGCCAAATTCGAGAAAAATTAGAGGGATTCAAGCAGGACGAGTTTCGTCTATAAAATTCAATCGTATAGTCATGTCGGATACCTTGAAAGACTGATAACTGACGCTGTACGAATTAGTCCTGAGCAATTCGGGAAAATAGCTCTGGAGTCTCTTGGCGAGCAATCTCATGTCTTCGTTGCCTTGCTCGGTCAGCAGATCGGCATTGAACTCGATGATGTTGGGATTCGGCCTCCAATTGCGCAGCCGCTGCAGGTCTTGGTCGCACAATCTACCATCTGTCAATAAACAGTCGTCGATGCAATTAGTCAATTTTCTTTCTTTATCGTCAGAAGAAAGGCCGCTAATAGAACGCGTAGATGCAGGCGCGTAATGACCGTAGAACAGCGGCAGCTCGAGTGTTTTTTATTGACAGTCGTGTACTTGATACAGCGCATACGCCATACACAAACGAGCGTTAAAATTACCGACGCGGAGTAGCCGAGCTGTGAGTAGGTCAACGACGGCTGCCTAGCTCCGGCACAACCGATTAGCTCCGCACCTATATAGGTATACTCGTGTGCAGAAGCGTAGGAAGATGTCGTACACACTGTGCTCGTATGCCGACTGCGGTACGCTACGCACCTATCATGCGTTATTAAACTTTACATCTCGTCTTGTGTGCGCAGCTCTATTTTTTCTTCCTCCTTCGGTGATCGCACTAATCGGCCTAAGCACTGGAAAAGAAAATAACGATTGCACGAATGAACTCACGGCCGCGGGTTTCGTGATTGTAGAGGATCTGGTCACGAAGCTTCGAGAGGGAAACGAGCCTGCCGATGTCCACGCTGTCGGGGTATCGAGTCCCGTGTCTCGCCAAAATCCAGATCTGAATGGGCGTGCAGGCTGCAACATCGACATGTCATATTGTTTTAAGCTATTGCACCGAGCAAAGATCGTAATCGTTTCTCAATTTGTGCCTGGACGGAGTCGACGAGGTCGAGCCCGCCGCACGTATGACCGCAGCCCGTGTCGTGTCAAGTGCGCCTAGAACAATGCGGCGTCTCAATGAGCTAAATATGGAAATGGTTCTCACGGGCTGCGTCCATACGTGCGGCTGCTGCAGTTTTCTCCGACTCATGCCAGGCAGCGATTAAAATTACAAATGGAGATAAGCGCAGTACTCACATGGCACCGGCTGCAACCTCGCTTTGCCATGGGCGAATTGGTAGGCCGTTTTCGTGGCCATAGAAACGTAGGGGTAGCTTTCGTAGGAGTAACAGTAGTCGGATTCACGAGCGGCTGTTCCATCGATCAACAGCAGGCCAACGAGCAGTGCCAGACCCCTCGTCGTCATCGTTGTCGACATGTTGCAAATTTTCGTCGCTCGCAGCCAACGATATCGCAGCAACTCTACATAACGTACACAGAGAATGTAATCGTTCGCAGGTGAGTCGAAAAATTGATTGCACCGTTTACGGGCCGCAAGTCGCCGCTCGTAGAGCTTTGACGACTTGGCAAAACGGAACGAGGCAAACGAATGTTTATTCGATATATATATAGAAGAAGTTATGAACGCTGCTCCCAGTACCGCTGCACTGTTCAAACTGTTAATTTTCGCGCGAGAACGACACTTTTCTGACGTGTAATTTTCTATTCTCTCGTTCTAAGCTTTTTTTGCATTCACACATTATGTATTCTCGCGACCAACAATGAGCTGAAAAGGTGACCAATGCGTCTCTCTCTTTATAGCAATGATCATTTGCTAAATCCAAGATACAGTTTATAAACAACTTTTAAAAATGAGAAAAAAGAGGGAAAGCAATACGAGACAAAAAGTCGAATGAAAATCGAGTGCAGCAATTGCGAGGATGCACAATTTGCCACGTACGTATACATATACATTACGTACGTTTATGCCTGACCACACCTTTCGCAATTTAACATGCTATTGTCTTGCATAAATATTCGCGCTGACGTTTATGTTGGGGTTTTTTTTATTTCTTATTGTTCTCGCCGGCTCTCGACGGCCAACAAATAAACGCGTTATATCGCGTAGCCGTACTAAAATCGCTCGTATAAATCAAGCTGCGCGATCTGTTTATTAATCAGCAACTGTGTATCGCACAGGCGTCCAAGCGAATCCTTGATGCTAAAATCGAGCGAGTACCAAGACTTTTCCGGATATCGCGATCGGATATTTCCGATCGTGGAGTAGCGCTCGGACAGCTTGCGACCTGCGATATTGGTGTGAAATGCACCCGTCGTTTCCAGTTGCCGGCATCGGATAGCTACACCGCTCGATCGTACGTGCATGAGAATTTTCGAAGCGGCTACGTCAAAGCTACACTATACTTGGGAAAAATATCGGATTTCGTAGTAGCAACGAATAATAATTATGATGAAAATACGTTTTGGTGAATACTACGTAGAATAAGCTCGTCCTCGCGACGCTCGATAATCGCAACTCCCAAGCACTGGTCTACTTGCAGCCTCGGATAGATTAATGAGCTCGTTTTATTTTTCTCGACCCGTTGCCTCGTTACAACGTCGCCGTGGCTCTGTAACTTGGCGCACCGAATAATATACTCGCGCTTAAAAAAAAAAAAAACATCAAAACTCAGAACTCGGCAAGAAAGCTGTACGCATACACAATGTAAGTACGGCCATCACTTTCTCTTTTTCTTCGCTGGGCATGCGATGGCTCTTGTTCGCCGCAAACGATAAACTTACATTTATTTTTATCCTTTATGCAGCTACTCCTCTGCGCGAGTCCTTATTAGCAACACATGCAGTCGGAGAACAGAAACTGCACTCGCGTGAACTCACTCGGATAACTGCAAGTTAAGTTGGACTTCTAATTAGAGTCTGCGCGATTTCGTCTAATTGGAGGCGCTCGTCCAAGGCCAGTCGCAGCTACCTGCAGGTGTGCAGTTGTCATCGAGATGTCGGCTTGGGGAGCTCGCGCGATATCGTGCACGCGGGACACTACGACCGAACCAACTGCATATCCGCGACCAAGACGCGCTCCGAGACTTTATACGTGCGCTCTGTTACGAAGGTCGCGAGTCGATCGCGTTCTGCTCCGTAGGCACTGCTGCAGTCGGCGTGCCGATGCACCTCTTCTCGCTCGGCCAAAAAAAATAACAACAACGAAATCAACGCAAAGCGCAACTGCGCTGCGATGCTGTGTGCGTAATGTATAAGGTGTACGCGCGTCCGCCGACTGCCAAGTGCTGGCGCGCAACATTATAAACTGCGAGAGGCCGGCGGGGACGGACGAGAAGGCGCATGCGCGCCAACGCCCGGATAATCGCACAATCGCGTGCATAACGCGGATTATTATATATCCGCTGTGCAGTGTGTACGCCGAGGCCCGAGCCGCGAGTCGAGTCCTGCCGCGCCGAGAAAATCGGTATAAACCGTACCATGTAGTGCGATCGACCCACGACTGTTGGCTTACGCGAATAGCCTTTGATTATTTTCTAATGGAAGAGAGACTTTGTGAGATCGATGGCCCTTCCAAGACGATACGCGCGCTTTGCTTGAAAAATCGACGACTTTGGACTTACTTTTAAGCGTGACAGTGACTCGTTAGAATGGTGATACGCGCATACGAACCGACGACTCGTTCGACACCGACCTCGAAAGGCTCTTCGTGGGAAGGAAAATTTGCTCGCGCAGAAGCCACAAAACTATTTTCGCTGTTTTGTTAGAAGAGGCACTTTTTATTGAGTGTCAATCGTTACAACGTTCAACGAAGCTGATTGGGGCTGAGAATTCTCAGCAGATCTCGGATCTGATTGAGGACGTACAATTTTCCGCTGCTCTGGTCCTGTTTGAAGACGCCCTTGTGACTGGCCACTTGGTCCAGGATCTCGGCCAGCTGGTCCAGCTTCTCGATGTCGTTGAGCTTGTTCAAATTGACGGTGTAATCGTTGACGTGCTTCAGAAAGATGCTCGCGAGGTCTTTTTCGCTGTGTCGGCCGTCGTCCCAGCGCTTCATCGCCGCGATCACGAAGGACGGTCGTCGATGGTTTTTGTGCAACTCGATGATGCTATTCAACTGGTCTCGGGGCGATCGTCCGTACACGAGCCTCAATTGATTCTTCAGCTCTGCGTAAGAGCCGAAAGAACCTTGTCTCCTCACGTAATTGGCCACGTGAAGTAGAACCTCCGGTTCGCATTGGGTGATGAAGATTTTGTATCTCTCGACGTCGTCGAGCGTTTTTAGCAGCTCGAAATATGTCTCGACTTGTACGAACCAAACTTCGATGTCTATCCGGAATATAGAAGGAAATTTTAAAGAATGCAAGTCGATACTTGCTGCTGCTGCCATTGCAAATATCTGATAAGAAACGAGAGTCAGTGTGTTTGGTCGGAAAATTAGTTGTCAAGTAGACGTTGTCATACTTACGAAGCTAACGTTATCAATGTTACGGGACGACTGCAAAAAAAATTTCGACAAGGCTTGTAAAGCTGACCGAAGGAAGCGAGCGACTGCCTTGGACTTGAAAAACTGAATGCTTATGTTTACAGATCGTGAGGATAATTGGCCCGCCAATATTCGACCACTTGTACTATTATTCCGGGCGAGCGTCTCCCTTTCCCTTCGATCTACAGCCACTTCTTTTTACTTCTTGTAATGGCTCAGACCGCAAACTTCAAAAATATCATGTCCGAAACATTGTATCGACACTTTGTAGAGGAACGAGTCCTGAAAGACTGTAGGCGAGAGAGAGAGAGAGAGAGGAGTAGAGTTGAAATGAAGTTGTAAGCAATGTATGGAGCCGACGAGTCGTGTATACACGACGAGCGAGGAGCAGCAAAAACTTTATTCATCACGAAAGCAGAAAAATATGATTAAGCTATTATCCTAGAGAATCGTAATGCCAGCGATCGTTACATATAAGTGTATATATTTAAAATGTCGAGCGCGAGCTGCGTTAGTTACTGCATGGCCGTGATGGCGTTCTTGATTTGCATGAGATGAAAGTCCTTGCTGGTCCTGGCGAACTGCTCGGGCGTGTCGGGAAAGACCCTCTCGACGGTCTCGCGCCTGACCGCGTCGTCGAGCTTCTCGCCGAGGGTCTTGAGGTCCTCGACCTTCTCGAACTCGTACTGGAAGATGCGGTGCATCTTGCGCAGCACCAGGCCCTTGATGTCGTTCTCCGTGCACTTGCTCGAGGCGTAATTCTTGAGGGTCGTGAGCAGCTCCGAGGGCCGCTTGCACTCGTAGATGTTGTCCTCGAATATCTCGCTCAGCTTCTCGAGTATGTCCTTGCAGAAGACGTCGCAGATGCGCTTCTTGATGGCCATGTACTTGTGGCTCTGGGGCGGATTCTCGATCAGGTCGGCCACGTGCAGCAGTATGGTGTGGTGGGCGTTCGCCACGAAGGTCAGGTACTTGGCGCTGTCGCTGCGTATGCCCGCGCAGATGAAGAACGCCTCGACCTGCTCGAGCCAGATTTTCGGGTCGATGCGCCAGAAGCGCGGAAACTCGCTCGTCATGAAGGGCCGACCCTCCCGATCGAACGTCTGGCGCAGATTCTCCATGATCCAGCTGTCCTCGACGACCTCGTGCACGTGCGCGTGCAACGAAGCCCAAGGCCAACCGGCCTACACCAAACGATGCTCTTCAACGACGATGATCAAAATTGTTTATTTTTTTCCTTCTACACCTATTCGTCCGGAGTAATTTGCGCTTAATTAAAACGACGATGGAATTGTTGTTTGGTTAGACACGTCAGCTTTCATTTATTTTTCATATAATGCTACAACGTAGTACGTGTAGGTATACAGTATGCAATAGTGCGAGTCATTTTAATTCAAGCTGTCGATCGAAAGAAGAAAATAATTACACACATGCTTCGCGTGATAGTTAATTTTTCTTGGATAAGAGCGACCGAAAAGAAAAAAGTTAAAAGATGATCTGGAGCTTGGATAGGCATTTGCGAATCTGTAGGAGGAACATCGTGTGATCGCCGCGCAGGCTCGCCTCTTGGACGGGCTCGAAAAGCTTGTCGTGGCCGTGTTGGACGAACGAGTGGTCGAGCTTGGTCAGC
Organism: Trichogramma pretiosum; assembly: GCF_000599845.2. Lineage (NCBI taxonomy): Eukaryota > Metazoa > Arthropoda > Insecta > Hymenoptera > Trichogrammatidae > Trichogramma > Trichogramma pretiosum. Next base: position 2,402,169 of record NW_019641678.1, read on the forward strand.
TTGGAGAACAAGTCGATCTGCTTGAGGGACAAGTAAACGTCGCCGGTGCTAAACAGTGGAAAGCAATAGCATAGATGGCTACGACGATTCGTGTCTCGGTCTCGTTTTCGATCGGCTGAAAAAAATATTGTTGTCGCTGCTGCTGTCAAAGTGTCCTTGCGGGTTCATGGGGTACGGTGGTCCGTATCCCGGTGCCATTCTCAGCTGTTCAAGCTGTGCGATTACCGAAGGCATCGTGTTTACCAGCTGCTCGTGCTGCTTGCTGCAGATGCTGCAGTTGCTTTTCTGAATCCATATCTTCATTTTTCCTATTGGATGATTTTCTTTCATATAAGATATATCGCCTTTTACCGAAAAAAAAAACAATGAAGTTAAGTATCGTTTACTTAGTCGAACTGTATCTCGAAGCATAAATTCAATCATCTAACGGATCGTCGCTACGACTTAATCAATACGTAATATTGTTTACAGAGATAGTCAGGTCAACTGTTTACATGCTCGAGTGCAAATAATAGGCAGTCATTGTCAAATCGAGTGGGAAATTCATTTGATGTGTTACGTCACGAGACGCGTAGTTAATACTGTCATGCGAACGCATACTTAACACAACTGCATCATAAAAAAAATCTGACCAACGCTTGAGTTTTACGATGTGTCGAAATAGCAGCAAAGATGCCGTATGATACGGCCAGCTGAGCAAACGGAGCTGGCCTAAGATCGGATATCTAAAGTAACAGGATAATAAAATGTCTCTCTATCTCAATGAATTTATGATTAGAGCACACGAGAGCATGGCATGTGTTTTATGATCTAATGAGAAACGTGGTTCGTCGACGGACTTGGGAGAAGATTCTAGAGTCGCCAAGACTCATTTTTGGGTCTGGTCTGGGAGAAAGGAGACGACTATTGGGCCTTATGTCGTAGACAATCGTGCATTCTTTTTTCATTCTGGATTTTGACTTTGAGCAGTAAGCACGTGAGTATTAGACGAGAGTTAGCCTAGCTGTACCTCTGCTAACAATGCAAATTCAGTCTTACTAAATTATACCAGAGTCAATAGTTCAAGCCGAAGTTTAAATTAATATTTCGGAAATTAAAATACCTTTTACGCGAAGTTAATACAAGTACATCTTCTGAAGATAACTATTCAACACCGTTTAAAACAGCGTATGAGAAATACCATCATTGAGCGAGGAGAAGACCAGGGTGTAAGTTAATTGTAAGTTACTTGTAATTTTCTTTGTGTACGTTATTATTTCAATCACCGTCTGCTAACACTATTTTTGCGAGTTGGAATAAAAATCTATAACTATGTTAAATCTTTTAATTCGTATGTGACAATACTCTCGTATAAGACAACGATCAGGAGCCACGTGCATGGAAGAGATGTCAATGTAGAATCTTTCACACTTTTATTGCTGAGCATAAAATTATGATAACACACCGTGACTTATGATTTATATGAGTACTAGATAAAAGATACGTTGGCGTGGCTATCGCAGCTGGCACTATTAGGTTCGTTGAACTACTCTTGGCGACTCAACAGACTGCTAATTTACTGAAGTGTATATAGTGAGTGCATCAAAGCTGGAACTGCACTTGGCGATACCAGTGGCAAAATAGGCCCTTGCATCTTTGCGTTAAACTTCAACCAAAAATACTCGCGTACACTTAAATTACTTCGATCTCGCATCGTGCATGTCTCATAGATATAGGATCGCACATTGTGATATTATGAAATGAGCTCTGCACACCAAATAGATTGGTAAAAGAATCAGGTCTTCCCCATAAGTCCGCCGAAAGTTGTAAATCGCCTTGGGGAATGAGTTATAATTTGAAGCATTTTTCCACAACCTATACTCTCGCACAATTTCTTCATAGGTCGATTTTTATAGCCACGTGGGTCAAGATAGACGTATTATTGTAGAAAAATATTTCATTCGTGTCGACGAATTATTTCGATTTTTCACGACATCTCCATGCTATAAGCAAAGAAATGTTGATATTGCAGTATGATGCGCAAACGCACGAGGGTGTTTAATAATACTCGATCAGCCAAGTCGGGGAGCGAACGGAGAGCGACGCGCTCCGAAGCGAGAAATGGAGGGGATGGAAAGAAGCTGCGATAGTCTCGCGAGCGCAGAGCACAGGACGGCGGCGCCGAAATTGCAGTCCAGCAAATGTGCAGCGAGGAGTGCCTTGTTGCTGCTCCGCAGGAGTCTCGGTTCGCGAGCGATCGTCGATATGCAGTAAAACTCGCGCGCGACCCATTGATTTTTTAAGCGCAAGCTTATGTCGTGGTTCGATCCATACATCGTCGAGTGACTGCCACGCATCCTCGTAAACTCGGCAGTAAGTGCAGTGGGTGTGGGTGTGCAGTTGAGTGTCGCACGACGGCTTCGTGTAAACAAACGCAGGACACCTGTTCATCGTTTACCTATATAAGTGCCGAGCGCTCGTCGTCTTCCGACTGTGTGCGTGTGTGGAGTGCAAGCTCGAAACTGCACAGGCGTCCCATTTCGCGCGACAATTTGCCTCACCTACTAAAGAAACAGAGATAAGGATGTTAGCGGACGATCGGGCACAGCTCAATCGATGTACTCGTTGCTTCATTTTCTGCTGAATTCTTACGTTTTATAAGTAACCCGAAAACGAAGCATTTTAGGTTATGATGATACTGCTGCTTCCGACGTTTCAATAAGATACGCGCAACAAAATGTTTATTTTCCATTTAATTGCAATTCTCATCTTCAAATAAGACAAATTATTATGCTCCAATTATAAATTTTTCATGTGGCGTTTACAGGATCGTTTTCTTTATATTAATATCCATGGCGATTCGAAGCTTTTTCGAGTTAATTTTTTAATCGCATGAACAATTACTGAAACAGGCCCTTGTATCGTGATGAAACGGTTGTTTGATGGATCGCCAAATTGCTGCCGAAGTCGTCGAGCGTACAAAAGACGGCTCGTCACGAGTCACTATACTTTGGCAGGCGTCATTGTCACGTGGTGAGGCACCCTTTTATGGACAGACTGCACTCGCTCACGCCATTTACGTTGGCACGCGAGCGATCCCCTATAGAGTCGAGTGATGTGTATTTTTGTGGCAAAATTTTTCGCGCTCAAACTGTTGCGGTATCTTTCGTCATATTGCAAACGAGTGGCAGAAGCACATGAGCGCAAGGTGAATCAATACTCGCTGAGATTTGTTTGTTCCACCGTGTCGGAGCGTATATATATTATTGCGAGCTTGTTTTTCGCCGAATCAAGGACACAAAATGTCGCGTCGCACGCATGTGGCCCTGTACCATAGAAACACAGTCAATTGAAATTCATATGCTTTCGGCGTAGTGAACTCGGATCCTCGATCATTGAAATTGGAAGTAAAATTCAATCAGACTAGAAAGAAGATACATGTCCCACGAGCAAAGGACGAATCGAGGCAACGTCACCGTTTTCGGTCGCGACGCGCCTACGATATACTCGCATAAAGACGAAAGCCACGTGCACGTGGTTGTTGACTTATTGATATATATATAGTGCACGTCCCCTTCAGGTTCAGCCTATATACAGCGTAAGCTGCGAGGGCTCGCATTCGCGCGGATGTTCGGTCGACTCGTGTGCTATCATTATTATTACTAATGCGTGTCAGCTTGGAGGCACGACCTCTCGCCACATAGCCGTGCTCGTCAGTCGTCACGCACGTAAGCGTGTACATGTGTGTGTGTCTAGCACGAGCTGAGCGTCTGCTGCACTCTGCTCGCTGTTAATACCTACGTGTGCGTGAAACGCTCACCGCTATATACTTATATAGTATGCGTGTGGCGCGCTTGTCTCTGCTTAGCCGGCACATACCATCCAAACGCTTCTGTGCGATATTTCAGTCGCTTCCGAGCTGCGCCCGACTATATACCAACGGTACACATACGAATACATAACGAACCAATATATCTATAATTCTTTACTTTTCTCGACTCATGCGCGTTTATACGTTTCATTATTCAAGCAATTTTTTTCGTGCTCACCCAATCGTCTGTCGTTAACGAGTCTACGTGTGTGTGGCTGTGAGTGTACTGTGTATGCGCTAACGAAACATTCATGTTGAATCGAATCGTAGTATAATTATGTGTCTGGTGACTAAATTGACATCGCAAGTCTTGACGTGTCTGCAGATCGTAAAAGTGCATTCGGCAGAAAGTTGCGCGCTGCATTCTGCTGCACACGCACGAGTCTTCGATGCTCTCTGCTTACTGTCTTATTTCTTCGTCCGCCTGTTTGTGTAATCATTGATAGAACGTGACAGCGTTCGATGTTTCTCATCCTGATTTTATCTGATCTTATCTTTGGACAATAATATACTCATTTAAATGGTGATTAATTAACCGTTCAAAGCACATGATAAGCCAAGCTTTGTCTTAATTATCGATAAGTGCTTCGATTTAGTCGCATCATAATAAAGCTTACGACGCTATTAGTAGTAATGCAAACGGTTTACTCCCCCTCGAAGATACAGTAACACCAAAACACGTGCTATTTCGGGTACTACAATGCACAAAAATAGTCAGGTGATTTTGCGCACTAGGCCTCACGTCGAAAGCATGCGTATGTAATGTTAGCGCCGGTGAGCCTCGATCTCTCGAGGTAAAGTTGAAAAACCCCCGCCAATTCGTTTCGGAAGATAGCGTCTTTAGTTTGTTGAACGTTTATGAATTTTATCAAAAAATAGTTTGATGATTTCGCAATATCTGTGTCATAAAGTTTGCTTGATTCGTGGCACCATCTCACTATGAACCAATGGCATTCATCTCGAGCTGTCAAAACTTTCAATTTGGCTCGTTCAAAAAACAAATTTCTTGTTGTAAATATTTAAATTATTATTTTTAAATTGCTTTCGAGATTTTAAAAGCCTTTTCGTTTTATATTTTCCGCTAATATTTGAATTTATCGTGATTTTTGATATTAGCTATCGAACGAACTTGATACGAAGACATTTTTTCTCTTTTTTTATTTACTTCGATCTTCGGCCTTATGCAATTGCAAAGATTTGTATTTTTTTAATTATTTTTTCCTGTTACAAACAAGCATTTTCGAGATGCATCGGGCAACGATAAAAAATAATTTCAAATCCATTTCGAGTTGAATCAATCGCTGCTACATTGGCTATTATCTTCACATATATACGAGCAGTTACATGACCATCATTACGTTATTACTACAATTTTTTGCTGAATTAACACTCGGTATCCGTTGTTTATTCACTGTTAGAACGGACAAAAGCCATTCAAGACTTTTACACGAGTTTACTCTCTCGCTTTTGCAAGGCTACCATGTATTTACTCTTGAGTACAGTCGAAATCAAACTAAACTTGACAAGATAGCACGTTGATTATCATTAACACAAAATAAAGGCTCTCCTTGACATTTTTTTCAAGCAAATATTCATAATTATTTTCACAGTAATATTAGTAAATAATTTTAAAAGTATCGCACATAAAGGCTAATTTCGATGGGTCGTTGGAGAAAGATTCTTTTTTATTGAACACAATTGTTGCTCTGTTAATTGGTATTTTATCAGGCTCTTTCTAACGAGCGACCACAAGGGCCGTTTTTGTTTCAGAAAATCGATTCCCCCAATGAAGTAGAAATTTTCTATGGCCTGTGCTGCACACGCCTCGCTGGAGACATGCTTATCTTGCGACTAATTGAGCCTCTCATTTGTAGTTAATAGTCCCCCGCGCGCTAATGAAATACATGATTCTTTTTAAATATCTTGCTACCACCACCATAGTACCACTGTCGATGATCGATATACCATTTAGTAATGTGATTATAAATATTTCTTGCAGACAGGCAGTAGTCGTCGTATCGTCATCGGAGTTATATTGCTGCGCTCGGCAAGCCTCATCATCATAAGCCGTTGATCATTCGTGGCCTTAACTTTGGAATCGATCTTAGTACTAGAAGGAGGCCCACGATAAATCGTCAATATGGGCCTGTATCAGAGAATACACGGTAAGATTTTTCACCATCAACTTATTTTTTATTCATATAATATTTAGCACGATTGACAAAATGTCTATAGAAATTGTTACTCTGCATTAAATGTATATTCGATAGGCATACGTCTCGAAAAAATTGCATATATCTCAATAAAAAATACAGTAAACGACGTCATGTTATTTATCTCGGACAGAATATTAAGTATAAGTGTATTTACTCGTAATACGAAAGTCGAGCGAACTCGTTAGCATAAACCACTAATCCAAAATAGCTGCAATTTTTTCCTTTTGCCTCTCATGCACGTACACATGCTTATAAAAAAAGGCCAATTATTACAGATATATTTTTGTTGATTCTCGGAACGACGACACGAGGATATTATAAGCAATAAACACAATTTTATCGGCCGCGAAGCCTACTTATTACGTCTAGTTTATACATCATTGATTGTGCTTCAATATGCACGAGTCTCTATGTAACCCACCCGTGATCCATTTATGTATGGTCATAAGTTACATAAATGCCGCGGCAGTTATGATTGGTGTCAAGTGTGATGTTTAAACATATATTTGATACGCGATCAGAACCCGAGGAGCTATGCGTCTGCGTACGCGTGGAACGCGAGCAAAAAATGCTTTCTCGATCGCGCGTCTCGCAGAAAGAGAGTGCAAAACTCGTTGCATTTCTTTCGCACGTATATCGCGCGCCGGCTATTACTTGCGGGCGTATTACATGACGACAAATCGTCGCGACGTCGGCGAGAACGTTAACCTTCTGGCATGCGGATCATCGTTCGATATGTGTGTCCATTATATAGCTCGAGCGAGCACTCGTACTTATAGCGTGCATACAATTCAAAACTTGCATCAATGCTTCGTTCTTCTATTTTATTTTCTTTTAAACGAATTATATCCCAACGGCAGTATCTCGTTAAAAAATTTCAATTTTCACTGTGGCAATGTAACAAAATTAACTTTCAATTCACAAAAATTCTACTCAATATTTTTAACATTGTAACATTACATGTTCATATTTTATTACCTTTGAACTCCTATAATTAAATCAATCTTCATAGATGAATCAAATTATTTAATAGGTATTTAATGTGCGTAGAACAAGACTAAAGTATTATTTTCAGATTCTAACTATTATTTTAATTATTAATACGACTTAATAGTAAAAAAAAATTAGTGAGTTTTACAACCACTAGTATAGGCATTGACAGAGATTTATTTTATAAGTCCCTCAGTTATTTTGTAACCTGTGATTAGCTAAAGAAAAATGTATAAGGAAATCTCAAAATAGAATTTTAAAAATGACCAAAATCGAGCGAATTTTTTTTTCCATCTTCTAAATGTTAAAATTTAAAAATAATATCGGAATCTGAAAAATTAAAAAATTTGTTAATTATAATTTGAAAATCTGAAAAGATAGCCTGTGAAAATGAAGACTTTTAAATTGTGAAATAATATTTGCAATTTTTAGAGCGCATACCGCGTCGAGCGGTCCTCGGATCGCTTATGTTCTTCGCATGCATGTTCTCCTACGTGATAAGGACAAACTTGTCTATTATCATCGTGGCTATGGTAAGCGTCAAAAAGGAGGCAAAAGAGGCAGTGTGTCCCATCGCCAGAGGAAATTCGACTCACAATTTCACTGGACCCGCTGAAATACCCGATGTAATTTTCTTTATTTTTTCATACAAATTTTCGTTTTTCGGACTTAATAGTAATGAATTTTTATTTGCTTTGTCAGTACGGCGAACGCTACCCATGGAATCAGCACATCCAGGGACAGCTTTTGGCAGCTTACTTTTATGGAACCATCCCGTCCAGTGTACCAGCGGGTATGCTCGCCGAGAGATTTGGTGGCGCCAGAGTCGTTGCGTAAGACCAGTTGCAACTTTTTAATTAACCCGTGACAACATTTTCAATTTTTAATTTTTCTTTTTACAGTTTTGCGACACTGATACCAGCTGTACTTAATCTATTCGTTCCCTGGGCTGCTGGTGTACATTGGATGCTTGTATTTGCTCTTAGATTCATCTCTGGCTTCTTTGGAGTGAGTATAATGAATCGTTGATGATGGGAGTTCAGGTTGCGTTAGAGTTCATCTAATAACGTGACTAAAGACAAAAATATTTTTCCGAGTACTCTATCTCGACTTATGCTACATGATTTCTTGCTGGCCAGCCGGAGCCGCGGGTGTTAACGGAAATCGTAAATATAGTTGCACGAATCACGCATGTGAGTACAGCCGCGTTTGTAACAAGAGGATGGCGGAAAAGAATTGGACTCGCGAGAGTAACACAAACGAATGTCCAATAGGCGCACGCTCTTCTGGCTACACAAACGTCAACGTGGACGTGTCAAGGTTGACCGATTGTGTGTTATGTTAACGCTCGTGCACGTATACGTAACGATGTTTTGAGAAAATCAACTTTGTTGTGTCGAGCGCGCGAGACTTTTTTCTCACTCGTGTTCATGAAAATTGGTCCTATACACACACACACATACACACACACACATACACACGAACACCTATGTAGCAGCGTTGAGTTAACGATTCGAATAAAAATCCAGCCGGCGCGACTCGTAAATCAATAGATCGCTGTAATATAGACCACAATAAATGAAACAATTCGAGCGACACAGTACTAAAGTGTCAAAGAAATAATAATCAAAAAATAGACGAACGCATCTCTCAACGCCACTCGCTCTATTTAATGGCTTTAATACAATGTACATGTTTGCGCCTATGCATCGTCTGTCTCTTCTTTAAAAATAAACCGAGAATCGATCTAGAGCCCATCTTCGGCGTAGACCTGCGATGGATGCGCCCGCTCTGCGTTTATATTTAAAGAAGCAAGTCAGCCGTTTTGTTTCGCACAGTTGACATGTGCCCGCACAAGGTCGAGGCTTCTTTTTTAACCCATTACCTTTTATCGTTCACAGAGTGCCGTTTATCCAGCTCTTCATGCTATGATCGCCCGATGGGTGCCACCCAAAGAGAAGGGCATGTTTGTGTGGACTATGCAGGGTGGGCCCTTCGGCACCTTCGTTACTCTCTCGCTTTGTGGTCTCATCATAGCTTACTACGGATGGACGACGGCTTACTACGTGACCAGTGGCCTCATGCTCATCTTTTATCTGCTCTGGGTTCTTTTGGCTTACGACACGCCTGACCAGCATCCTACCATCACAGAAAAGGAACGGAATTACATCAAAGAACAGATTGGTACTTCCGTCAGCAAGCAGAAGGTTCGCTTTGACTAGATTGTATTCGAAATTCCAATCGGCAAGGTTTGCATTGATATTTTTCCTTCTTTCAGCACCCACTACCCATTAAATCGATTGCGACGTCCTTGCCTTTCCTCGCACTTCTGTTCTCACACTTTGCCAACATGTGGGGTATCTACTTCATCTCTACTAATGGACCCAAATACACTTTGGAAATTCTTGGCTTTGACATGAAAAATGTAAGTTGTGAGAACGTAATTTTTAATCTGCTGATTAGCAACAGTAATAATGATGTTTTTTTTCACAGGCTGGAGCATTGACAGGCTTACCTTATATCGCTCGATTACTAGCCGGTGTGCTATTCGCAGCGGCCGGTGATTATGTACGCAGCAAGAGTCTCATGTCTCTCGGCTGGATGCGACGATTTTTCATGCTTTTCTGTAAGTTCAGTCCAAGTAATTTATTAAGATAAATTCGCCTGTTCGGGGAATTACTTGATACAGTAAATGATATTTTTATTTATGTTTTTCAAATAAATAGCCCACGTTGGTCCAGCCATATCGTTATTGTTCGTTACGTACGCTGGTTGCGATCGTTACTTAGCTATAGCATTTATGGTCTTGGCATTAACTTTCAACGGCGCTGCTTGTCAGACAAATTTGCAAAACCACCAAGATTTAGCTCCCAACTTTGCTGGGTCACTCTACGGTATTATGAATACATTTGGTAGCTTCTCCGGTTTCATCATTCCAGCTGTTATCGGTGCGCTTACCAATCAAAACGTAAGTTCAATTTTTCATTTAAATTGTTTGTTGATAAAAAAAGGATGTCGTATTTATTTACTTTCCCCAACGTAGAATGGCATTGAAGAGTGGCGCGTCGTTTTCTGGATATCAGCTGTGATCTTTGTTGCTGCAACCGCACTATTCTGGATCTTTGGGTCAACCGAGATTCAATCTTGGAACGATGTCGCCGCCTCAAAATCAAAGAGTGCTAATATGTCCGATGAAGAGAAGCATATCAACGAACAACCAAAGGATGAGCACAAAAATGAAGACGATGAAAATGCAAAACTTTAAATTAAATGATAATTATACAGTGGGATCGATAAATGTTTCTCAAATTCATCAGATGTTTCATAATTTTTTGACGTCTACGTTTTATAGAATTTTTTCTTGCTCTTGTCATGTATCGACAAATTGCATATACTGCAAAAATAATTAATATGAAATAGCTGTATCTTGGTATTTAAAAAGTTTAAGCATTTAATTTAAAATTGTTTTCAAAAAATGATCCTTTTATCAACGTTATAGTTTTAAGTTCAACATGTTTTTAATATTAAGAACGATCTGATTATTGATTAAACGCCAAGTTTAATTGTCACTAGTAGTATGTATGTAGTTAATGTTTATTTTTTTGTTCAAAAAACATTGTTGTATATCAAGGGTACAAAAAATCTTTTTTATGACTGCATGAAAATGTACAAAAGCCACTTGTTCTTCAACATCTTGAGAAGATTATCCATATATCATTCACGTATATTTTGAATTCATGCAAGTACTTTTTCTAACTCTTCACGTACATGTTTATAAATATTATATATTATATTTACATTTTAAGAAATTAGATCTAATTCATTCAATGAAAGAGAATCGAACGTTTGCTGTTGCTTTTACAAGAAAGTAATACTTTTGATTTAAAATTTGTATTGTAAATAATTTTATCAGTTATTTATTGCAAATGCCAAAAGTTCATTGACAATAGCATTTAATAGATGTGTAGATTTTAAGATTGGTTGAAATGCTCAGCTACGTATAGTCAATCAGTCTAAAAAGTCTATTTTTAGTATTTTTAATGTGAAATATAGTTAATTGTAGCACTTTTTTGTGCTTACAAAGCTTTGTTAAACTGTGTACATAAATCGTAAAAAAAACATCTATTTTCATTAAATTCATTTAGTACACAATTTCGAGAATTTAATTTCATGTTATGAAGTTATGTATGCGATGAAAAATGATTATTAAGATGTATAAATTGATTTATTAAAAGCTATTAAATGCCAGTTATTGTTTATTGGTGTACATAAGATTGGTATTTATTTGTTATAATTTATCCACATATTTCTGTTGATCAATCAATTTTTAAAAAATAAAAACACAGAAGATGATCATTTTTATTCTATGGGACTGCTACGCGCAAAAATTAAACTTGAACTTTATCATGTCATTTTTATTATTTAATAGATATTATCAATCAAGGCAATGGTATTTAATTTATTGCAATCAAATGTAGAACACGTAGGGATACCCATGAAATTTACTATATTACAATTAAGTTATCGTGTAATGAAGATACTTACTCATTATTAAATATGAGTTGATTACATTACCAACATTTATTTGGTACAACAATTCTCTTTATCTCATATAGTCGTTTAAAAATTTTAATCAAATAAATGATCAGGGTCGTGGTCAGAAAATGTGGTTGACCAACAACATCAATGACTTTTTGCACATCTTGCCCAAAAGCCACTAAATCTTGCTCTTTTGGCGCAAAATTTTCGCTGGCTTCCAAATATTCTATCAAACTTTTCCACTTGGACATAATCTCTTCGCTAAGCGCTTCGTAGGAGCTTTTAATTCCATTTAAATTCTTCAAAAATGTAAGATTGTCTAATTTTCATTTTTAACGATAAATACTGATAAACGTTTTTATTTTACTTACAACGATGAACCTCGCGAGATCTTTCATTGAAGGCCAAGCTTCTTTACAAGCTTGACAGTTACATTCACTTCGGCACTTTTCGATGCGCATCCGCGCTTGTCGATCCATCAGGTTGACATCGTAAAAAGTGCCGAAATAGCTGATGCTTATCTAAGTGAACAAGATAAGACGAAATCACGATCAAAGTAAAAAATGTCACAAATGAAACAGTAGTAAAATGAAACGACGAGGTATACTTGATTGTCTTTGGCAATTGATAGAGTGCACAAAAAAACGAGCTTGCAATCCTCGGTGAAACAAAGTTCTGCATTAGGGTTGCAATCGTTCGACATTAAACAAGCTAACGGGCAGACGATTACACCTCGGGCGCAGCAACGATTTTTCAAGCACAAATTAGGGTCTTCGTAATGATCACAAGTCCCGCTCGCTGCCACCTGTCGAGGTATTTTTGAAATGAACCTTAAGTAAAAGTCGTATCTAAGTTTATGTGAAAATATTTGTTTGCTCACGTAATAGGCATTGAGCGAAGATATAGCGATGCATTTATAGATAAGCCCAGTGATGAAGGTGATGTCGGAATTGGCTGCCAGTTCAGAGCTGCTAAACTTGGACGAATTCTCGACCAAAAAATCAGTCGACTTGACCAGCATCACGAGCAAGTGACACGTGCATTTAATAATATTTTTTGAAAAATTTGACACGACTTCACTGTTCAGATTGTAAAAACTTGCAAAGCTCGTGTCATCGAAATTTATATCGAAACCAGAAAGTGATTCTCTTCTAAGGGCTGCGACTCCGCCAAACTCTCTGATTGCTTTTATCGTAGCCCTGAGGGCCATCACCTGATAATAATATAAATTATCTCGAATGCACTGCAAATGCGGCAAAACGGCGCACTCGACGTCGTGATATTCACGCCAAGCATTATTTTTACAGCTTTCCGAGCAATACATGCTTATTCGACAACGGTCGCAGGGTATGGCCGTCCATACCAAGACCAGACAATGGGCACAGTAGGCGTAAAATTTTTTGCTGTTCGGCGCTGTCAGATAAAATTTTCTCGACACAACGGATGTTTCACCTGGTCTAATGAGCTGAGTTGCAACCAAGCAAGATTTTTTTCCGTCACTTTGGATTTTAGTTAAAACTCTGTCTTCCATATGGCGTCTCACCGATTCGCTGAAATCGACTTTACTCAAGTCTTGATCAACGAGTTTTTTTGCACTCTCTATTGCGTTAGCTAACTTTACATTAGTTGAAATGAGGTCGTGGTTTTTAACGACAATATTTTGAATATCATACCTGAAAAAATATCAAGAAGTCAAGTTACAAAGTATGTCGCCTACAAAACGTTGTAGATGCATTACCAAGTTGATTGCTTTTCTTCGCTTCTGCTACCGATCGAAGCCAAACAAGTCATTTTTCTGCACAAAAGTTTACATTTGAGACCGTCGGATCTCGTCACGAGCAGAGCTCGCTCGATATCTTTGATGGACTCGTCAAATTTAGCGAGATGCAGCATGATATAGCTTCGATTACCGTAAGCCAGAGCTAATTCCTCGGATCCGGGCGAAGCTAGAGCTATACTTTTTGTATAGAGACGCCAGATATCCTGGTGCACCTTGTCATTGTGTTCCTTGCTGTTCTGCAGTTTGTTTCCTTTCTCACGAACTTTGACCGAATTTTCATTATTTTTCGTGTATTTTAATAAATAAATTTCACAATTACTATCATAAACATCCACGTACTCTTGATAGTCGTTGGATTTGAGATCAAGTACCATTTCAAACACCTATGCGTGTAAAGTTACGATCGTAGGTTAAAGGAAAAAAATTGTTTGGCTTTTCCGTGCGCACACAATTATTTGCTGAAATAACAAATGAAATTTCATAGACAAGGCAAACGCATGGTAAATAAAAATAGACAATTGATCATTTGTCACTTAGCTATAGTTTAATGCAAAACATGCAGCAATTACTGTGGAAACTTTCCAAATACAAATCATTACAAAGTCCATCGTGGCATGTTGCATTTTTTTCTTTACACTAAAAACGGTACTATAAGGTATAAATCTCATGAAATTGGATCAACGTTATTTTCTTGCGATGATAGTCCGCGTTTAGTAATTAATTTCATCAGTTGCTTTTGGCAAGAGATGTAGTTATTTATATAATATGTATACATTTTCCTATGTAAATATATTATGCGGAGTGATAAACAGAAACAATGGTTTAGAATAACTAGATAGCACTTGCGTATGTGTACTATTAGCATTGAACCACAAACGAGTCATTTTTTATAATTTACAATAGATTAATGTATTTATTTATACGACTTATGCATATATATCTATTACACGTTAAAATGATGGCTAAGAAAACACTGGCTATTTAGTTTTTTGCGGAAATTGATAATTCTATTGTAAATTTTCAAGAGAAAAAAAAACACAGTATTAATAAATTTGTGTCGACATTCTCGCAACGACTTTTTGTTTTAATTTTTAATTAGTGGAAATTTAGTAGATTATTATACATTTTTCATTAAATTATTTTTTTGAAAAATGGTTGTATCATTTGAAGTTCCGATTCTGACGCAAATGGCAATGCGCAACAGTATAATATTACAATTCAGAGATAAATAAAAAGTTTGATTTGAACAAAACACTGAAACTTTCAGTATTACAAAATTGACTAGAAAACTTCTTATTTTTCGTTAACATTACATTATGCTTGATGATTAGTTATACAAAGAGTAATTTTATGATTAATAATGTCTTAAAACTTAGTTAATTTTCCGCTGGAAACAGTTTCATCATTCATACTAGTTATACTAGTGCAAATAATTCATTTAAAAGATGTAGATAGTTTACCAAAAAGGATATTGCTCAATATTTTAACGAGTATTTGTAAATATCATTGTATCTTCAAAGATACTTTTGAATGTGTATTAGAAAAAAAATCTTTAGTTTATGTGAGAAAAGAAATGTACAGCAAAGTTGCATAACAATGTCATATACGCTTTTACACTAAAAATTATTCGACGTGATCTCTTAGCACCAAACTCTCCCCGCGGAGTTCGGTATATATTTTTGTAATGACAAGAGCTGATCGATCGGTAAAATCAGTCAGCCATTAACTAAGTCCATGAAGCCCGAAGAGCCCGGCCACCTCATCGGGGAAGAGCCGATAGTGCTATCCAGCGGCGGCCGTGCTGTCAAGCTCCTATGTATCGCTAAAATTACCGGTACCAACATTTCCGCGCTGAGCTGGTGGTTGGTAAATCGGCTGCGCGCTGCGCTGCTGATTGCGACGTCTATTGTTTTTGTTTGATCCACCACCACCACGGCGATACTCCGACGCTAAAAAAAGTTGAATTTTATTAGCAATCAAGATCTAAATACGGTACTTAGATGAAAATATAGTCAGCTTACAATTGGAATTATTTTGATTTTGTTCAAAGCGTGGAGGACGATTATTCGAACGATACTGCTGATCGGATCGTCGATTATTGTCAAAACCACTGGCGTTTTGATTTTGAGTATTTGGATTCTAAAAATTGAACAAAATTTAGATTGATTATCAATTTAAATTCAAAAATGAAGTTTACGAAACTTACTTCTTCAGTTATTGGTATGCAATCGATTTGAAGCACCTCTTCATAATTATGAAAATCTTTAAATAACACAACACAGGTAGTTTTTGATACCGCTGTTACCTCAGCATTGTAATACTATGAAAATAATTAATTTTGTTAATAAATACATTTTTTTAGCTAAAAAAAAAACTGGATTTCTTACCATATTATCTTCCCAATACTTGGCCATGCATCTATCTCCAACTCTCCAAACCCATGTACCTCCTAAGGGCTCCTCATTATTGAAATTACTATTGTAGTAGCTACTACTCTTTTGAGAAGTGTTTGCTCCACCAATCATGGAGTTGTAATCAAAATTATCATTGGCTGTCTTATAAAACTGATTTGATTGATTCGCTCCAAAATTTCTATCCAAAGTATTAGTACTGGATTGGTATGTTTGAGCATTATTACCATAATTTTGATTTCTACTGTTCTGAATGACTTGTGTTTGATAACTTTGTTGATTTTTAGACTGATATTCTGGATGATTTTTTTGAGACATATTGGAGCTATATTCTCTAGGAGTTGACGATTCTTGACGTGACTGAGAGAATGGAGGCATGCTGTGGAATTCATTAATTTGTGGAAATTTGCTATAACTTCCAATCGGTTCTTGATGATGTTGTTGCTGCTGTTGATACGCCTGAGAATGGAAATTTTGTGTTTCCTGATTACGTTGGAAACGTGGTGGTTTGTTACTTTTTGGAGGAGTTGTATTATAAGTTCCTCCATGAGTGCTAGTAGTGCTGATACTGTTGAACTTATTCGGTCGATTATTTTCAAGATGACGCGGTGGTATTTGATAGCCTCGACCACGAGCATTTCTAAAATTTTAAAATGATAAATTAAATAAGCATTCAGTTTATATAAATCAGAATAAAAAATGTTTCATTTCTTACCTTCCTCCACCGCGTCCAGATTGTTGGTGGTCATTACTTCTGGAATGACGATCAGAATAATTGTCGGAACGATCTTTACCATGTTTATCATAATGTGAATTATTAATGTCTAAATTTTCAACCTGAGCTGGCAGTTTATCTTCAAGAAAATCAAAGAGAGATATTTTACCACTACTTGGCTTACTGGAAACTTCTTCATTTTTCTTGTCACCTCGTTTGCCTTTTGGTTCACGAGGTTCACGAGGTTCACGAACACCACTACTGCTCAATTTATTATCATATCTTTGTAACGACTTAAGTGCTCTATCAACATTATTCCGATTAACTTTTAAAGCATATTCTGCTTGTTCTATCGTAAACCCCTGATCAACAATTTTTTGAACACTGTGATCAAGTAGTTGTTTAGTTCCTCCACCAAAAACTTTCTTACTTCCTTGCTTTGCTGCTTCAGCAATTGCATTTTTACGCTGTGCTTCAAATTCTGCATTTTCTTCTTTTTCTTTTTCTTTTTCAGCTAAAGCTTTGAATTTACCTTGCTCTGCTATTTTGACTATTTTTTTTCCAAATGGAATCCATGGCGGTGGTCCTCCTTCTTCAACTGGTCTTACTCTACTGTGAGAAGCAAGTTTCTAAAAAGGAATATATATTTGTGAATTTCAAAGTAAATGATCAAGAATAAATATATGCAAGCACTACATACTTTGTTTAGTTCCCACTTTTCTACAAGACTCACAACTTTTCCTCCAAGACATTGTACAATATTGTGGGGCCTTAATAAAATCATTCCATGTGACATTATTAGCGACCCACCCCTTATTAAGATTTTTGTACCCGGAGGTGTATTTAAGCTGGAAAAAATTATCATTGCATATCAAATTGTAAAATTTATAGCTTAGATTTATTTGCATCATTTTCCATTTACCTAATAGATGATATGGGTTCTAATTCAATAGCTTGATAACTATTTTTGCCATCAGTAAATGAGATCTTTAGCATTCTCGGAGCACCACGAGACTCTTCATTATTTTTAGGAGCAGCTACATTACGTTGCTTTTGAATTTGTAACACTACGTTTCCTTGACTTAAATCACCCTCACCACTACTGATTTCTTTTAAATCAAACTGAGAAAAAAATTTAAAATGAAATTTTGAAAATTTTGATAATATGATAATTCAAATTTCTTAAGTTTATATACCTCAATGGCTTGTTTTATGATTTTTTGTGGCTCTATAATACTTCCATAATCACTAACTAAGTCGAATCCATGTTCCGTCAGATACCTGTAATGAAGAGTTTCAGTTATTCAACCTAATAGTAGAATTGATAGTTATATGGTAGTGTGTAGACAGTTGTGTAGTATTATTGTTTATAGTAATTTTTGAATGAAATAAAATAATAAATTCCAATGATAATTAATCCTATCATTTGATCTATCCATTCATGTTCTACATGGGCATGAACAACGCGGATAACCTACATTAAAAAGCTAAGTAGCAAAACAGAAGTATTAACTTATAAATGATATCAAAAAAGTCGTAATTTTGTTATGAATTGGAAGTTTTGGTAAGAAAAGTTAAAACCAGATTTGGTTTCAATTACCAGCCACATTCGCGCAGTTTCTCCATGGCAGCGATAGTCATGGTTTTGCCTTTAGTGGATAATCTCACTACACTATTGCACTGTTAAGCGAACACTGGCCACTTATGCAATTTGTAAATACTTGGCACTAAATACAAGTCAACTTGTTGTCTCTATCGCACCGAATGAGAAAAAAATCGGTTGACAGGGCTAAAGTACAACCGAGACGAAGACAACGACGACGTTGTTTTTGTTGTTGTTGATTATATTGAATCCTCATCAGCAGCGTAAACATTCGGTCAGCTGATATCTAGCTCGAACGTTTAGTGGTTGCCAATTGAGTGCGATATTATGGTTGACTTGGATACACAACTGGATCTGCGTCCAGAGACGAAGCGAGCTTTGCCGTGCAAGCTAAAATTGATCTCTCGCGATGACGTTTGTCTTTGGAGTTCTGGTCAATAGGTACGTAGATAGGTATTGTGTCGTACGTGGGTGGTGTGCTGTGCGGCGCACGCGAGCTTTTTTGCTCTGTACGAAAGACCGCTGAGAGACCGACACTGCTGCCTGCTTTGGGGAGCGCTAGACTTTGCAAATTGCACGGCCATGTTTCTGCACTGTAGTTGCGCGCGCACCATAGTTTCACCAATCGTTGACTTGAATGACAACAACGCGATTTTCGCGCTCAAATATATTTCTTATAAAGTAGTTATAAAATACTTATTGAAGTGCGTTTCATAGAATTTTTAAGAACAAAATGTCCAAAATGTAAAAATTATTAATGCTTCCTACCTCCAAAAATCTAAATGTTTATGCGTGCACTCTTACCCATAGCAGTCAGATGTGTTTTTGTGTTTTTATTGTACTTTTTTATTCTCAAAAACTTTTTCTTTTACTACTTATTTCTCGAATGTTTAGGTCAACTCCCTCCCCCCCCCCCTCCCCCCCACCCGGCCAGAAAAGTATTTTTTAAACTAGGAGAAAAAAAAGCATCCAAGTCATGTACTAATAAGGTGGTTGATAAAAAGAAGGTTTAATGTTTAACGGGTTTGGGCCATTTTTTGCCTCCGAGTATAAAAAGATATCTTTCTGCTCTCGGGCGTCGAAATTCACAAAAAATATTAGTATTCTAGGGGTTATTAAAAGAAATTAGAAAAAATTTAATTGACTATGAAAGTCTCCTGGACTACTCAGGTAAATTCATAATAAATGATATGTGTAGTTCTGCGCATGTTATATATGTCAATTTCTAAAGACGATATTTACTCGTTAACTCAAATAATTAAGAACGAGAAAAGTCGCCATAGGTCCTCATCTTTATTCCCAATTTTACAAAAAACTTATTTTATAACAAACAAATAGGTAATAGTAAAATCATATGCACGAGCTAAAATCAAATTTAACCCGTTTCGGGCCAAACGGACGAAATTTTAGTTATTTTTTCATTCGCTGTAAAATCCGTGAAAAAATTATGTGAGAAATATCAGAATAGTCATAAACGACGTAAAATTTTATGAACTTTTCAAATCCGGCGTCAGAATTGTCAAAAAAGTTGATGTGTAAAAGTTATGAACAATTAAACAATAAAAAACACGATTTTTTTGAAAAAAAATTTGATTTGATCCGAATTTTCAAGTCGAAACAGACTTGCTCTATAGGTCTAACACGTTTTTTTTGCGTCCATGGGGTGTAGGCTTGAAGGTCCAATAGTTACGCTATCGAAATTCAACATTTTCTCTATAACGTTTTTTTCCTAGGCGCTTGGTTGACATATAAAAAAATTGACTACGTTCATATACGGTTTTTTTCTACGAAGCGCCATTTTCGTGTCTGCCATGTTAAATTTCGATATCGTAACTATTGGACCTTCAAGCCTACACCCCATGGACGCAAAAAAAACGTGTTAGACCTATAGAGCAAGTCTGTTTCGACTCGAAAATTCGGATCAAATCAAATTTTTTTTCAAAAAAATCGTGTTTTTTATTGTTCAATTGTTCATAACTTTTACACATCAACTTTTTTGACAATTCTGACGCCGGATTCGCAAAGTTCATAAAATTTTACGTCGGTTATGACTATTCTGACATTTCTCACATAATTTTTTCACAGAGTTTACAGCGAGTGAAAAAATAACTAAAATTTCGTCCGTTTGGCCCGAAACGGGTTAATACTGGAGCAAACATGTTGCTTGCTTCATGTTTGTGAATTCACTATGGAATACAATAAGCCAGTGGTATTAGTAAACATATCAAAATACTTCAAATGAAAATCAATTGTTTAAAAAAATAAGCACCATTGCGTCAAACGCAAACGTTGTTTGACAAAAGAATATTGTCAAACAAACTGTACTTACAGCTGTTTTTATCTTTTAGCGGTTTCAAAAAAATTAGCTTGACTCAGAGCTACGCATTACACATGAGAAGATGAAGCAATTATTTTTATACGCGTCCGTTTATTACAGACTAGTCCAAAATTTAATCTGGTAAATTTTTTTCTTTACCGGAAATTTTTTCAACAACCGGAAGAAGAGCCACATTTGCATAAATCGTTAGTTTAATGCGCGATGAACAATCATTCGAGTTTACTCATCGAAACGATCAATGGAAATTACGTATATGAAAACTACTTCTTCTATTACTAGTTGAGCAATTAGTCATAGAGCCATTCTAACGAATCAGTGCGATACGTTGCGCTTGGCTATATTGAATAATTTTGTTCACACCTCATCGTATTGTTTAATTATAATGCAGTGCAATTTATCGTAACAACAAATCTGAACATAGTATCGATTCATCATAATTCGAAAGTAAATAAGAAGAAAAAATTCGAGGCTCTACGTAGAGATGTAATCGTTTCATCGGGTCGCAAGCGCCGAAGCGATAAAAAATACATTTCCAGAGCGGCAAAAGTAACAAGCAGCAAATTAATATTCACATGTAGTACACGGTGCGCAAGCTGAGCTCATTACAGCGAGGTAGTTTAGCCGTTATACTGCAGTTTTACAAGGAGATAAGGCATCGAAAGTCGAGGTGCGATGAGCAGGGGTTGATTTGTATACATAGACCAAGTTTACGATCTTACTCGGAAATGCGGCAACGTACAGGTTTTTTCGTTAGCGCGCGAGGATGCACATTTCTATATAGCTCGTAGTTGCGGCAGATGATAATTGCGAACAATTTAGAATCCGTGAGAGTGAAAAGAAGAGGGAGAACGAGAGGCGAAAAAGAGAAAAAGTGACGCATCGCTCGATGTATCTCCTCGATCTCGATACGAGCAAAAGAAAACCATACCGATTTCTCGTGTTCGATCGCACACCCGGATAGAGAAATAATGCGGACACTCGCTCGATAAATGAAAAATAAAAGGACATACTTGGCCGATGGGGATATCGTAGTTGAGCACGTGTGTGCCGCGGCCCGTGGGATAGATGCGTGGGGGGATCGGCGCACGTACGCGATCGTGGATGGGCGGCACACACATTCGGTGTAGTAGAGCTCACATGCAAAAGCCGAACGTACACACACGTACACCTGCGCCGCAGCGAGCGAACGGCGCCCGCGAGACAGAGACGGAGAGCAAAAGAGACGGGACTGTACACAACACGGCCCGAGCCATATGGCTGCGCAAAACGCGCGAATCGCGCTCTGGCGGCGGTGGACTTTCAAGACTTTTAGCAGTTCGACTCGGCCAGGCTACGGAATCGCAGCGTTCTCCTTCGCCACTGCTACCTGCCACGTGCGAGCGATTGTACATGTGAGTGACAAGCGGATTTCACCCCTGGATTTATTGCATGTTTTCGTTTGTTTGTTTGTTGGTTTGAAAAACGTGTTTTGTTTTCACAACTCGACGATTTCACCTTTTAGCCTTGTTGACAATGTTGTGCATACTTCTTCAATTTCTCAGCAAAAACTGTTCTCCTTATACAATTTTTTCCTAATAATTTATTTAGAATATTCGCTTGCAATTCATTATTTTTACCGACGCAAACAGAACGATTAGCTTCATAATTTTGTCGAATCAGAGGTGGGCAAAAAAGCGAGGAAAAATAGTTTAGTGACGTGTGCATCATCAATTGTTACAGATCATTGTCGGCTGCACGAATCTACTCCAAGACTTGAATAGGCGCATATTCTAAACAGCTTGAAATAAACCGCAAAGTAAGTTGACATTTTTTCTCTTTCTCTCGTTCTTTCTCGATCGTTTGGCCAATACAAGTCGCTCCACTGCCGTAAAGAAACGACTTCGTGCCGATTTTCTCTCGAGATATATACGTGTTTGTACGTACGGTTAGGGTCATGGAGAAAAGCTATATGCGAGTCTGCAGCACGAGGCAGCACAGAATGAAAGTGAATGCATTTGCAAAGGTGCATTACGTATAGAGACACAGATGTGCTTGGCTTGGTTCATTGTCGTCGCGCTTCTGGGCTCCTCGTGTTTGTACGTACGGCGTTATGGAACGTTGAAAAAAGAAAGTTGCAGTCGATTTTCGACTCGTCAACTTGTTGCTCGTGTAAAAGGACCACGAAGGGATAAGAGGGTAATGAGAAAGTCGTAAATTCGAACCTTTCGTAGCCGCAAAACGCCTTACAATTTCAAAACAATTTTTCGCTCCTTCTCTCTGGACTGAACGATATTTTTATCGCTGCAGCGTGCTATCGTTACACTCTGCCTTTACGATTGCATATTGCTCGCGTATTTTAAATGGCACGTCCACGCTCTCTGATACCTTACACGAATTTTTATTCGCGAATGCTCCTTAGAATTTCCTTTATGATCTCGTTTCAGAGTCTCGAGTTTCATGGGTCAATTAAAATCATACCAGCGTGATGAATATTTATGAAACTTTTATTTGTTAACGATAGACCGACGCACAAATATCGTTGCTGGCTCGCTTCCAAAGTTTCGCGTCAAAGACTGCGCAAGTTTCGCGTTGTATAATGCGCGCATCGCGTTTCAAGTCGACGCACTGCGCGCGTATTTCCAGATTATTAAGACATGATTTATTTACATTACATAACGGATATATGCATGAGATAAAATGAAGTCGAGTCTGCATTTGTTGAAAAAAGTACGGCAGCAAGCCCGCGTCAAAAATATACATGCGTGACCGACCTGTTTTTTTGGTGCTATTGACTCGTCGGAGGTCTCGCGCAAAAGATATTAAATAGCTCGATGATCCGCTTTTTTTTAAGTAGACAACCCTTGCGATGATTCGTTTTTTTATAAATGCATTCAGATAGGTGGGAGTTGAATAAAAGCAGGGAAATAGGTGCCACGATCCACTTGTTCATTGTTATGATCAAGTAAATCAATGGTCCGAAGCTACAAGCCACGCGGCGTCCCAGTTATATTCGCGGGGTGCTCAGTGTTGACGATTCGCTCGAGCTCGACTCATTTGTGAATCGATCTTGGAACGAAATTCAATTCACTACGTTATACGCGCGCGATAAAACATTCATAGATCGTCGCGTGAGCTTACCGATCAATCAACTGCATGATTTCGTGACACATTTAAATTTACCCTGCGTTAAATCGCCATGGAAAACATTTTCTTGTGGTATCTTCGTGTCAATAAAAAAAACCTGGTAAAAAATGACTATTATGGGAAAGAAAAAAAAACACGTGACAGTTGTATAACGATCGATAATTATGACCAATAGCAAGGCGTACACTGCGCCCGGCAACGCGCACAGTCAGCTCCATTATAAAATGTATAAAAATAACGAGTCCGTCGGATGCGCGACGGCTCGCGTTCCAAAAACAAACTTTGCGTGAAATCCAACTATAGCATAGCGCCACGAAGAGCCGAACAGAAGTGAACGAACTTTTCGCAGGCCGCCACCGCCACTGCCAGCAGCCCACTGTGCATGCCGAATGGCCGCTCGCATCCAAGGATCGATAAATAGCCCATCGCGTGTCCGAGGCGCTGCGAGCCGCGCGTTATTATTTTTCCTGAACTTGCACATTGCCTTCTGCGGGGGTGTGTCAATTCGAGCCTGCAAGTCGTATTTCAACTACGCGCTCTGACCCTTGCCGTTTGTGAAAATTGCACCCGAGTGTGCGTTGGCGCGATAAATGTTTAGATAGACGTCCCATCGAGCGATGCGTCGACGCAGCCAACAACATACAAGAGAATCGATTTTACGTCTTCTCACGCAGTTCGGAAAAATTACAAAAAAGTTACAAAGAAGTACAGTTTCACGTGGATTGCATCGAGTTATGAAAAATTGCGAAAAAATATCTAGACCACGAGATCTACGCGTGGATTTTCCTCTATTTTTCCAAGTATACAGAGCTCTAAAAAGGCTGCACAGAATTTGTGCGATGTTTAATTAGAACCTCGATTCGTGTAATGACTGCACGTGCGATGGCTGAAGCTCTCGTGCATAAATATGATCAGCGCCTCGCAAAATTAATCGCAGACTACAGCGGCGACTTACGTATAGCGCTTACAAGCGCTATCGCGTGTCAAGTGCGGACACTTGACTTTCAGTTTTTTGCACCGTACACTGGTACGCGGTAAAGCAGCCTCGATCGCGCTCGAGACTCAAAAGTGCGGAGCCGAGTCAGAAAATGTGAAACTCATTATGTAAGCCAAAAACTCTTTGGACAGTTACGCAAGATAGGTCCGATCGAGAATTCTTTGGCCTCGTTTTTCGTGCCGTCGATACACAAAATTGTTCTTCGCTCGTACGCTAGAATTTTATTTGCTCGTCGCAATCCTGTTCCATCAAAACAAACCTATTTCCAGTTGTTTACTTTTCTTTATCGATCTACTTTCTTGTTAAGACAACAAAGTTTATGCATGTTCACTCGTCCATTCGATTAGCTATCTTGAAATGCTGAATTTTCTACTCGATGACTGGCATTGTCACGATCGCTTGTCTAATTTTTAAATGTAAAGCAGCATCTCTTACTTAAGACCAGTTGTAATTCCAACTAGAGACTCAAATTAGGGTAGTTTTGTCATTAAATTTCCAGAATTCCGAATTTTTGATATTATAACGGTCACTGTCAAGCGCAGAAAGAATAATTTGTTTTCGGTAATGTTGACGAAACGCCAATCGCAATGAAATCGCAAAGAAGCTTTGAAAATTTAATTCGATTTCGTGGCTGATGCACGATAAACACTCGTACTCGGAAACGAGTTTAAACGCGAAGGAAACAAATAGGAAAAAAGAGAAGTAAAGTTTGCCCGTCATCGTCGCGCGATACCGAGCATTATTTTCATGGCATGGGCATAAAGAGCTCGCGCGCAAGTAAATAAATGTTTACGGAGGACACGTTGAGAGGCGCGTGGAATCGCGACACGCATTGTAGATCGCGTCCTTGCACGAATATACGCCGGACTGCAGTCGGCACTATCGGTACAACGCGTAATAATGCATATGGCGTGGAGGGGAAAAAAAGGAGCGAATTAAATGCAGCTCACGAGCGCGTCTTGGGACTGGCTACACGTATTACATTGAAGATATAAAGAACATTACGTAAAAGCGGCAGTAAATGGAAGCTAACTCGAACGTACGCAACAACGCGCTCGTATTGTCTGTGGCTTTTATGTATATAATATAATATACACGACGAGGAAGCGACCGTCGACTTTCCGCGTTCTTACGGCATTTCACACGCCCATTACAAATGCTACCGTATAATTTTCCTATCGAATTTAGGGCGAATTAGCTCAACAACGAATTATCGGTATTAGTTGTCTTCCCGATCATTTTTCCGATAGTTATTTCGTTTCAATTATGACAAGACTCGCTTCAATGCGGTAGCAATTAGGAACAATTTCATAATATTTTGCGCGTATTTTTTTGTTAATGAAAACGAATATTGGCAGTACACGATGATTCGACTTGCGGTAAACCGAAGAAACGACCTAGCACTTGAAATTTGAGACCGATTTTATTGTGAACCCTAGTGCTGCTTCACAGATAGAGTAAAAAACAAAGCGAGTTGTTCTCGTAAACATGTATGTACGTTCGCGTGGTTCGCTCCCTTACTTACCGCTGTTTTTACCATTAATCCATCGCAGCCCACACGCGAACAAACGATTGTATGCGCGCATACCTTTGTTTCCTTCTTGCCGCACTATGCGACTTTTTTCACGGTTAGGGTTATAATACCCAAGTTGAGGGTTGCTCGTGCTACCTTTTTTCCTTTTTTTTTCAATGCTTGCTCGAGCGTCGACGAGTTCAACGAACCCTGCACATCGCGCCAACGCGGATACGCCCGAGTTTTTTTTTCTAATAAATCATAATTCTTGAGTTTTACGATCGATCGATCGGCAACGCGAGTAGCCTTAACGCAGCTAATATTAAATTTGTTCGGATGATCTGCGTTTGTTTTGCACTCGATGTGGCGTTGAAATCACCACGCCTCGGATGTCGCTTATGAATGTTTATGAGGCAATCGTCGTGCATTTAATTTTCGCATTGTACAAACAAACGACTTGTAAAAGTAATCGCGATAGATCTCAACAATGACATTATAGACAATCGGCATGGTACCGCGTGGACATGGAATTTTACGCCCAATGACGCAAAGTCATCACCGATACATCAGAATTTCAAAGACGTAATCGTCGTCATTATTTACGTTCTACGTCAAATTATCAATTACGTGCTATTAGTAGCGATCGCTCGTTGTTCTCTTATGCACGCGTGCTTGTGTTCATACATCCGACTTAGAGGCCCAAAGCGAGCAATTTTAATGATTGTTTTAGCGCAATGTAAATAAGCAGAGACAATTTTACTAATTATCATGTCAGGTATTTCGAACTCGCAAAACTAGAATCGAATTTTTGAGAATAGGGACTAGTTATTTTCTTAAATGTCTAGTCATAGCCGCAAAAAAAAGAAAAAAAATCGTTACTCAGAATATTAAATTGATGTTTGTTCAAACGAGTCGAGAGATTATCATATGGTGTTGAAGGTAAAACTTGAACTAAAATCGATATTTATTTGCTCGCTGAAACTGTCCTTATTTTGCCTTCCCACCAAAACAATGCAGCGACGAGCGTCCTCGAGGCTTTCGGACTTTTTTTTATAAACAAATAAGCGCAGCAAAGGTCGTATCTGTTGGCAGTACAGCGCGTAAAGCATTAATAAATTAATGCACACCACGAGGCAGTATTTGCATCTAATGCCTGCTCACAAGTGAAACTGATGGTGTTGATTTTCTTATTGAGGTCAATGTTTATAGCGAAAAAAATTCAGTATCATCATAATACGTGAGAAGAATTTTTAATGTCAAAAAATAAGGCATAAAGATTATAATTTACTATGTAAACTGAATATAATTGTTGTTTGATGTATTGATAGAGTAAGTGCTGAGAGATTAAAAGCATACAATTATTAAAATTGTTTTTCAATAAAGATAACAATTATACCGAGAAAAGTTTCTTTGTACAAATTTCAGGAAGAAACGAATTTTAGTTAGGAAGTTAAAATATGTAACTGGTCCCGCAATGTTGATTATGCTAAGCCACATGGTTGATAGAGAGCCAATATGCTTCTCGGTCGACGTTTCGCACAGGCATGCACTCGACTACCCGAGCGATTTTTCATCATTGCTCCATTAATTAATTGCCATTGTTTTGTCCCAAGCCGGCTTTGTGCGTCTATGGCTAAACATTGATTATTTGCGCGTGTACACCTAAATAATTTCAAGGTCCTGAGTGATTGAGGAGTCGCGCGCGCAGAGGCGCATCGTGAATTTACAACGCGCCGAGACATAATTTACACTTTCATAGAGCGAGTCGTAAAAAAAATTCTGCTCGGTGACGATTCGATGAATTCTTCACTAAGCATATCGTGGAATAATATCGATATAAATTGTACGTGCAATTAATTCTAACTCTATTCCTACGGTTGCTGAATTTATAATAAGTCGTAAAAAAAGCGGCGTTGTAAAAAAAGGCAATAGTGTCGCAGACAACACTATGTTATATCGGATTAAGGCTCTTAATAAAAACGACAACAACAAAAAGTGGTAAAAAGTTAATGGCCCGTTGAAGCTCGAGTATATGAGCAATTCTCTAAATGAAACGCATTTTTTGAGGTAGAATCGCGGCAAATTTTTTTTTCAACCTACGCGGATACGGACCCCCGGGAAATGTTTTTGGGGGTCCTAGGAACATGTAACCACGTAGGAACCATTGAAATTTCAATAGTGCTTACTTTTATAGCTACTTTTGTGATTTAGAGGACGAAAAATCATGTTTTCTCGTAAATACGGCTAATTACTCAATTTCTAAGTCGCTGAAAAAGTATCAAAACTCATCTAAAAAAAATAACTGACTACTGTGTTCGATAGGAAATTTTCTCAGCTTTCCAATGGTGGTATCAGATTTTCCGATAAATTGCACATTCACCGAGAAAATCACCATCACACATTGAGGGCTAAATATGTCGAAAAATTCAGTACGGAAAAAGTGAACTTTTTGGATAATTGTTGATTTTTCCTTGTGAAAATGAAATTTATCGAAAAATCTGACTACACCATGAGAAAGCCAAAGAAATTTCCTATCGAAAGCATATCTTTATTTATTTTTTCGGTGGAATTACAATGTTATACATGGGAATTTCTTTCACGTTGTTCGCTGTTTTCTGTTTCCGAGCTGATTCAGCGCGGTCGCGAGGTTTTCGGCTCGCTACAATCAAAACTAGCTCGTAATTCCACCGAAAAAATAAATAAAGATATGCTTTCGATAGGAAATTTCCTCAGCTTTCTCATGGTGTAGTCAGATTTTTCGATAAATTTCATTTTCACGAGGAAAAATCGAAATTAAACCTCAAAGATCACTTTTTCCGTACCGAGTTTTTCGAGATATTTAGCTTGGCATGTTTGATGGCGATTTTCTCGGTGAATGTGCGACTTATCGGAAAATCTGATACCACCATTGGAAAGCTGAGAAAATTTCCTATCGAACACAGTAGCCAGTTATTTTTTTTAGATGAGTTTTGATACTTTTTCAGCGACTTAGAAATTGAGTAATTAGCCGCATTTACGAGAAAACATGATTTTTCGTCCTCTAAATCACAAAAGTAGCTATAAAAGTAAGCACTATTGAAATTTCAATGGTTCCTACGTGGTTACATGTTCCTAGGACCCCCAAAAACATTTCCCGGGGGTCCGTATCCGCGTAGGTTGAAAAAAAAATTTGCCGCGATTCTACCTCAAAAAATGCGTTTCATTTAGAGAATTGCTCATATATGCGGCAGCGGGAAAGAGCAGTACGAGTTGATCAACCAAGCGAAACGACCTGCTCTGCAACTCTTTGTGTTAACTCATTCAGGTGCAGTAGGTCAAGATCAACCGGTGTAAATTTTCCCTCCCGAAATTACTCTCAATTTCGTTAAAGTTTTTTCTTCTTTTTCGACTGATGATCATACGTACGAGATTACGTGCTCTGTGGCATTATTTTCATGAAATTTCAAGATCCTGCTGCAAGTATAATTTTAACCCGTGACTTTTCTCTTCGTCTCAACGAGAGATGCCATGACAAAAAATGTGAAGACTCCAAAAGGCTATTTTGAGTTTCTCTGCTCTTGATACTCGGGTAAACTTTTTTACGAATATTAAAGCAGGGTCGCTGATCTGTGTATGACGGCGATTCGAAGGTTGTCTCTGTGCGAATCAACATAAAGGCCGCCTGTTGGAACGATACATCTCTCTCGAAAAAAAAGTCAACAAACCTTGACGTCGATTAAAAGCGTAACTCGCGCGTTCGTTAAAGTTTAATCAAAGCGGCAGTACGATAACGGCTACATAACGCTATACTAACTAGAAAAAACGCATTGGTCATCTAATCAAACAGCGATGGCTAACTGTAGTACGAAAAGTCGATCAGCGTAAAATTACGAGCGGCAGCATGAGACATCGACTCTTTTCTCGCAGACTAGGTGTAGACTCGACTTTGGTCACGACTTTGGCCAGGCGACCGCGTCCTTGGCGCTCTTGAGCTCTCATAAATCCCTAACCCAGTTTTGTTCTTCTGGTCTTTGTAAACACGCCATTTGTTTGTATCATCACGTGCGATCGTTCATGCGTTTCGCAAAAAAGACAATTAGCTACTCGCATTTTATCTTCTCTCCGGGACTCTAAATATTAATCATCCGGCGTGCTCCACGAAGCGACGTGCAGGCTCGCAAGGAATGCTGAATTTCCATCTAAATTCTTCGTGCTCCGTGAGTGATTCACATTTTTTTACTTTAAATAATAGAGAAGGAATAATTTTGATGATCGGAAATGCAGAATTGATTACTTTTAATGTTAGCGTGATAGACGCACGCGTCGACGATCTATAAGCGTAGCGATGATAATGAGTGCATCAGAGTAGTTACGTAAGCTGCAGCAAACTATTCGAATCCGGACGTTTACTTTAATATTTGTATCGAGTACGGTCTCACATACACACACATACACAATAAAGCTATATGCATAAAACTCGACGGTGAATCAGCTCGCTCTCGACGTATAATCTACACATGCTACATAGGTAGAGCAAGAAAATATATATCCTATTTTAAGTGGATAACGTCATTTTTCGTCGCCACGCCACCGAGTGGACTGAAAAAATATTGTTATTGCAGTTTATTTTACGAACGTTTTTCTTTTTCTCACGTGGGCCGGGCTGGAATGCAAGCGTTTAACATCTCATTGTCTACGGAGGCCTACTAACGAGTCGCGCTCGGCTGCGAATCCGTATAATGATCTCTTTCGACTCGAGATTTATCGTCAACGACTGAAATCTCCAACTCGATGCCTCGGGGCTATCACACACGCGCACACCCATACGAATGTATCAATACTATAAAGACAAATTAAAACTGCAGCCAGGTAATAATATAGTAATTAGATTAAAGTGCAAGGCGCAACATATCGAGGAGCTAAGCACGACATGCGCAATTTGTCCGGAATTATTCGCATTGTTGAGCTTGGAATATAATATAAGTAGCCATGCAGCGCGTGCCGTGACTCACGTAATACCCGCCAATTTGCCTATGTACTCAAGAGTTCTAAATTCTCTCTCGCCGCGAAAGATGAACGAAGAAAAATAAGAAAGTATTCAACATCACAAAATTTATTAATAAATATGAGTACAGATAAAATCATGAAACCGATCATATGAAGGGAACGTTTTACGCATAGTAACCGTAATTGGCAATGAACTCTGTTATTTTGAGCCACTTTGTGAAACATTTAAAAAAAAAATCAACGTTTCGTTAGTTTTACGCTAACCTCTTCAAGGCGATAACAAATTTAAGTTAATTTCAAATAAAAACGTTTTGAACTACGGTGGTCGATTCATTCCAATGCATTATAAGTCTGATTTCAATGTTTCTGTAAATCTTTTTTAGCTATTGCATGTCCTCTTTGTTATTCAGGGCACTGTACATAAATTTATCGATTTAATTTTAAAAGTACTCAATAGTTATAACAAAAATCTAATGATGTATATGAGTGTGACTGGGATGTTAAAATACTGGAAAATGAGATAAATTACGAGTATAGACTACTTTCGAAAATGATTATTATTGAAGGACATCAAAATGCACCGAATAAAAAAAAACACGCAGAAATCAAATGGGATTTTCTGAAACATTTTAAAATTTTGAACTAAACGTGTATTGACTTCCAGTGATTCAGACTCATGACGTATATTTATATTTACATATTGACATTGTTTTGTGCATCTCGTGATCAACGTACGTAGTAAGGCTCATTGACTTGCGGTATCTCACTGAGCCTACATATGAACGTTTTTATTTTAATTAGGTGTACAAGTTATTTTGAGTAAAGAAAGGACTTTAGTTTTATAGTCGGTTTATCTTTAGTATATGTTATTTCAATAAGGAAAAGAAAATAATTGAATCATTTGTGTTGCAGTTGTGCTGAGAGCGCTTGAAAGATGGGATACCACACAGAACTGGGCGGCTGCGGTCGCTGCATGAAGTACACCTTATTCCTAGTGAATTTCATCATATTTGTAAGTATAAAGACACGATGGAGCGCAAACATTGTCGGTGCAGCGACTGCAATGCGTAGCTCGAGGATCGGTTTGAAAATGTTTGCCATGACCTCGGCCGATTTTTCCGCTTGATGTACACCTATTTGGCTCACGATGCGCGGCGATTTTAAGCTCGTTCGCTCATTTGGCGGTCACTGTGTATGCAGTACGTGCATGCTTACTATCATTATTGCGCAATGAATATTGTGTCGCTCGTTGTCCCGCCGCATGTAGTTGTAATGGACATTCACAATTTCGAGGCTCGCGACAGCTATTTTTCGTCCGCATTATGCACATAAGAAGGAAGCTTTGGGAGCTCACTCGCGTCCCGCACGAGTACTGCCCGAGGGGCAATCACGGCTTCGAACCATTAACTTTTTCTACAAATGAATGCTCTGATTCGCAGATCGGAGGTCTGTTGATAACAGCCCTGGCGGTATGGGCACTGGTCGACAAGGTGAACTACGTCACCGAGCTGACGAACAACAACATGCTGACGGGCACGGTTTACGTAATGCTCGTCGGCGGCATCTTGACTGCCTTCATCGCCTTCCTCGGCTGCTTTGGAGCTGCTCGCGAAATTCGCTGTATGCTTTTCACGGTAGGTGAAAACAAGTCCCTTTTCGAAAGCAACATTTACAAATTTTACATTTCTTTGCAGTACTTCGTAGCGGTGCTCCTTCTTTTCATCGCCATTTTACTAGCTGGAATATTTGGCTACGTTTATCGTGAAAAGTTCATCGACACACTTGGCCAGCAAATGCAGAACTCCTTGCGCCTCTACCGCGAAAAACCCGAGTATACCGAAGCTTGGGACTTTGTTCAATCGAGAGTGAGTACGCCGACGATCAAAGTCGAGCCAACTTCTCCCTACATTATATCTTGACGGATTAGTCATAATTAATGATTTTTTGTACAGCTTCACTGCTGTGGGGTGCGCGGCTGGCGGGATTGGTCCGGCTACTTCAACGAAGTACCCATCAGTTGTTGTCGCTTGATGACCGACGGCAGGGTGAGTTCACCTTACGTGGTACATTTTTTTAACCATTAAACCTTCCTTCAAATAGCGTGTCTTTTTTGCAGCCGATTGCCTGTAATCGTTACGCCGACTCGATCAACCAATACAACTCTTATACGGAGGGCTGCCTTCAACAGACCCAAATGTTCTTGCAGAAACACGCGGCTATTCTCGGAGGTGCTGGAATCGCCGTGGCTTTCGTTATGGTAAGCCATATCGTGTCATTTTGATTAGCATCTGATCGATCTCCACGTATCTTAACGATGCTTACCTTTTTTTTACAGCTACTGGGCATGATACTGGCCATATCTCTATTTAGGATTATACGCTAGTTGACCGGTAAGATATCGCCGAGTCATTTGAGTTTGCCGACCGATGCGACCACAGCTGCCGATTCAGAAAAGAGAGATGTCAGCTAGGCTTAAACACGAATGAAGAAGATTATTGGCACACGAACGATTCCGTCCAGCAGCAAGTCTAAAATTTATTTAACTAAGACAACGACATTTTTGACCAATATTTTCGATTTTTCGACGCATCTGATATGCAGGTCTTCAGAGAATAAAAACAAAGCCATTTAACCGATCTTATACATTGTAGTTAATATACATAAACAAGTGAATGTACTTTTTACAAGATTATTATTAATGTAAAAGTATCTTGAACAATTTATGTAAATTATTGTATAGATATAAGTTTTCAGCAATTAAGAAATAATATTTTTAAGATTTTACGTTCAAAGCTAAAGATTTTCGTATAAAAATGCATGATTTTCGTAATATTTACTTACCATATTGAAATTACATAAATTCAATTGTGAAAAAGTGCAATATATACGAAAACTGGCGCGCAACCATCGAGTACAAATATGTTTTGACAAAAAGTAACTCAAATTGCAGTGTACGAATATTTACAGTATTTTTTACGTTTAAACTGTCGAGCAATATATTATTGATATATTATCATTACTTGTCTATCGACCGTAGTATTAGTAAATTGTTCAATGAGAATCAAGTAACATTTGAAACATAATTAGCTGTGTATTAACATAAACCTTTAAATTGGCGTCTTTTAATCGTTTTATTTATAGATAGTTACCATATTAGTACGCTACTTGTATCATGCCATTTAAATACGAATACTGAAAATTTTATCATAAGATCATTTTGTAAGGTGAATTATTCTATTATAAAATATCAGTCAGTCAGTGATTTTTTAAACAAAAAATCTCAAATAAAAGTATTGAAAGTATACCTATAGATGTCGTGCATTTAAAAATTTGAAACATTTAATCAGTATCATACGATCTTCACTATTGGTTGTATCATTAATTTTGAATGCAATTTAATGTTAAAATTATTATTACAAATTTTTTTAATTCAGTAAATGATTTTAGTGATAAAAAAATTCTTTTAAAACTTTTATATGTACATAAACGCACCAGAATAAGAACTTGAATAAAATGCTTTTATTAGACTTATTGGATACAAATGTTTTATTTTATAATAAATCATTTCCATTTTATTAGCAAAGCATCACATAATCATTTATATTTTCATGAGTTCATAAACTTAAAAAAGCCCTACTAGATGATTTTGTCACATTTTAAATTTGAACGGAATGCATATAGCTTCAAAGAAACTGCAACTTCTTCAAGGTAGTAATTGTGAAATCGGTACATCAAAAAATGTATGCTCTTTATTGCGCTTGGATTTTACAGTTTGGTTCAAACTGATAGAGAAAAGTAAAGGGAACTGTATTGGGTTTGGGTTTTGTGAGAATTTTTGTAAAGCTCATAACGAAATGTAGAGTTTATGAAGATTATTTTAGCAATGGCTTGCTTTTGAAAATACATATGATTTTTCATTGCTTGTATGTACACTTTGCAATTTCAGAGAAAAAGCACCAATTTACCTAGAATCAACGTTACACATTTCTAACTCTTGCAATAAGTACCTTACGACAGCGATACAGCATTATGAACGGTTGCAATTCTGCAGGCTTACGAGCACTTAAAATTAATTTTAAAGTTCTCATGGCTTTATGTAGGCATAGGCTAGAGTATGAGTTTTTTCACCACGAAAAATCTATAATGTAATAAAATCTGTAATATAAATCTATAATCTGTAACTAAAAGTTTTTCAAACTTTTTTTCCGAAATTTCTGTTTTCGATTTCTAAAAAAACTAAATAGATTTTTATAGACCTATATACAGATCTATTTTTTCTTTTTTTAGAAATCGAGATAAAAAATGTTGAGGATCACCCGAGGCCTCAAAATCGTTTTTCATTTTGAACGCGTAATATGTATAAAAATAAAATTAAAGATTCAGCTAATTATCATGTTTTGAAAAATGAAAAATTACCCGCAATTTTATACGTTATTGATTAAACAGGCACACACATAAATTAATAAGTTCAGTTGCAGAGACCGGAATCCAAATCCGGCATCAGTTTTTTCTAGGTTGGTTCATTTTCGAGATTATTTGAAGATCAGATTGATAAAATGTAGACCAAGGTTTTTCAAAAATTTCAATCCAAATCTGTTTCCTATGACTTTTATATAGTCAGCTGTTTTTAGTATTAGAATAGAAGCTGTGCCTGGATTGGAGAAGCTGCTGTGCTTAAATGGGGGCAGCGGCTGTGTGTAGATGATCTAGGCACAGCTCCTGCTCCTCTTTTTTGCGCAATAAAACTTTAAAATGACCTCGAAAATGAACTAACCCAAAAAACTAGTGCTGGATTCGAATTCAGTGATCCAGAAAACCTAATGTCTAGTTGGTCCAATCTCTGGCACTGAACTTTTTAATGTTTTGTGTGCCTTGTTATTTGTACCAATTCGTAATTAATTATGAAGCAATGAAGGCATAATAACATTATTTTTTATTTTATATCGTAATTTTTGTGTTGGTTTTTTGTCCCCCGCCAATGCAATGACAAACACGTTTAAATAGCGGCCTAATTTCTTGGCCCCGTCAGTGGCGAGGTTTTATATTGTTTATACTTGAGTAAGATAGGTACCAAACAAAGCTCAGGTTCGTTTTTAAAATTAAGGAAAATCAGCGGCAATGAGGTCTTTGGGTTATTTTCAATTTCAGTTTCAATTCTGTTGTTATAATAGATAAGCTAATTGATTTTACTATATTATTCACTCGCACTCAGAAAACGATTTTACATTAGTTTTTAGCAAATGACCTATCGTTTACAACCAATTCAAATATTTGAAGGAAGTTTTTATCTGCTTACACAACCCTTTATCGAATATGCACGCGACCTATTCATAGCAACGCAGTGCAGTTTGAAACGAAAGAGAGAGACAGGATGTACCCGAATAAAGCGTTACGTAACTCGTTGCGTGAATATAAATTTGAATTAAACTTTTATATATTTTCACTTTCAAATCATTGTTCGAAGCTTTTAAATGATTGACGTTGTATATTATCTTAAATTAAATAAATCTGAATAATTTTAGTTGGTCAAGCCAAAAATTAAAAATCAAATTGTCCTGCATTTTATATCACGCGAGACAATATATAAAATCCTTTGCTATACAATATCGTCAAGCAATCACGCAAAATTACACATAACGATAGTATATAAGCAAATAGTGATTTTCAAAAAAATTGCAGTATCAGTGGTTCGTATGCACTGTCAGGTGTCCCATGTTGCTATGATGGGAAAAATGACTTTTTTGTGAGTATAGAAAGCTCGCGCTAATTTCAATTTATTCTTTGGTAATGGTATACATTTACATGGCGTCAAAGTTCGATTTGAAACTCAAAAGAATTAAAATGTTTTCCCGTAGCACTATTTTAGTTCTCTGGTTTTTAACGAATTCGGTGACGTGTCAGCAAAATGCCAAGATCTGTGATAACTCCAATTGCTTGGCTGCGGGTGCGTAAATACACTGTATAAGTTTTGAAATCTTATAATAATACCGTTGTTATGCAGCCAATATGATAAGTTTGCTGATGAATAAGAGTTTCAATCCATGCGATGACTTTTATGGCTATGTGTGCGGAGGCTGGGAAACTAATTACCCAATGCCCAGCAATGTTCATGACGTATGGAACGTCGACGTTATGACGGATACCAAAACTCTGCTCGAAATTCGAGGTATTTCGCCTTATTTTGGAAATAATTTTAACATTTTTCTACTTACGGATATAATTTGATTATTGCAGAAATGCTGGAAGAAGACGACTCACCAAGTGACTCGACTCCGTTGAAATTCGAAAAATGGTGGTACCAAGCCTGCATGGACATTGGCTAGTAGCATTAAATGAAATAATTAAATATTTTGCCTACTTTGCGGACTAATATAGTTGTGCGAGTGATCGATCAATTTTGCTTGTCGTGTAGATAAAATCGAAGGGGCGGGAATCAGGCCGTTGGAGGAGATAGTCAACTTCTTGGGTGGCTGGCCTATGCTCGTCAACAGCAGTGACTGGACCGATGAGTATCACGACTGGCAGAGTATCCACAGCTACTATTTGTCTTTTCGAGGCTTAGCCTCAATTTTTGATTTTCGAGTCGAAGAAGATCCAAGAACCAACAATAAGAATATTATTAATGTTAGAGCCAGTATCAATCACGGTAATTTTAAAAGCGAATTCAATTATTTTCGATTTCCAACGTTTTCCAGTTGATTAAGCCAAGCGACAGTCTTTACGAAAAACTATTGAAGAATCAAGACGAAGTAAGGGCTACGCAAAAATACACCGAGTTTATTAAAACCGTTGTAATGGCGTTCGAGAGCTCAATGAATATCTTCTTGCTCGAAGACGATGTGAATAAGGATATCAGCGATCTCATAACGTTCGAAAAAGCATTGCATCAGGTTTATGGTTTACTTTATAATGACGCGCGCAGGCTTTACGTTTTATGAGTCAAAAAACTGTTGAAAAAATCTACAGTCAATTTTTCATTTTAGATTAAGGTGTCGGAGAGCGAAGCCATGGAATCGACGCGATTTTATACGAGCATCGAAAGTTTGCAAAACATTTACGACCAAGAAAATAAGTGGAAAGCAACATCTAAGGTAAAATTAATTATGGAAACACTTGTGTTAAGATTATTGTATACGTTATAAAATTAATATTACATAATAAAACTGTCGTGAATTTATCAGATAGACTGGTTCGCGACGTTAAAAGATTTGTTCAGAGATTTTGAAGACGTGATTATCGATCCTTCGGAGGAGTTGCTCGTCGATGCCAGCAGCTATTTGCGTAAAATATCGGATTTGCTTGGCGATACTCCCAACAAAGTCATTGGTAAATTTTGCGCTAAATTTGTCGAATGAGTTTGAGAGCAACCAAAATATATCATTGCATTGCTTTCTAGTAAATTACGTACATTGGAAATTTATTTCCACCTCGTTGCCGTTTACAACAGAAGAAATGCGCGAGCTGACGCAGGCATTGACAAGCAAGGACGACGAAGAGGCTGGTGACATTACGGAAAGGTTGCCATCGAAATTGAATAAATTTTCTGCCAGTGTCTTAAATAAATCATTTTTATGATCCATCTTTTCATCAGGTGGGAAATATGTATGAAGGAATTGACCGGAGTTGGCTACAAATACGAATTTATACAGAGACATTTTTCGGAGGAAATTCAAAAAATGGTATCTACTAGAGCTGTTAAAATAATATTTGGATCTCCATCAATGGGTAGTAATATAACATTATTTCACAGGCCGAAGATATAGCAGACGAGACGCGCAGTGAATTGCTCGATGACATCGAACATTCGAATTGGCTTGACGACGATTTGAAGGAAGAAGCAAGGATAAAATTACGAGCTCTCAAATGGAACATTGGAGTTCCTACGTTTTACACGAAGCGAGAAAACATCGAGCACTTTTACGACGGAGTATATACATTAACTTTTTGCCATTAGCAGATATCAATATAAAAAGCCAACTCGGTTTTTCAGCTGGAAGTGACGACAAGTTACTTCGACAATGTTCACCTGGCGCGAGCCTACCTGACCAACAAGTACTTACAGCGTCTGAGACGTCATCGATCCGCGCATAAGCAGTGAGTAGACGTATGATAATTTGGAAATTAAGTTGTAATCATGGGTCGTTTGTTTTAATTTTTTTTTAGTCTGAGAGTCTGTCCAACGTTGGCTAAAACGATTTTCGATCCTTCTTTCAACACATTAGGTACGTCCGAGAAATTCTTAACGCTTTATCACGCCTGAATTATGAATAATCATTAACGAAAATATTATACTTCTCGGCAGTAATGACGGTCAATCAATTGAATGTCCCTTTTATCCACCCGTCGTTGCCTCTGTAAGTATGACAAACTCCGTAGACACATATTATATGCACAGATGCACGCTTTTAATAAATAAACTAAAAACTTGAATTGATCAGGCCGATTAATTACGGCTACATGGCACCTACTGTTGCTCGTCTAATATCGAGGACCATTGAAAAAGAAGGTATGAGTAATTATTATTGAATTTGAAGGTCAAGTACTAGCTATAACAAAACAATTTGCAGTGAATACAAACCAATACGTGACACCTTGGTCAAGCTACTTTGGTGAGATACCCAAGCGTTACGCAGCCAAGACATCTTGTTTTTTGGAGCAATACAACAATCATTCGGTATTATGGTTTAATGATTATTTTAAGTGATCCTTTGTTAATTGCTTCATTTTCGATGAAATTTTACAGATAGGTCCGCAGACTCTTGACGATAACATTTACGACTGGATCGGCTTGACCGTAGCTTATCAGGCCTACCAGCAGGAGAGCACGAGACACGACTCGGTGGATAAACTGCCAGACATGGATGATTTTAACGCCGATCAGATATTTTTCATCTCGTTCGCGCTCGTGAGTATAATATGAATTCGTGAGAGACCGTCTCAAAGCTCCAATTTAACAGTGTTGCAAAAATTACGAACGTGCATACATACACTCACACACACAGGAAGACCCAAGCTAATGTTTTTTTTCTTCGTACTACCTATACGTTGCAGAAATATTGCCAGTCAGCGACACCCAAGTACCTACATGAACACGAGCTGAGGCTCTATACGCCGAACGACTTTAAGGTCATATTGACGCTATCGAATTCTGAGGCGTTTGCCAAAGCTTTTGACTGTCCGCTCAATTCACCGATGAATCCTCAAGTTAAATGTACTTTGTAACAAGTTATTGAATAAAGACATTTATTTTTGTAGTCCAAATAATTGTAATTATAGCAGTTGATGCTGATTGAAAAAAAAATGACTAAACTTGAATCTTATGTATGAAAACTTAAAAAAAAATTATAAACACATAAGATATATATATTTGCCTTTTTATAAGTACTAATTAATACAACATCAAACTTATCTTGACATGATTTTTCTCATCACAAAAAATTAAACTGAAGTAGATAAAATTTTTCTATGAGATAACTAATAATTCAAATAATTAATCGATAAAAAGAAAAATTTATCTTCATTTAACAGATGCCAATTCTCGTCGGGTCAAGCACAGACGTAAATACATATTTGTATTAAAGCTAATAAGTATATGTTCATAGAAAAGTAAACTAAATCGAACCATTTGAGTGTATTTTAACAGAGCAAAAATAGATAGTAATACCGTAGTAATTGAATTAAATTGACAACCGTAGATGTAAGATGAGAAAAAATTAGTATTTTCAGTTTTTTCCTATTTTTCAGAGTATATGCCTATAAAATAGATAATTGCCAAAACTTTTTCACAAAGATGTTGATTTTACGTAATAAAAAATTTAATATTAAATATAAAAAATGAAATATAATGCTGCTTATTTTGAAGCTGTTGCATCTTAAAAGGGTAGTCGGCGCTCAGTTGATCACATAATATAGTCGCGCAAAACCGCTCTAATAAACTCGCGAGGCAAAAATGTGCCTTCATCCTGTGTTAAAAGGGTAGGACTAAGGAACGCGTTTGCCTCTCGAGTTTATTAGTGTTTTTTTTGCGCTGGGGCGACGATATAAGCATATTCGTAACCTAAAATCTTGAATCATATTTTATACTTTGTTTTTCATTATTGTCTTCATTGTGAATTTCGATTAATTCATAATTCTGTAACATTAAAAAAGAAAGAAAACATCTTATTTTTATTTTTCGGAATCGTAAATATTAAATCAAAGAATATATTAACATTTCAAAATTTATCAATGTAAAACAAGAAATATTTCACAAGTTTATTTTAAACTGAAATACTTGTACAAAAAATTAAATTACTTCATTTACTGTTAGCAATCAATTGGCAAGGATTTGATTTAAATTATAATTTAATCAACCATCACCAGCCGCCATTAATTAATATGATTTATGAAGTCAAAAAAAGCTGGAATAGTGAAAAAGGTTTAAAATTCACTTAACTTTATCTCAATCGAAAATAAAATCTCTCATCTCGGAGACGATAGAATGCATAACTGAATAATTGAGCTGAAAATACTCACAAATAAAAATGTCTGATACATACATAATCACACGAATTCTGCAAGTCCCTTGACATGCAGTTCTACATTATACAAGGAAAAAATAAGCTTTCGATTGCGTATATTAAAATCTTATTATAGACTTGGAAAAGTGTGAATATTTGCAAGAATTAAATATTATTTACTGGGGCGATCAATCGCTAATAATCTACAACTCATTAAGTAGATAATAGCAACTTTTGAGCAGATAGCATCAGTAATTGAATAAAGGCCGGTAGCGAATTATCAGCGGAAACAAAATCACACAATCTCGAGTATTAAAATAGCCAAGTGGAGAGCACAACTTGCAGCTGTCAATGCTAACCGGCTCCATATAAGTAGTCTTTAATCATCTCGTAGTTGTCGTGCTAACATCTCGTCATGTACGTGAATAGATTCATTTTAGCGGCATCGCGAGTAGGATCGCTGAATCAGTAAGTCAGTCTAACGATAACTGTGGCAAGTGAATCATGGAATCTTGGCTTTGGACATGTCTTCTCGTTGCCTCCTTCACTTATATAATTTTGAAGGCTTACAAACATTTGACTTATTTTTCAAAATTAGATATACCGAGCCCTTGGGAAGTGCCTTTCATCGGTAGCACATTGTACTTGTTTATTCCAAAACGTCACATCAACGAATGGATAAAGTTTATCTATAATAGCCATGCTGACGCCAAGTACATCGGAGCTCACAGTTTTTCAACTCCGTCAGTTTTCATCAAAGATCTAGATCTTGTAAAAACAGTGCTGATTAAGAATTTCGATCACTTTGCTGACAGAAAACAATTCGTTGATGAAGACGTAGACCCTCTTTTTGGGCAAAATTTGAATTTTTTGAACGGTGATCGATGGAAGGAGGTGAGAACGATGCTCAGTCCAGCATTTACGTCCAGCAAAATGAAGACGATGTTCCAGCTGATGGACAATTGTGCAGAAAAATTCGTTGCACAGCTGTGCACTAAGTACACTGATGGTATGGAGTTGGACTTGAAAGACATGGTTGGTCGGTACACCAATGACGTCATAGCAAGTTGCGCCTTTGGCATTGAACTCGATACCATGAAAGATCCAGACAACGAATTTTATAAACAAGCCAAAGCTGTAGCGACTTTTCAGGTAACCATTGCCTCTTGAATTTAATTAACTTTATGAACGCAATTTTGATACTAGCTGATGCGTAGGGCGTTGTTCTGCTCAAGCTGATGCTCGAAGGGCTTTTCCCTCGACTGACTCGCATGCTGGGTATGCGAATAATATCGAAAAAGTTAACGGATTTCTTCGTCAATATCGTCGGCTCATCTATCAAACTCCGAGAGGAGCAAGGAATTTACCGACCAGATATGTTGCAATTGATGATGGAAGCGAGGTCCAAGTCAGAAAGTGAAGGCAAAGCAGCTAATTATGATTTGCTGGAGATGACTGCTCAAGCTTTTCTATTTTTCTTGGCCGGCTTCGACGCCACGAGTACTCAGATCAGTTTGATAGCTCATGAATTAGCCCTCAATCCAGATATTCAGCAGAAGGTAAACAAAGAATTTGAAAAATTTCGAGATGTCAGTTGAATAATAAATTTTCAGGTCGTATTGGAAATAAACGATGCTTTGTTGAAAACACCAGACGGCAAACCAACCTACGATATGATCAACAATCAATTGCCTTATTTCGATGCAGTTTTCAGTGAAACTTTAAGGAGACATCCAGTAGCTTTCCTAAATCGAGTGTGTTCGAAGGAATTCGAATTGCCCCCAGCCCTGCCTGGTCGGAAGCCATTTAAGATCCAACCTGGTATGGGGATTATGATACCTGTAGCAGCCATTCACAGCGATCCAAAATACTTCAAAGATCCAGAAAAGTTCGATCCAGATCGTTTCTTCGGTAAGAAGATCACGGCGATCGAAGCGACGAATTTGGGCTTTGGAATGGGTCCAAGAATGTGCATCGGCAACAGATTTGCCATAATAGAAATCAAGCTTTTTTTGGTTCGTCTCTTGAACGAGTGCAGTTTAGCGGTAAGCGATAGAACCTGCACTACTTCAGAATATGAAAAAAATATATTTGCTCCAACGCCGAAAGGTGGATTTTGGCTAAAACTAAAAAGCAAAAAAAAATGATTTACCCTTGTATTGGTATCTAAAATAATTCAATAAAAGATACGTGTAGAGGCTACAGTAGCCGAAGGTGAGAAAGTAAGCAAAAGAAAGGTATCTTTGATCTAATTACATCCTCGACCCCGTCGTTAGTTGAAAAAGTTTGCTCGAAAAGCACGACGTCGACGTCGCTGCTGAGTACTCGTCGAGTCAGCGTATATTCAAGCGACTAATTTTCGCTGGTTAGCAAGAAAAGATGCAGTAAAAAGAGAGCGAGAGAGAACAAGTGTCGTGTACAGGTAAGAAGAGGCGAGCTTCGCCACCTATCCCCCGGACAGCAACGGCAGTGCAGCGAGTAAGTTGTTGCGAAGCTTGAGAACGCGAGCCAGGTGCAGAATGCGATAATTAACAATCTGTTTAGATTTTTCTTTTCTCTAGCGCAACACAGAATCGCACTTTTTTCTTGACGGTATGAGAAATTTTAAAATTGTAAGCTCAATAAAATCAGAATATATGTACGTTTCAATTGTTTGTACGAAATTTCACGTCGTATTTTGTTTGTAAAAAGTTATGCTTTTTTTTCATGTACTTTGACACGCAAGTAAACTTATAAATCAAAAACCAGTCGTAATCCCAAAAATATTGCACATGCGCACGGTGAGACGTATTGTTTTCTGCTGTTGCTGCAAGTGTTAATGAATGGGTAGCAAGTCATTCGGAATCGTTTTACGATTAACAACACAAGTCGAATTGTATGTGGAGAGCAAAGATGCAATAGCGCTGCAGCTCTACGATGTTGCAGATTATCATTCACAGGTTTTTCAAGGATATGTGCGAGAGTAGTGAGTACACATGCCTATTTGGTTTTATGCGATCGCCGAGCACGCCTTTCTTGTGAGCTATTTTCCTCGCTCGCAATGTTATTACCCAGATGGAGCTGGGTGCATTTTCGTAAGAGTCAAACTACTGAACGCTCG
This sequence comes from Trichogramma pretiosum, assembly GCF_000599845.2. Classification (NCBI taxonomy): domain Eukaryota; kingdom Metazoa; phylum Arthropoda; class Insecta; order Hymenoptera; family Trichogrammatidae; genus Trichogramma; species Trichogramma pretiosum. The sequence continues at coordinate 2,446,829 of NW_019641678.1, forward strand.
AGAGCTACACACGTGTCGTAAAGTCAAATAAATTGTGACTATCCGCCAACTCGAGTGGAGATAATAAAAAAGTCAGGATAGTTTACGAAGCTGACGCTGTTGTAGGTATTGAGAGGAAAAAAACTGAAATATATCCCTCGTGAGCATATGATCATTTTTGCGATTCGAAAGTTTGGCTTTCATGTAGCTGCAAACTTTGTCAGGTGCCAGTCAGTTAAATTTTAAGCTCTTATATTTTGCATAAGCTTAATTAGAGTCATTTGATTAGATTGAGTGTGTTGCGTACACAAAGTGTCTCATAATTTTATATTTAATTTCATATCAAATAGCATCTTATTACTCCTACCTGGATAGATATTATTCTTCATTTCGTGGAAGAAAAAAATAAGGCAACCAAGGATGTTGATGAAAACACTCATCCCCGCGAACGACAATAGGTAAGGAAATATGAGAATAACATAATGAAAAGCTCTCACGTGTTGATACGCTGACGAATTAAATTTTTTACTCATCCTCGATCAAGCGAGCAATTTAAAATTTTGATCGTAAGAGTCCGGAATTTTCGGCGAACCGCGTAGGTACGAATACTGCAGAGAGTTTGCGTTAGGTATATTAAAAGGCCGCGAGACGCGTAGAGATGATGAGGCGAGTCGACAAAAGAACATCAAAGAATAAGACTGACTATGTTTTAAAATTTTCTCGAGGCAGCTTGATATTGTTAGCTGCGCGACGAACGGCGATTGGAAATTCGAAAAGGAAGGCTGTACGCATAATAAGTAATTTACAAAAGCACGTCGACTATGCGTAGTATGTATAAGGCGATATCGGTGGCTTTCCTTTCGGGATACAGTGGACTGCGTGATCGTCCGAGCTCTGCGCAATAATTGCACGTAGTAGCTGCAACAGCAATTGGACGAGCCAACGTCGCTCCTCGTATATAAATCTCAATTCATCTCTTCGCGGAAAGGAAAAATCTCTTCCTCTCGCTTGGCGGCGCAATATCATTATTCTGTCTTTGCAGCAGATCGGCTGCACTGCACAGCAGTCTCGTAACAACTGCAGTTCAGTGCAGCAGCATCAGCAGCAGCAGCAACAACAGCAGCAACAACAACAACAACAGCAGCAGCAGCATCAGCCGTCTATATGGATATAATGATTCGCTGCATCTCAAGGTTTTCTCCGCGTGGAGATGAGGCGAACGCAAACTGCTATGTGGCATTCCTTTTATATGCGAAGTGTATACATACGGGCGAAAGGATGCAGTTTAGCTCGGCGCAGTCGGTGCACTCGTGTGCAGGTGGATGTATACGGGAGTCGCTCGCGCCAAGTGCGATGACACGCTTTCCGTGACTTTATGCGAGCTGCTCCAACATCAAAATGCAAGTAGAGCTGTTAAGTTACATTCTGCTTTATGTATGTACACGTAATCAAGCTTCTTGATTTTGGAAGGACAAGACTGGATAGCGATTGCGACATTTTTCAGCAGCTTCTTAATTGTAGATCGTGAAATGCGAGTCTGCGAGGTGAAATATCTTGGTATCTACTTGGACAGCCACCTTACACGCAGTCCGCACGAAGTTTGTTGGAAGAAAAATAGCTTAATTTAAAATTTAGAAAATTTACTCGTTATTGGGAAATAAACAAAGGGGTTGGGTTGAACAAAGTCTCCCGTACAAAAAAGTATTCTGAAACCCATATGCGATCAAATCATAAAGTGATTATCAATTATTGAAATCTTGAGCGATTTTAATAGAAAATATTAAGATGTGTAACTGAGGCTCTCTAGTACGTTTTATGAAATTATAAGAAATTAATTAAAAGTCACATCAGTCAAAGAAGACCTTTTCAAGCAATCGGAGTAATGTAAGCTTTGTTTCAAAACCACCCAAAAGCGCCAATGTCAGAATCAAGCTCAAAACATAAAATTTTGTTAATTTAAATCATTGATATCACTGTCACTACTCGTAAAAAGAAAATAAATACAACATGAGGGTCCCAATCGCTATTGTGTCTGCTGAACTGACCATCGACGTGAATGGGAGCTCGAAATCCGTATAACACATAAAGAGTTGAAAGCCTAGATAAGTGCACGTATGCAGCTCCAAGTCAACTATCAACATTATATCTCCGCTGCTTATGAGTAAAAACTCACCTTAACGAAATACCATGAAAGAAAAACACACCTCTTTGAAAGACCAAGATATTTTCGACGTGATTCGTTAAATCGTGATTCGACGAGATGTGTTTTCGATGAGGTGTGTTTTTTTTCACGGCATTTTATAAAAAGGTTTTTTTGATAGCGTTTTTCACTGCGTTTTCACTCATAAGCAGCAGCGAATATAGTATTACGTTATGCAAGACTTTCTCATCTTCTGCAGCTGTTATACTCTGAGCCTTAAGATTTTTCATGCAATGTGCGTTGCAAAAAAAGTTGGCAATAGTGCTCATTGCAGATTTATAAAAACCGCAAAAATTTGCCTTGTTTTAGGCTCGAGTCAAGCCTCGGGCGATCTACCCCCGAGATCGCTCTGTAGTCCCGCGAGGATCGTTTACTTTTCTAATCGTCGTGGCAGCAATATTGAATGTATTGCACAGATTGGGCCATTCAGCTAGTTGCAGCCGGGAGTCATTGGCCTATTGATCCAAAGATATCTTTTTCCTACACCTTCTGATATTGGCGAAGCCGCGATTTTAACACTTTTGAGCTGTCGAGTTTTTAATCAGCCGAGAGAAGGAGGAAATAAAAGCTCAAGAGTCGCATTTGAACTTTGGCTAGTTGGAGCTTGCAGTATAAGAGCCGAGGTTCGCACATACGGAATCGATCAAAAAGTCGAATGGACACGTTAGACCTGCTATATTTGCGAATTTCGGAGCTTCGAAGCCGAATACTTTGAGCGTTATTAAAATTCACACAGATGTGAACGGGTATATTGCATTAAAGCAAAGAACGTGCGGTAAAACAAAAATGGCATTAGCGCACATGTACATAATACATATGCAGACGAGATGCAAGAGCATCATTTATGGCCATATGCGCTTGCACATGGGTGTATAGATGGAAGAGCACGTTATGTATACGTATAGTTTGGCCGCATTGCCCTCTCTCCGAGTTCGTATATATGTGGCCGATTCTCTGTGAAATCGAATGGCCAAAAAAATTTTTTTTCTGCAAATATGAAAAACTTGCTGTTCCCGATGTCAGAAATGTCCCCAAATTTTATTAGAATTTTTGGGACCATCTATCACTCTTTTTCAGGGGCCCGAAGTTGGCCATTTTAGGGTTTTTTTGAAATTCATGAAAAATCACAAATATTAAAATAATTCCTGGATTAAAGTAGAATGATTCAAAAGTAAAAGTGCCCAGCAACTTTTTTGTTGGAAATTGTCCAAATTTTCAGAAAAAAAATATGCCAAAGTGATTGGAACAATCTAGGTAAGTGTAAAGCAAAAAAACTGCCAAAGGGACATAAATGATGAAATCTAATCGAGTTCGAACCGGACTTTCATTTCCTAAACTATGTAAAAAGCTTCCCAAAGATGTCAACTACTGCCTGATAAAGTTTTGTAATGGGTCTTAAAGTTTAACGCAATGTAGACAACAATGTGTGGCGAAAAACATGCAAAAAAGGTCAAAAATAGGCCCAAAATGCCTAAAATCACCAAAAACAGCCATTTTCAGGCCTTTTTTGCATGTTTTTCGCCACACATTGTTGTCTACATTGCGTTAAACTTTAAGACCCATTACAAAACTTTATCAGGCATTAGTTGACATCTTTGGGAAGCTTTTTACATAGTTTAGGAAATGAAAGTCCGGTTCGAACTCGAGTAGATTTCTTGTTTTATGTTTTTTTTTTAATGTTTTCCCACTATGCTCTCTTTGGGTGGCTCCAATCACTTTGGCATATTTTTTTTCTGAAAATTTGGACAATTTCCAACAAAAAAGTTGCTGGGCACTTTTACTTTTGAATCATTCTACTTTAATCCAGGAATTATTTTAATATTTGTGATTTTTCATGAATTTCAAAAAAACCCTAAAATGGCCAACTTCGGGCCCCTGAAAAAGAGTGATAGATGGTCCCAAAAATTCTAATAAAATTTGGGGACATTTCTGACATCGGGAACAGCAAGTTTTTCATATTTGCAGAAAAAAAAATTTTTTGGCCATTCGATTTCACAGAGAATCGGCCATGTATAAGTATATATGTGTGTAGGTAGTAGGTAGCCATGTAGATATATGCGTACTGTATAGAGGCGCTGCAAAAGTTGGCGAATTGCTCTTTCACCGCTTGCGCCGTGAGCGCCGCTCGTATCGGGGAATCCAGCGCCGCAGCCGCTCGCTCGGCTCGTCGTTCGGCTCGCCGCAGTATCCAGCCGCGCGCGCAGTCAGTTAGTCAGTCGCTACGACGGCGCCACGCTACTCCCAGCCGTATACGTATAAACGCACCTATCACGTAATATTTGCCTCTGCGAATCGCCGATGATTTTTATCGGAGCCGACTCCAATTTCTCTTGATGCGCTCGTGTCGATCGAGTCCAGTGGGCTTCGAGCTCGTTTCCGTGTGTGTCAGTGTGTGCGTGCAGTTACCCAAGTCAGTGCGACTCCAGTGACAACTGCCTTTGACAAAATTTGAATTCGAATTCGGGGGGGGGCAGTTTTAGCCGGGGACAGGGGCTGCGTCTCGCCCTTATGACGCTGCGCTCTTTGGCTCTATTGCGTATACGAGTGACTCGTGCTACGGCTGCTTCGACCTAATACTTGGTGTTCGTGTGCGCAACTAGACGGGCCGAGGACCTGGCACCGAGTGACATGTCGAGCAGCGCGACATTGCCAAACCGGTTAGTATCTATGCATTTACTCCTTTTTACTTTATGGACACGATACACCGACGAGGCGCTTATTCAACAGACACACACACACTCGCGCGCACAAAAGGCGCGTCTGGTTGTCGCTATATTTTTCGCTAGTTCGATCGTTGCCTCGCTCGAGGGTTGCCTACTGTATACGTGGGTGCCGGTGTCTTTTTTGCTCGGGCAAACTCGTCGTCGTCGTCTCGGTCGTCTTTCGAGCTGAGCTGCACGACCGAACGGGGGTTGCGCGCGCCACACGTCACCGGCCATCAGCCTCGCTCGCTATACTCGTTGCTCCCTTGTCTCTAGGTCGGCAACGGCGCTTCCACTGCCACTGGCGCGTGTCTATGTGTTGCTCGGCCCTATATGTATGTGTGAGAGAGGGTGTGTTTCCCACCCAGCCCTTTTTTCCATATCCTTCTCTCTCGCCGTAAACTATATTCTTGCATGCGTCCGCTTTGTTTGTTCGATCGTTTCTTCAACTTTGCGCATTAATTCTGCGTGCAATTTTCGTCGGTGGCAGAATATTAGAGGCATGCCACGAGGGCCACATTCGTCGTCGGACGTGCCGTTATTGAGCTACTACAGCTGTGCATACTGCACACGGGGATTTCCTTTCAAAAGGCGAGCGCAGCAAAAGAACTCGCTCTTTTTTCAAATTCTCGATGTAAAATTACTCGCGGTTTCTTTATAAGCTGCTGCTGCCAGTTGATGTTGTTTAACGAGCAACAAAGTATTATCAAACCAAACAGACATATTCATGGACATGGAGCGCATAGGTTCCAACTTGCCTTTTCTCTCGCGGTCGATGTTAACAGCTCGCGACTTAAAGTAGCTTCCATTTTCTCCGAACTATTCTCAAGAGCCGGCGCAGAGATTCGACACACGACACGCTACACACACACATGCAGACTTTACTCGTGTTTTTTCATCTTGTAACTGTCTTTGCGGCTTCTCTTCATTAGCATACACGCGTGCATATGTATACGATGGAGTAGTGCTTGCACACGAGCTGCATTTTCACATGCTATATACACACTGGTGTATGTTTGCTGTTGTGTGCATGTGTGTGTGTGTGTGTGTATGTTGTCGCGATGATACCGTTTCATTTTATTGCAAAAAGCTGCCGTTACAATGTGTGTATATATAGCTATACACGCGTCTGGAATAAAACGACGTCTTTTCTCTCTAGCCCTTGATAAAAAATCAGCAGCAGCAGCAGTGCAGTGAGGCAAGTGGCAGAAGCTTCGCCTTACTACCTGCTCGTCTCTCCCTATTTGCTTGGATGCATGTACTTCATCTTGAGCCATCTGACGTGGCAGCTTTTTCCCAGACAAACATCCCCTAATAACCGACATTCACCTTGCTCTCGGGTGTAGGCTGGCCGACCAGCAATATGAAAAGCCACGACTTAAATAACGTAAACGTCGAGATGAAGCGAACCCCAGACGCGATACTCGAACTAATTCATGAGGGACACGCGAGCTTCAATGGCTTTTTTGTTTTTCTCGAAAAAAAAAAAGGAAAAGGTAAAGAACACGATTGACATGTTGAACGAGTGCGCGCAGGTGTCTACACAAGATGCAAAGTTGAAGCAAATAATATATAGGTGCATAGACTAGAGGCGCGTGTGCGGCGCCAGCAGAGGCAGGGTCAGTGGAGATCAGGGCCGGGGGTTGCTGGCCTCCCTTTGCTTCGTGCGCTATACGCGACGCCTACGTTTATGCGAGTGTGGGTGTGCGTCGGTGTGTTGTGTCGATGTACGTACTGCGCACACGGACGAAACTTCGGGTCGATACTCTTCTCTGTTTCTCTGCACCGAAAGCTGGGGATAGTAGGTGCGCTTTCCCGCTTGGCGACTGCGCGTGAACTCGCACACGCATACACAGACGAGCGCGCGTTATACAGCTGGCGGCTCCAGGCTTTCATATATATATCCAGCTCTCGACTTTACCTACGGCATACAGACGAGGTTATTGCTCGCCTCCTACTCGAGGAGATTGATTGCACGTCCTCATTGCGTTACAATATATAAAAGGGACATTCGATACATCGAAAAAATTAATACATCCAATGCGCCTCATTTGGCAGTATTGGATTTAGGGTCACTGGTTTATCGTACGGCTGCTACGATTGTTCGAATACGAAGGTGCGCCAGTTTCTCTTTGTGCTTTGGATGCATGCCATGCCCAATATTGGACTGGAGGATGCTGCGGTCAACTTTGCAAAGATTATTACTTTTATGGTGGCAATTTTTCTTGAAATATAGAGCAAATACTTCGCGTTTATTTTTTTCTTCTTTGAATCATTATCGTGAAGCTTATTTTTTGTTTTTTTTTCTCTCGCCCAATCCAAAGTATTTTTGAGTTTGCGTTTCTTTCGTATTTTTCATACCGAAGAAAAACTTGAACTTTTGAAGCAGAATGAAAAAAGTTCAAAAGCCAAGGGAGCAGCCGCTCGCTGTTGGCAGCAAGTTTTTTGTTTGCATATCCTATTCAGAGCTTTTGCGATGCATCAAGGATATACGTTTTTCGAGAAAAAATTCATCATTCTGATGTCGTGGAAAAAGACGGCATAAGAACGCGCGCATCTGATTCGACGCGCAAGTCGAGTACTTTATGCGCAGATCTCACTTAAAAAGTCATATTTCTAAAACGAAAGTGTTACTTCACGGCCGTCTTGGCCGGGAACACTGCAATTTTGCTGCTTTGCACGCGGCACGTGATCAAATTTTCGCGCTCAAAGTGCGCCTGTCATTAAACTTCCCCTTGACCAACGACTGCGCAAATGTCTTTGCTGCAGAGTTATATTTTTGCATTCAGCGGAGCGTTTAGACGTCTACCATAGGCATAAAGCTGGAATAGCACAGTTGAACTGAATAGCTGCACGCTTGGCCGCAAACACCATCGTGACTTCTTCTTATTCGAGATCGCGCCTACACGTATACAGAAAATTTATCCGTATATCAGATATGCACTTGCAATTTCAAGAATAGTGAAAGCACGTGTGTAATACGTGATAGGTGACCTATGCTCAAATTTCTTACGTGCACCATCTATGCGTATTATATTTGGCGATCCAATCCGCTATTTATCAATTTTATTTCCATCGCTTTTTACTTTTATAGCTAACAAAATTAAACGTTCGGAAGAGAGTGTAGTTTTATTTATCTCGATCCAGAATCATTTACCAGATTCGTTCCAGTCATTCAAATCTTTGTGAACTTTTGATAAGTTAAAAAATGGACCTGACGTTCGCAACGATACGGCGACGAGCATATCTCGATAGAGAGGCTATAGAAACGATTTATGATAACTCGAGCCGAGTACATTTATGGTACTGATGTATACACAAACAGAAATACGTTATATAGGTACAGGTGAGTAAAATCAATCTTTATAGGAACTAATTGCAGCAAGTCTCAATCTCCTCTTGATGCACGCGCGTTCATACATCGTGTATTTTATCTCTCATTCTGGTTGGCTGTAGCTGCCTGCTCGTCTATGCACGGGCAGCTCGTGCAGTGTGTGTGACTGCTACGCGTGTGCGCGGCTGCACTGGTATAGTTGATTTTTTGGAAAATAAAGGGATACCGGCTAACATATTGCAGTACTGCGCCGCATAGCTGAGTGTACTACACGGCGTATATATCTCATTCGCTCCACACCAGCAGCACCAGCAGCAGCAGCAGCAGCAGCAAGCGGCGGCGGCAGCAACGGGCGGCAGCGGCGATTCTTAGCTGTGTACGTATATATAGACCGATGGTGTTTTCCTTGAACCTGATGCCTTCGCTCGTCTTTCGAGCCATTGACCGCTTTGCTCTCTTCTCTCTTTCTCTCGTTTACTCAAAGCCGCGAGCAGCTCTCCTCGGCGCGCGTCGTCGCTTCTGTGCACTGCACTGAGCGCAAGAGAGAGAGAATATGCGCTTTTACACTGGCCGACGCCTCGCTCAAGCTACTTCTTCTTTTGCAGCTATGTACACGCTGCGCAGCACGCGATCGTCCTCATCATCATCATTATCATCAAGCTGATAGGTATAAACTTGCTGCTGCTGCTGCTGCTGGATTATTAATCGGAAATTATGTTTCTGGAAAAACTTACTGCAAGCGGCAAAGCCTGATATCCTCGTCGGCCCATTTAAAATTTCTCGAGGTTGATTAAAGCTGCAGCTTTTTCAGTCGCTATCACTGTCGTACGAGCACCGCATGCTTGCCCAGGCGTTTGGGACTTTATTTTTTTGGAAAATCGGTAAAATCGATTTGATCACTGCATGAAAACTATTAAACGACGCATTGGAATTTCACTTAGCCAGTGCCAATTTCTTTCCCACGTCGCTTTCGCTCCGATTAATGGCGTCTTGTAAAGGCACATTTAATTCTTTTACTACATTGCAGTGGTGCTTCGGTTAAATTTCGAAAAATATATTACCATACGCGACACGCATTGGCCTGTATTTGCGAATTGTAGTATATATATAAGTATATTACATAGCAGGGAGCACGTGGCGGAACGCGATATTCACGTATATAATACGCTAGGCGCTTTGGCGCATGTACACAACGTGTATGATGCGAAGTTCGAGGGGAGCTGCGGACGCGTAACGACGACGATGCAGCAGAATGTGAAACAGTGACTGAGCGGGTGAAGCTTTATTACGTATATGGCTCCCCTACAGACCGTACATATATTGCAGATACAAGTATAAAAGCGACTGATGTAGCTCTGCACCGACTGTCTGCCCTTCCTCCGTTCGTATGTACGCACCTGACGTTCGTATTAAGGGCATATGTCTGTATACTCGAACTCGACGTTGTGCGAATTATTTTCTTCGTCTTCGGGGCTTGTGAGTTTAACACTTTAAAGAAGATGATTCAAGATGGATTTTCTGTAGACAGTGCTTAAGAATCCTTGATCAGTCGATCATTTTCAATTATAACCTTTTTTTGGAAGTATAAATTAAAGTAAATACATAATACGTTGTACAATATATTGTACACTTTTACATCGTACTTTGTAGGTCTGCGAGAAAGTTTTTTCGTAATTAACTTACATACACAATAATCGATCGTAAATACAATAAAACAATAAAACGACGGTAGCTTATTATATCGAAATGCGAAGAAAAGCGTTACGCTGCTCGTGTGTATTTTGTAATGACATCTATCCAATAACAGATTCACGTAATCTTGAGAGCAAAGAGAGCGATTACGAGGCATCGTTGTGCACCAAGCGGAGAAACATTTTTCACAAAGCTCACGTGTTAGATCGTAAACGCGAGTCTGTTTTTAATCGAAAAATATGTCGCATTGCCGCACGCTTATGAGTAGCACGAATTGACAACATTCGCGAGACTGATGTGTACATCCTAAGCTGTCAACTGCAAGGATGCATCATGCGCGCGAGAATGCATCGGGTACGAAGTTCAACGATACACGCATACATCAGCTGCAATGCGATAAGATAACATTGTCGGATGAATGGAAACCAAAATCAATGTTTCGACGTCTCAGCTACGACATGCGACAGTGGCAAAAACAGAAAATATCCTCTTTATTCCCTACACAGCACGGGCTACAGTTAAAAAATTTAAAAACTTTATCAGTAATTTGTGACTTTTCAATTAACCTTGTCGGTATATGGACTCGAAAAATTCTTCGCCCGCAGCAGAAAGCATCAGTTAATTTATTATAGTATTAGTAGTAGTAGTAAAACTAAAACATTCACTATCACGCTCAGTGGATGATCAAAACATCCGCTAGGCTCGTATTTAGCCTACATTTGATTTTTCAACAGATCTGAAATCGTTGAACATTTTTTATCATCTCTCTCATTTTGATGCGAAGGCAAAAAAAAGTGGAAAAAAGTTGGCACTGCGAGAAAGTCGCTCGACGAGTTAGATATTATAAAAGTTTTACTACACACACAGGTGTATAATACACACGCGAAAGCGTGAGGTAGACGTCGCGACTAGTGCGCCGCGATGCAGCGAGCGGCTTATATGTTATAGTCATACGAGCAACCGCGACAGGTGGTATTGTTCCGCTCGTCGCGTACACACATACCTACACACTCGTTGAACCAGAACAAAAGTCATTGTTACACATGCAGCAGATCCTACTCTCATATATATATACACACACGCGATCGCGTCGTAATCATCATCGCGCGAAAATGGAACTCTACACCTCGCGCTAATATTCCTTATAAATAATGGTGCGCGCGTAGTTGCCTGTAGCACTTGCTGAGCTGCTTATAACTTTATTCGATGGCTAATTTTTCTTTTCCTGTAACATTACACAAATTTCAACTTTTTTAAATTAAATTATTAGGGACTCCTTTTTGTTTGGTCGACTTCAACTTTTTTAGGTAATGTGATCATTTGAAAAGTTTACAGCTTGCAAATTGGTCTACCAAACAGCAAGGTGGTGAACAATCAATGAAATTGGCGTCCAAATATGCGATAAAGTTGTGCATTACAAGACCGGAGCTCACGAGGCAAGGTTGCAAGTCGCAGATAAGGCGCACCACTAATTTTCAAAAAGCGTATATGCGGGTACGGTGACATTGCGCCATTGTAACTACGAGCAGTTTACCATTGATACTAGGTGTAATAAGTCGCCCGAACGGCTGCTGCTCGTTGCAATAATTATCCTTCACTCTAGCTCCGACATACGTACTTGATATTAACGTATTAATTCGGAGATCGTCGATCGTCCAAATTTTCGCGTAAAATTAATTTCCTGTTGGTACGAAAGTGCAGTTGTACTTTGTATACGAGCTGCGCTGATTCATAGCCAGTAGTCTGCTATGAAAAAGACCTGACCAAGCTCATTACTGCGCACCGATTCTCGATCGTTGATGAGAACCAAAAGAGAAAGAATAGGCTTGTTGTGCTACTATGCCTGTTTCTGTATATAATGCCGAGTTTATATATTTATAACACACACGCCATGCGTACAGTGATTCTCGCGAGCGCTGGAGCTTTCGATTTGCAGTGTAGTACGAAGGCGTATGTACTTGCGAAGGAAAGATCGATCAACCGGAAATCTATATACCGTTGGGCGCTAAACTCGCTCGCGAGTGTAGCATCGGCAGCAGTACGAGGCTTCTTTCTCAGTAATATACCTCGCGTATTCTATGATGACTGCCTGTAGCTACAAGTGCACAACAACAGCAGCAGCAACGAACTGGTGCTGCGGTTTGGCTCGTTCATCATTGTTCCTTTTGCCGGGGCCCGAGCAACGGCCCGCAGAGAAATGATAATGACGAGTTACTGCTAGCATTACAGCCGCTGCCGATATACGTACTACCGTAAACGGATTAGATGGATTTACAGAGCTCGAGAGAGAAAGACTTTGACGCGTCGACCGGGAGATTGTTGTGTAATTCCGATGGTCCACGATGAGCACGGGGCTCGGAAGAAAGAACTCGTTTACCGATACCAGCTACACAGCTTCGAATCCAGCGCACTCCAAGTAGGAAAAATCGGGCCACCGATATCATCCCTTCTTTGTCGAATCACTCGACAAACTTCTTTGGCGCACTCGATGGATTACTCGTGCTCGCTCGCTCGAACCATCGACACTTTCTTGACGCGCGCCATATAGCGCGGAAAACGTGCCTTTCATTGAGCCGTGCACAGCATGTGCATACTGCATATATGTATGTGCGCACACGCGCAAACCGTGTGTACGCCTGTGTGTACAATGCACGTTTACGCGGCTGCACGCAGCCAGCAGCAGCACAAGAGAGAAGCTGAAAAGTGTGTCAAACGCCTCTTGGCCCGAATTCTTTAACTTGTCCTCCTCGTTTTATCCTCTTTCACTCCGCGCCACTCTCATAATATGTGCGCGAGCGATATCTGCTCACCTACAGCTCGTACACACACATGAGCACGCGGACAACCCCTTTCTCTTTTTCCTAGAATCTTGCCGATCTTCGCAGATCTGCTACTGCTGCTGCTACTGCATTAACTCTGCTCTACACGTATATAGATATACCTATGTATGAGTTTCCAATCGTTTGATTGATTTCTCGAGTCGACACATCGGTATATTATAGAAAATTTATCACTAGCGCTGCTACTACGACTGCTGCATCGAGATCAAGCGAATCTTGCCGCTTTCGATAACCTTCATTCTTCAAGTTCCCTTTTGTGAAACTCAAAAATTGTCGGACAATTTTATCGGTACAAGAAAAGATTAAAAAAGCAGATGATTAATTTATTTTTCAATCGATACAAAACCATTTAATGAAAATTTTGCGGAAATTGTAAAAGAGTGAGAGAAAAAATCGATCCAATGCAAGTTGAGATTTTGTACATCGAAACCATGCGGGACGATGCACATCTCTTGTTACATTACTCGATGCGTGTAGGCATCGTATCGGTAATTTAATCGGCTCATCGTTTTTCAATCATCGCCTCGCTCCAATAAGAGAACATGTTTAACAGTCGAACAATGCCGCTACTTAGACAAACTCTTAATATTTCGCTATCCATTTAGATGTCTCGAATCGTTTCCGATCTCTGATCGGTATCCAAAACAAAATCTATGGATAAAAATGAAGCAAATTTCACACGTGCGCTGGAGTATTGCTAATGACGCGCAACGAACTGAGACGTCGAGTCGTACGTAGCACAGCATGACATGAGATAAAAAAAAGGCTTGAGACTGTAATGCAATAGCTTACGAGCAAAAGTATATATTTGCTTCGAGAAAGGAATTGCATTGCGCGAAATAGAAACAAAAACAAAGAAGCAAAACTGCACGATCCAAGACAGGCGGGGGAAGGCGATACGAACGATTGTCATGACATAGCCCAGTCAAAAAGTCAAACGAAAAAAAAAAAAAAAAACAACAACAACAACCACGGAAAGGTGAAGGAACAAATTCGATGACGCCTTACACATTTGCAATCGTTCTTTGTAATAAAGGTGTGCCTAATTCGCTACCGTCTCGGAGAAAGAATGCATTGTTGCAGTGCAGCTTTGCGCGGTAGCTGCATGCCGCGCATGCGATAAAGAATCGCCCCGACCAGCGTGGAACTTGAAAATTTGCTCCCTGAATCGTTTGAGAAATACGTCGAAGATTTCCTGCTTGGGTTTTTTGTCGTGGAAAATCACGATCGCGTTTGACACGTGATTCAGAGGATAACAAAGTATGACATGTTTACTTTCACATCTAGACACGTCACGCGCGCGCCTCGCCAAATTATAAACGGCGTATAAAGTCAAAAGACAACGCATCGATCAATTGCGTCACACCCCCCCAAGTGCGGATATTCGTAGATGCACGTGGTAATTCGTCGCTCTGTACGTTGAACTCATAACATTTCCTAAGGATGCGTTACGGCAGCCGCGAACGCGGATTGCCAACGTTGTTGTGGTGCGCGCAATTGCCTAACGGTATGTACTTGCAGTATCTCGAGCTATTGCGCGCAAATAAAGTGCGTATATGGAACGTATTATGTAGTGCAGTGCTGTGCTGTGTGCCATAGGTGAGAAAAGCCAACGAGGCGGAAAAGCGTATAGAGCCAGAGACGAGCCACTGACAGATGTGCATTCGTACGCGTGTAGGTGCAATTAGACTCTCGGGGAGACGATTGCAAACGTACTTTTACGTAGAGAAATATACACGAGTCATTTTCACGGGGCTAGATTGTCAATTTCATCGACGTTTACGCGCGTAAAGCGACACGCTCAGCGAGGAGCGAGAAAAATGAAAAATGTCGTTTTCAAAGAAACTCGAGTAAAATAAGCTTTGCAGCTCTTAGCGAGGCAATCCGTCCGCAGTTATTATATCTCGTGTAGTGCACATATATATATGCGACCGAATGCAGGCACGTCGAGTGCACTTATATAGCTGCGCCAACGATCGCAACTAACGATCGAAAGTCATCTTTTACTTTCATCCATAAGGAAACTTCCGATATAACGAGGATCGATTGCTACTTAAAATTGCTCGGCAATACAATTTGGAAACGATCCGAGTCGAGTTGTACGATAATGTATTCGCAATTCTTGCGACCGTAACGACCAACTCGATCGACTAGATGGCTCTTATAGGTTTTCTAATCCACGCTCGAGACTTTTCTTTTCAGGTCTGCGTGCGTGCGCCGCGTGTGCAGATCAGACTGCATTCGCGCTCGCCTTTTCCTCCACTGAAATGTGTGAACGAGGTTTATAGGTGTTGTGCGATGTATGGAATATATGAATGGCAGTGTTTCGCGGGTAAATCGCAGCTCGAGCTCGCGCGTGCACACAATTATTAAAAATAGGTGCATTGCGTATACGCACGGGCAGTATAATGGCAATTGGAAAAAGCCTGACTCAACCTTAAACTTGCGTTAACAAAAAAATGTGTTTGCGTTCGCGAGACTGCATTACACAATAGCCGGTGTTGCTGCAGCGATCCCTCGGAAATCTGCTGTACCTATGCATTGCACAGGCCATACGACTGCATGGGGAGAACCGAAACGATATCCGGAAGCTTTGAGCTTTGAGCGCGAGCTCGAGCCGCGAACAGCGACCCCGATTACAGCTCGACCGTGAAATTTGCGCTCGAGCGCGATATACGCGCCTATACAATGTTGTATACATAGAGGCACGGACGCGCGGAGCAAAGGCAAGAGAGCCTTGACCGGTCGCCACCGCCACCGCGGCAAACTCGACTATATAGCTATATACAAGCCTATCTACCTGTTCGCGCACGTATTACATATTAACGCCGCTCTTTCACTGGCATTCCGTTCCGAGACCGATCGCGCGACATGCTAATGACTCGTATCTCGTTCCGTCTCCCCGCCGCAGTCGCCGCGAGAAATATCTTTTGCCGGATAAACGAGATTTTTGCCTATACTTTACGTTATATGTGAGATTCTTTCCATTGGCCCGGTCGTGCGAGTCTCAGCCGACGCTCGTCTTCCATAATTTCTAAAACACATTCTTTGTTTGAGATGCGAACTTGAATGGAAACAAATTTTGAACGAAAACAAATCGTCTCTGTTTGCTGTGCCTCTTGTCATCATTTTATAAATAACACTATAGTAGTAAGCGCATGCATTGCAAAATAAAAAATGGAAAAAAATTGAAAATAAATTATCCAGGTGTTTTATGTACACCACACATGAAAAAATCAAGTTAGCAACGAAACTGACCAATCGCTGCGTCTGGTTTCAAAACTCATTTAGCCATGGCAAAGAAAAAAGACAGCATCTATCCAGTCGAAGAAAATCGAACACCATCGCCACGCTTACGTGGAATTGAGGTGTGCGCGTAAACGTTATCACCGTTACATTTTGTTGTAATGTTACATACGTGTTTGTATAGCTCGTTGTGCTGTTGGCCCAAGTGCAACTTTAGCTTTTGCGCCAGAGTCCTGGCCTCCGAGAAAAACAACAACGGCTCTTGAATAAAACATAATTTTTTTCTCCTGTATTACAAAGCTCACAAAGATAGAGCATAAAATACAAAACCCTCCGAAACAGAGCAACACGGTGACACGGATTCGACTTTTTTTTTCATCAACGTGATTACATTATGATGCGTGCTAGTGTACGAATGAGGTGATATCGCCGCTTTTTTGAGAAGTTTAGCGACGTTTTTTTTTGAACCTCGCGTAGACTTTCTCACTACGCATCATATATAGCTGTGGCTCGTAACACCTACGCACCCACAGTATTAGGCTATGGATTTGGTTCTACGTATAAACACACTTGCACGCACATACGCCGGTATTTAAATTTATACTTTTCAATACACATAAATTTTACTCTCGTTTATATACGTTAAATATATACGTGGACACATGTATGCACTAGTGTGTAATGTAATCGGATGCATAAGCCATGAGATATACATTTCACGCTAGCGTAGGTGAAAGTCCAGGATATATAATTTCATAGTGATCCGCAGTGCAGGTGAGAGAAAGAAATTTAGTACCACGTGGCAAATAATCTGAATAAATATACAAACAAGTCTAGGAAGAAAATCCAATCAGATATGTATATAAATTTATTTAGAGAATAATCAGCCCTTGATTGCAACTCAAACTTCTCTAGCTTTTAGGAAATCTTCCAAAGATTACGATAAAAATACTGAGCTTTATATTCGGCAATACCGAGTTAAGTTCACCTCTATCCTAGTGCTTTTATCTAGCTTCTAATCTGTATATGATAACGTAAATAGATGCGCTTTATGATAGGGACTAGAATTTTGCGAATGAATAAAAGTATAATTATTCTTTGGCAAAAAGTACCCTACCGTAATTCGCGTCCATTTCTACGATATATAATTTCGAACATTCAAATCGCAATATAGAGAGCGAGTTCGATCGTAAAAGTACGAGTAATTGCTGCCACATGCAGTGAAATAGTATAGATGGATGTGGAATATCGAGCCACACGCACACTCGCAGATCTATTATAACGAAAAAAGAATTAACGGAGCCGCAGTGACGCAAACTTGTGCATTTTTTCTCTTGGTTGTTTCTCTCTCTTCCCAACAAGTAATAAGTAGCAATTAACAACCCAGCAATAAAATT
This sequence comes from Trichogramma pretiosum, assembly GCF_000599845.2. Classification (NCBI taxonomy): domain Eukaryota; kingdom Metazoa; phylum Arthropoda; class Insecta; order Hymenoptera; family Trichogrammatidae; genus Trichogramma; species Trichogramma pretiosum. The sequence continues at coordinate 2,464,219 of NW_019641678.1, forward strand.
ATTAATCATCACGTACAAGCCGCTCTCTGACAATTGTAAAATGTCGACGCAAGAGCAATAAAAATGATAAAAAATATATACATAACGCATGGTTCGCTTTCCGTTTTAAGAAAGAGAAAAAATAGCTCGACCGATATAAAACTCCAACGACGCGTGCTTGCGAATTAATAAATATTTTTATCGTGCTGTATGTTTGATTGCATTTCCGCGAATGCGAGCGTGAGTGAATTTACTTGACCAAAAAATGGAAGTGAGTCTAGGCCTATTATTAAATATGCTTTATTTGAATATTATCCGTGTGCACCTGTGTGTGTTGTTTCTTGAAGCAAAAATATTTTATACGAGCTTCACGCACGCCTGCCGGCAATTATACATTATAAAAGGCAACAATTACAATTATGCGAGTTTACGGCAGGAAAGCAATAATTTGGAGGCGAGCGAGAGACAGTTCGGCAAGTCTCGCGCATTGAAATGTCCGAGAAATTCTCTTCTATTGCTCGAGCTGGGTCGCATCGATAGAAAATTCCAATGACTCTGCGCAGTGAAAGAGTCGCGTTGAGAGGTTAAAACTTTTGGAATTGAAGCCACCCTTAAAGCTGCAAAGCAGTAGTGAGTATACACGTGTAAGTAAATGAATTACGCGAGCTTCATAAAGTGACGCGCGAGTTGTGTATCTGCTGCTGTGGCTGCCCGTGGCGATCGTGTCAGGTAGGCATAACGGGGTTTCTCGCACATGTATTATACGAGTATTATGTAGTTCAAGCCGATCAACGCAGAACAGTTTGTACGAGCCGCTTATTATACACGCGTACGTGCGAGTACTTGTAATGCACGTACTGCCAGTGAAACATATTGTAAAAGAACAGTCGACGCGCGAACGTTCTAAATTTTATAATAAAACAGCTGCTACCTATACTACCTCTTCGAGATTGCACCGGCACTATACGTAAGAAGCCGCGCGGCAGAGATTATTCCAATTTGCTTTGCACGATTAGAACTCGGATTCGGCACTTTGTTCGTATTGACTATGCGCTTAACCCGTAGCAGCCCGATTTTGGAAGCAATTCCATGTTTTTCTTATGAAGCAAATTTTAGTTGGGTGGCCGACACTGGCATGTTTTGACGTACAACCTCCCATAAAAGCACGCGGTAAAATCGATGCCAGGGCTGGTATACCTTACATTCACACGCACATAGCAAATAAAAAAGTGATAACTCGGCGATTTTCCAATCTTCCGGATGCAATTGGCTAAATCGATCGTTGACTGGCTGAATAGTATATATAGCATAATATATAGTTTTATTGGAAACGGCTAGCATCAGAAGTACTACTCCTTCGAGTTCGCTGAAAATTTATATCCTTGCTCTCGAGGGTGTCGTGCAGTTTCCCTCTTATCCAGACGACGCACACACACGTAAATCTACACGTACAGGTATCCAATAGTCATAAGTCTTGAGGCACAAAATGAACATGTAGGTTTTCGCCTTGACTGCTAAGAAACAAACTCAACGACTTGATATAAAATAAATTTTGAACAATTAAATTGACGCGTGTGAAAAGTCACCACGAGTGTGCGTCGCATAGTCGTTTTGGGTGCTAGAGGCGCAATACAACAGACTCACATACAGTACACATCCACGAAGAGCCACTCGCTGAAGACAAAAATCGATAGAAGCCCGTGCGCCACCATGGCTCCCGAGGCTCTGCACGCGTCTACCGTATATTTCCGTTCATTCGTGTAGTTGCTACGCGCGGCAAGTGTCTGTCTCGGTATTATACAGTGGCTTCAGATTCGCCGCACGTAATATATTTCAACGCCCGCAGAAAAACAACTGAGCTTTGCGTTCGATCGTTTGCGCGATTTAGATAAGCCGTACACACGCAAAATATATTCAAGGGGTGGGAAAGCGAGGAAAAAAAATTGAGACGATTCTGCCGTTTGAGTGGTAGAAAAATAAGGAAGCTCTTTAGAGACGATAATAAGGACGATTCCGCAGCGCTTATGTTTACCTGCGTATTGTACAAAACAGAACTACAGTTTTGAAATTAAGCTCATTACAGGTCGTTTGAGGAAAAAAGGCAGAAATTATCGCTCGCGCCGCTTCATTATATATTTTTAAAGCTGTGCAGAAGCGGTAAAGAGGAGGCTGAGATTTGCTCTTTGCGAAAAGGAAGAAAAATGTTAAGAGCACGTTTATGTACGTACGCAGTTATGCGTACTGCTCGAGGAAACGTCTTTTTGCCTTTTGCTATGCGCGACCATTATGTCTTACTTTTGCGGCAGGAACTGCGCGACAGATCTGAACTTGGAGTGGCTCTAATATATACGCGGACTCGAAGCGCATACATTTATGTAGGCTGCGATGACAAATCATTGACGCACTTGGCCGATCCTGACAAAATATTTAAATGGCTTTATATAACGTTATTGGAAAGGCCGCAAAATGGACTGATATTGAATCTATAAAGGATATGTATTTGCCTTATCTTGATTCTCGCGCAAAAGCCAATTCGCATTGGTACTATGTGCAAATCCTTTAACCGCAGAACAGATATTTATCCATTTGCAAAAGAAGCTCATCCTCTAGATAGCTTGAGTAAAAAAATTTCCTACTCACACATACGGTCACATATAAATAAGTTATATGTGTGTATACCTGCAGAGGTACTGGAGTCGCGTCGAGTGTACGTATATATTTAGTAGTGAGCAAAAAGCCTTGCGTCACGCTCGATTGTTCAGCAAACATTACACAATTTGTATAGTTCTCTCTCTCTCTCTTTTTCTCTTTTGCTCGCTCACTTCATAGACACACACACACATACTCGAGCCCATTTGGTTTGGCGTGCAGGTTTTATCCTATACATAGATATAGCTGCGCTGCTGTTGTCGTAGTCGTCGCTTAGAGATGTATGTTATTTTATGCACAAACACACCTGCACTATCTAATGGCTGCTAGCTCCTGCGACTACTGCGCGTCGTTAATTCCTCCATTTAATTTAATAAAACATTTGATAGTCCAGAGGAGATCGATCAAGGATCGAAAACATCTACGGCGTGGTGTAAATGAATATCGAATCCGAATCTTAATTTTGTAGATTTCGCAGGTATTTGAACGCGTCTCATAATAGTATAAATTTGCCGATGTTCTTTACAATGTTGTAGGTACAATTTCATTAGGCTCTCGAGTGCTGCGCATTATCTAATCGCGCATTTCTCTTTTATGTTACAGGTGAATTTGCAGCTTAGCACACAGAGCGAGATAGAGAGAAAACTAATCAGCCCGAGCAACGCCGGCAAAGCACATTCTTGGGGCGTCGAGACTCCGTCGACGTATAGCCGAGCTGCGATAATCATGCAGTGAGTATTCAAAACGCATATGCATATATATGTGAATATAATAATCATTAATATACATGCTTGCGTTTAGACGTCGAGCGTCTCAGGATGAGGCGAAAAAATTCCAAAAACACACGTGTAATCGCATTTCTCTCTTTCGGGCGCACAACGTAATATTAAATATTATGTGGGCATGTGTGAGCATTGCCCAATGGCAAACTAATTAATCCTTTCTTTGGTGCGCATTTGCGTCGTTGTGTTACGAGTCTCGAAAGACGTACATGAAAAAGAAAAATCTTATTAGCAAAGAAGCCCGTGAGAATAAAATCTAATGTATATCATACGAATAAGGCCCTGCGTTATATACGAGAGCGAGGATGATGTAGCGTCAGACGGGCAAAATCCGCGTCACGCCAAAATTTCCCAATATTTAGCTGAAAGTAGGTGGAGAGTTGACTGCCTTTTCGTTACCGAATCGAGACTACTTCATTCAACTGCAACCGTTCTACGTGACTCGATATTATTCTATTTTTCGCACGCCAAAAATGACCTCTAGTACCCTCGCGCGTATGCATCGTCAGCTCGAGGGATGAGAAATTAGAGCAAACTCAGTGTCGAAATACGATGCATAATACAATTTGTATTGGAATCGCATTTGCACCGAATTTAATTAGTGATACGTAATTTCACATACACATAAAACTTGTAAATTAATGGAGCAAAATAGACAAAGCAGCTAACACAAACAAGGAAGAATAAAAGGGTATTTTTGCTTTTCAATCTTGCCACTCACTTTAGCGCATAGATTTGCTAATTAGAGGCCGTCTAGAGTACGCACGTATAAAAATAACGAAAGCCGGAAGAGTTTTCGTGCACGTGTACTCGGCACTCGTCGATCGCAGCTCGTATCCCAAAGTTGTAATTTATAAATCATGGCGCACGTCTGCACCGCCACGGCTTGATAGAAGGAAATTCTAAATTTTTCACACCTCATTAAAGGCTTTAGTTGCATGTATGTGTTACGCTTAAACACAAAGTTGCTTAGTAATAGCTGCGCAGTGCGGAAAGATGGATTGATCGAACTCACCGTTCATGGCGCGTATATCATTATGCCACGGCTACGCGCAAATGTCAAGAGGTACGGCATACAGTATGTACAACACAATCTTGTACAAGCGGTATTGGCGTTCCGGTGAATACTAATTTTCGTCGGGGCTGCCGAGTGGCGAGAATTAAATAAATAAGCATCACAGTAAATATACTAAAATATTGTAAATTAATGCGAGTTAGTCGATGCTGCGTCTATTCATGTGCGACTGCTCCATCCAAATGTTGTTTATTATATACTCTATACCGTGACGTATGGTCCTTCCGTCCTCTCGGCAGTCGATGCGGCCGCTCATTCTCGCGCGCACGACGGCTTTTAATCTCGCGGGTTCATCATCGATGTGCGGCTCGCATGCACGGCCGTATGCGTATGCTCACACGCCCCCTTGCGCTTAAATTCCATATGGAAAACCGTTGGTGGATAATTGCCAAGTGCATAGTCGTGTGCTAAGGTATGCAGCCGACGAAAACCAACCCAACATGTGTACGCGTCCTCCTGGCACTGCATACGAGGATGATCTCCGACTGATACCGCGCGATCTTGACAACGATATCTAAGCACTTTATATTTGAGCCGCGGCGAGAGAACAACTTTCGGTCGAGGCTCGCTTCGTTTATTCCACAACTATTGATAAGCAACTCGACAGCACGACACAAATTTTACGATTACGCCGACTTGGTCGCGACAGAGGTATTATCAACTTTGAACGACTTTCATATTTATAAAATAATGAACTATCAAACAGCTCAAACTTCTCGTCGAAAAAAACATCATCCAGACGTCCCTCGAGCTTTGAACTCAAACCTGGAGAGTTTTAATTTGTCCCAGTGCGCACCAACGTTACATTTGAAGCGGCTTGGAGATATTTACGATAAAATTAAATATATGTTCACGTGTGAAAATTATAGACGCAGGTGAAAGGTCGGATAGTCTTTAGCGCAGTCCGCAGTGCTCTCGCCGAGGCTGCGTCCAGGGGGCTTCTCTCTCTTTGCGTCTGCCGTACAGGCCTCGAGCGAGCACATTGCAGTTAATATTCTTAAGAGTGGAATACCTGCCAGAAGCAGCAGCGCCAAGTAATTCGTACAGTATAATGTACGTGCGATGATAGTTACATAACGATGCTCGCTACGATGTCTACGAGTATGGTCTATGTGCATCCTGCAATACCTTAATAATGGCCTGCTGCTATTCGGCCTTTATACTCCGACAATATACATACGGATCTGTTTATTTTTCACCTCACGCGGGCATGCAAGTATTAAATGTGATGCTTTCTATTTGAGTCTTTTAAACGTTGATTACAAGACACTTCTTACGAGCGAAGCGTATTTCTAAATTTAATCATGTAAGCTTTGCGCATTTCTTTTGTGCTCATGATATCATAAATGATCCCAACGCCAAAATTTGTTCCGTTGTGCTGTTCTGTTTTTTGCATACATCGTAAATATCAACGAGAAATTTCCTCTACCGAACAGCGCAAAGCTATATCAATGTATTCGCATCGAGATACCACAATCATATGTTGATAATAAAATGTGCAACGAAGCTTTTACCTGTGCGGCGGGGATAAATTCTCGTTCGATGAGGCGCGATAGGGCCGCATGTTAACGATCGTCAGCTGCGCTCGAGAAAGGCAGAAAGAAAATAATTTCAAAGAAAAAAGACCGAATCGATTTTCTTGCATTGCGCCATAGGATGGTTTACTGCCGCCGTGCAGCCCGATGCACATGAGCCTGCAGATGCAGATGGAGTGCCACAATAGCGACGCGCGTACGACTGTACATAATTTTAATAGGCTTTCCTTGTCTTGCTCGATTTTGTTTTGCGGGCGGCAATAATTTGTCGACCATCATTCGTAATACACGTGCTACGAGACACGTTCTTTATAGCGCGCGTGCACTGCAGGCTCAAACGCTTCTTGTGTTTCTTTTGCATGTCATATACCTTACCAATCTAAAATATTGAATAATTACGAACTCGCATTTGCGAGCCATATCCCGACGCGTACGTCGTATCGTCGTATCGAGTATCGAGACTGGCCCAACATCCATAGGTTTCGATACAAATTTACTCACGCAGCCAAGTGGAATTTCCAATGGACCGAGTGCACCAATGGCTATTTGTTTCGCTTGGAGCTCTTATCAGAATTCTCGCTTCTCAAGAAAACAAATGTTCTCAATTTGTGAAATCGACATTTCTAAATTCCTCCGTGTCGTGCAGTGTGCTCGCCACGAATCGAGTTGCAAACTGCGCTTGGCCAAGCCATTTCTGCGGTTGCAATTTTTGTGAAAATAGCCACTTTTTTTCTCTCTTTTTCTCCCAGTAGCGATGATGCTGGAGCTGCCTGACGCACGGAGTACGTGGCATATAGATAGATATGAGTTGCGTTGCCGCCGTTTCGAGATCCCTCACGACACTGCGCGTGAGCGACGAGTTTTTCTAATGCTGCGCCTAGTCGCATCTCTTTTCATTTTCGCGATTTCTCTCTAATTCTTGCCGCGAAAACGACGAGAACAACCGGTATTGCACGCGAGTACACTCATCGACCGACCATCTCTGTACGGGCTTTCGGTATTCAATTAAATGAGCTGTGGTGTCCAATATCTACAGAGATCTGTGCTTGACTCTCTTGCAAATTTATTATAATACGAGCAACTAATATTTTGTACTTATTGTTCGATTAAATATCAATTTCAAACGATTACATAGACTCATTACTTCACTCTTGAATCCTTGAAAAGCAGTTTTACACATCTGCGATACACTCATGCACATCGCACAGCAAAACTATAATTATGTTTCGATAAAAACTCTAAAGGCTACACGTAATTTTTCGACTCGTCTTCGTATGCAATGTTTATGCTACCAAGAACTCAGTATTATCCTAAATCGGTGTTATTTGGCCTGCGTTAGGTCTCATTAGCGCCCGATTCTCTTGCGTACAGCATTGGGATGTTTACGAATCAGCAGTTGACGAGAGATATGGAATTACTTTTTGTGTGTGGCTGCAGGAACCAAGCAGAGCTGCGAGAGGCCTTTGAAAATCAACTTGATCTGAATTTTTCTCGACACAAGCTCGATGCACGCGAATTTGTGTAGGAATTTTCATCGCTAAGAGCTAGTCGAGCTTTTGTATGAAAGGCGCGGAAAAATACACGTATATATATACACACACACACACACACACATACGTGCCAGTATGGGTACGTGCGCAGGCATGAAAGTACGTACGAATCTCGACGAAGCAAGTCCCTATGCGCTTGGCGCGAAGGCACGTAACCGTCTTTTACGTAACTCGAGTGTCTAAAACACAAACGGCACTACCTGCATATATCTGTACAGTCAGAGAGTCAGAAAAATTTCATACTGTATATATTTGCTCTCCTGCCGTATAAAAAATCAAGGTAAAAACTTTGTATAAAATATTTAAAATTTGTTGGCATGAATTATTATTAGTGCTCGCGGGCTTTGCATCATGATGTGTGTACGAGAGTATGCATTCGCGGGGGGCAGTATATACAAGCGACACAGCCGTTACGGCAACAACGACTCGCGAGCGTTGGTGTGACTTTTCATTCGCCACTGCGGTACAACTTCATTACGAGCTTTAATGTACTTGCTCAGGCGCCTACTCTCACTTTGTGTATTTATGCTTTGGGCTGAAGCAATTCAAGCTGGCTCGATGTCGGTGTTGGTCGCATGGTCGCTCCGATTGTGCTAAAATCTTGAACTTTCTTCATAATAGTACGACGAAGAAAAAAAAACGAAGGTATGTCTCGTAGTGGAAGGTTTAGTAGTGCTGTTTAGGGCTCGGTGCAAAGCTCGACAGAGTACACACAAAAGGTACTCTATGATTATAGGTTCTCGGGAGGCAGTGGAAAAGCCGTGGAATGCGCGCATACGGAGAACGGCTGGAGCGGAGCGAGAAAAAGGATATGCAGCTAGAGTCGCGAGTTTAATTGCAGACTACTCGTGTGTAAAGTGTGTAAAGCTTCTGCTGCAGCTGCCAGCGAAGCGCGTGTACAATTTTTTTGTCCCTCTGGAAAAGGACGTACGACTGGCGCAGGTGAGAGCTGCTACATATGTGCGAAGCGTACGTATAACGCGCCGAGCTGCAGCGAATCTCTCGCGAGCGCGATTTCTAATCCGTATGTATACGGCGCACTCGAACAAGCGCAGAGGAGCTAGTATACAGACACGTGGATGTGGATGCGTGCGAGTACTGCGCGATAAAGAAAGACGACTGGCGCTGTAATAGTGGAACAGGATCCGAACGACCGCAATAGGATGAGTTTGCCGCTTTTATTGGAAAATTTTGCGCGACCATCCATATAGACCGCAGCGCACCACGTGCAGAAGCACTGGTATATGTATAGCTCATCGTGGCAAGCTGCATACTCGACTCGAGGGAGAGAGAGAGAGAGAGAGAGAAAAAACGAGCTCCACATCCTCGATGCATATCTCAGCCAGCCGCGGTGCGCAATGTTGCCCACACCCTGCGAGCAGTTCGAGTCGCGACTGATAATAGACGCGAGCACGCACTTGGGATACATGGGTAACACACAACAACACAGGCAGACATAATAGTGTCGAATCGCGTGCCTGCGTTGCTCGCGCCCATGAGGGATCCAGTTAAATATAACGGCTGCGAGATTTCTTCGTCTTTCTCGGACTCGAAGGCAGCTCGATCGGACAAAAGCTTACGGTACTCGTGCGCGCGCTCCTCTCCGCGTGCACGTATGGAGAACAAGCAGATACTCGTTATCACTCGTTATCCTAAGCAGAGAACGAGAGAGACAAACGGTCGCACCCATCGCGGGCCCGCTCTCTTTATTATATATCGCGAAATGGGATCGCGCCTTCGCTTTGAGCTGCTGCCGTACTGCGTCCAAGATGCTTTTCCCTACGAGTCTGCCCCACTCCGTATACACTTGTGCGGCTAAACGTCCACGTTTCAACCTTCGCCCATTCTAAATCTCCGACTGCACCAGCTTCTTTTTATTCTTCTCTGGCACTCGCGTCTACTTTTGCCGTACGCGTGTATACCTGCGCTGTAATATTCGTTTGCGCTGCAGCATATAATGAGGATGTTTATAATAAGTATAGACGTTTAGTCGCTTTGACTTTTTATCGATCGGTCCATTTACAGCCGCATGGCGGAGCGATCAGCGACGAGGATGAACATTGTTTTTCAATGATTTCCACGAAAATTGAGCGCGTCGCTGGCTCGCGCCTATACCGGGATCGCATCGTCCGAGAAACGATTGTCCGCGCGCACTCGACGCAAGTATGTACCGATCGCGAGGCCAACTGCGCGAATTCGCGGAATGTATCGCATAGGCAGCTCGAGCTATTATGACTATTATACCTCGTGCGAGCCTGGCTATTTTAAAAAAGTGTCGAGCCAAAGCCGCTACCGTATGTCAGCTCTGCGCGTGTACGAAAACGTTAAAAGAAAGTATCGGCTTATAAAAGCGCATTACGCGCGCGACCCCCTTTAAAGCTCAACGACCGCGTTCTCATAACCGAGCAATTAAGTGTATATATACGCACATACATACATCCACTGCAGCGCGACGCAGTCTCGCGCCTCGTCGCGTCCACCTGATCAACGGGCTCGAATCTTTACTAGTATTTATTTTTTCAAATCGCCAGAGGAGAGAGAAAAATCATAATTAATAGGCGCGTTGGGTCGCAAAATTTCATGCGAGCAGCCTGGCCAGTTTGCGGTACGCGCGCTGCACTCCGTAATTATATGTGTGCTGTGTATACGCGCGACGCAAGGTGTCAGCGACCCGCTGACACACATCGGTGCCGCAGACTTGGAACGTTGACGTTGTTATTGTGCCGCCATTACGGCCTAGCTGCACTGCGAGTGAACATGCGTATGTGACGCTAATCTGACCACGGCCTTGAAATCTTCCCAGATCTAGTCTGCGACCAGCACTTTCTTTTATCCAGCTGTTTTATAATGCAATTGAAATTTAACAACAAAAAGCAAACCGAAAAAATAATGCGACAATCTTGATTCAATTGTGGAAAAAACTTTTTTTTAAATATAACGCTGTCATTATTTTACAGAAAACATAGAGTGTTTACGCAAAAATAAATTGTGTGACAGAACGAGGTCCAGTTATGCCAAGCGAGGTCGTTTTTTCTTCTCTCTCTCTCTCTCTCTCTCTCTCTCTCTCTTACCACGACTCGTGAAAGTTTGAGCGTGCCGAGAATTTATTATTAAAAACAAGTCACAATGGAAAAAGTTGTTCTATATTTTTTTTATATTTGTAGATATCTTTCAACATTTCGTCTTGTAAAAGCCAAGTTTCAACAAAAATATTAAAATTTATCCAAAGGAACAACCGTTCGTATCACTATACTACCTACAAGCATTCTCATAAGTGCTATAATGCGCGATCTTGAAAATTTACCATTTTAAATGATTGAGCACGTTAAATTTCGCCCTTATGCACTTTGTTCTCGCGAATTTTTTGTTCCTTCGGCAAAAACGCGAGTTACGAGATTAATGATGCCTGATATTACAACCGAGCAGTATATGTACATATAAAGCTAAATATACACGTGTTTGTGCATATACGCTGGATCGAGATGCCTTCCGGCTTCAAAATGCTTACCTTTATATCTTTGTACAAATCATTGACTTATTATATACACCTTCAGAAATTCGTTTCGTGTAAATATATTGTCCAGACAGTGCGACTGGAAAAGACGAGGGCCCACACAACGCAGCCCTAAAGATCAAATGCTTACACTTTTGTAAAATTAATAAAATTACATCAAATGATCAATGCTACACTTCGAGTCGTTGAATCGTAAAACTTTTATGTATCCAAGCATCAATCATCATTATCGAGTTATCAACTGCCATGCCTAATACGTAACGTTACGGATATATATGTATAATCATTAACATTCATTTATGATATTAGTGCTTTTAACAGTACGAGCTGGTTTGATAATCGAACGATTTACGTAAGCACATTGTTGATCTCAATTATTCATTTGTACGAATACCTGCAATCTCTACGCTTGGAAAAAATACATTTGTTACGATAAATTGATGCATCGGATGAGCACGAACTAGCTCACATGACTTACATTTAGACCGGAAGTGGTGGAAAATGATCAGTGCCTTCAAATCAGCACAAATATCTCTGATAATTAGATTTGCGAGTTACAATTAAAAAAATGTTCGATTACGAATGCTCGTATGAATTGTAAGACTCAACGCGTATGTGATAATGCATCTGAATGCATGAGAAACAAAATAAACGATCCATGTGGCGTATCAAAGACAGATTTATCGTTCGTTCAGCAGTAATTCGTAACACAGATCTAATTCAAAACTTTCTTACTGCACACGAGATACGACACTAAGAATAAAAACTTGGAAACTTGTCTTTTTATCTATGTATTAAGTTGGAGCAATAGTATCCACGGGCTCAAATCGACTATTTATCATTTGTCGTTACGGTGGCATTGCTTCGATTTCTAATCCCCCTCGCAAAGCGCGTCACGCTCCAAACGACTTTTCGCGCCTTCGGTTGAGCCTACAGCACGTGTGCATACTTACTTGCAGGAGGCTATCCACGATTCATAAAATTATTATTTTCATACTTCAACGTTCATTTGAATTATTCAAATATTCGACAGTTTCATGATAGCTCTGAAAGTTTTTTATTAATTACAACAAGTGGTTACATCTTGCTTTAAGGTTTAAAAATATCTTTTCTGCCTTTCTTTTATAAAATTGCGCAATTGAATGAACAAGATGATTTGAGTCAGCTAAAAATCAATGACTAAATTAATGCAGAAAAAAATGCGGTGTTTTGTTGATAAACACGTTTATAAAAATTGCAGCTATTCCGATCGCACAAAGAGGAAAAAGTAAGGAAAAAGTCGTCCCGATATTGTACAAGCAAAATAATAAAGTCAGAGAACAATAGGGCTCAATGGCCAGGAGTATGCGGAAGAAAAGATCGGGATGATACACGAGGTTTACGCGCGGGCCGAGGAATTTACCTGATTTTTTCCCCCGCGATTGGCCATCTTATAATTCCCCAAGAGCTTTACTGCTGCCGTGGCTGCTGCTGCTGCACTTCTTCCGAGGCTCTCGATCGTTAGATTTTAATCGCGCGAGGTTTATTCGAAGAAAAACTCGGGGGAACGATTAAATGATAAATTTTATAGATATTTATGCCACGTCTACGTACATGCTCTTATGAACTTTAGTGGATAATGTGGACATATTTACCATGAAAGTGAGTAATGCCTCTGCGAGTGCATGTGTGCGTACGATACGCGCAACTTATGGGAATATCAACAACAGGTCCCATGCCGTTTAATTATATTAAACTACTTCCTAGTTAAACAATGGCATAAGATCCGAGACTCGTGCTGGAAGAAAATAAAAGAAAAGAAAGAGAGAAAGAGCTCGAAATAATGCCAAGGTATGCTCGTACATAAAAATCCTCGACTCGACTGTCAATTATTCAGGGAAAATTCAGCGCTCCTCGATCGTAAAAGACCGCGAATAATATTCGCCCCATTATAATCGTATATCGGAACGTCGGCTTGCTAAGGGATACTTATATCTATTTAAATCACGACCTCTGAAAAAAATATACATATATTCAGCGAGACGCGCTATCAGGTTTTAATTGCCGTAGAAAAGTCAGCTTGTGAAAGTGCCTCTAGGTCGCGTCCGCGCGAAATTCGTCGATTCTTTCGCGCGCTCCTCTATGGTTAGCCGCGAACGGCCTGTATATACTTGTAATATTTACGTTTGCGCGTTTACAGCTGCGCATCGTCGACTCGAGCGCGGGCCCACTTGGTCCACGGCCCATGGAATAAATTACTCGTTTATGGGACAGCTTGTAAATTTATAACGATGTATGCGCTATCACTCTTGAAATTTTACGAGGCTATTCTGGCGCTGCATTGTACTCGCTGGTGCGTGCGCGCAGTACTTATACACCCAAGTCGATTCGGACCGCGGCAGCATTATTTCAGTCTTTGACCAGTACAAACCCGTGTCTACCTTATTTTGCCTTCTCTCGCGATCGCTTAAAACGGACGAATTAAGAAAAAAAGTCGCGGAGGCAGGCAGGAAGGCAGGCGTAGTTGAAACCACTGCCAGGCAAAATCTGATAAGTAAACATACGTCTGTAGAAGCGCGTGTGCGAAAGAAGGAAAACAACGAGATCATTCTTGCAGTTAAAAGCTCTGCGGCGATTCATCTCTCGCTCTCTTGGCGCGCGCATGTATATAGCCTTATAAATATCCTGGGCGCACACGCGGCATAAACATACACATCATTCAATGAACTTTCATTAATCCGTGCGCTGCAAATACGTATATGGTACTTTCGCCTTTTCCACTTTTACGTTTCTCCGCGCCGTGACGAACACGCCCTTTCTACTCGACGGCAAGAAAAAAACTTTCGCGCAGCATCATCCGCGAGCGGCGCGTTTAAGCTGCAGCATATATTATTACACATACACATATATATATACAAGCTTCACTTCCGCCGTCAACGTCCGCGAATCGGGTCGGCTCCGCATCTGAGTGCGAGATGCTCTTCCGATTTAATTTAATATATTACACGTCTCTCCGTGCGGCGAGCAGCATGAGTGAGTGCGATGTTTAATTATCACTTCTCGATCTGGTCAAAGGAATCCCTTCTTCTTTTTTTTTTTTTTTTGCTGCGAGCACGAACAAGAGATTCACTTTCGTGGCCTTGATTTTCGATTTCGCGAGTGCGGAACTACAATGCGGGCCTCACTGCCTCGTAAGATCTTATGTCTGTTTCTCGCTCGCTCTCTTTCTCTTCGTTTCGTTCCTCTTTATTTCGCGAAAATTTCTACCTCAAAAAGGATCCCTGATTCACTCGAGATTTCGTTTTTACTTTCGATGTTTTTCTTTTGTTCCTTCCTCTCGCTTGTGTCGTTTTTCTTTTTTTTTTTTTTTCTTCGAGACACTCATTCACGCTTGCGCCGCATTTACTATAAATTTTCTTTGCTACGTTCACAGGCGCAAATCTCTAAGAATTTCAATTTTCTCTCGCTACGTAAATACGATTTCGTCCATCAAAACATAATGGAGAATGCGGCGAATCATTACGAGCAGCGCACTCCTCGCTCTATTCGCGCGCACGTTAATGCCTCCGAGCGCGCAGTATTAATGCGCCGTCCTGGTATATATACGTATTACAAAGACAAACCCGCGTCGCAAACTGGACCATTAAACACAAATGTATGTATGTGTGTGTGCGATAAGATCGCGCCACGACGTTCTTGTTTTTGTTTTAGCCTTTTTAAAAAAATTTTTGTTGTTGCTGCTGCTGCTATTGTACGTAGCCTCGAGCGCGTCAACCAGTTTGGCATCGCAGCATATATGTGCAGTTTGCGACATTGTGCGCTCGTGTAGTAAAGCTGTGTGGCGTATAGCAGCTCGCCTATACCCGAGAGAGCCTTAAGAAACGCAACTCCGTGTTTTTCTGCTAAATTAACTACTTTCGGTGATTGATTTCGACTAAATAATAACGGGCAACTTTCACTCTGTCTCTGTCTCTCTCTCCCCCTCGTTCAATTAGAACCGTTGACCGCGCGCGGGGCATACGCGCGTCGGTGTGAGTAAATGCGTGAGTCTGAGACATTACCGAGTATACATTTAATTTACGCCAAATTCCAATGCAAATAATTAGTCCTGTTTACCAGCCACGAGATCGAGCGACGACGGCTTGCAATTAGCCAATTCTATGAACCGTTAATAAATATCGAATCGATATTGATTGCTCGGCAGGTAAAAAAAAGGTAGGGAGGGAAAATGACCCTCCATGTTGACCAATACATGTTTATGGCTATGCACCCATAATCCGCCGGCTTTTTAGCTTATAATGCACTCCAAATGTTTATACGACAGATAATTCAAAATTGTAATCAATATTATTATGGTAGAGGAATAGAAAAAGAGGTTAACATGCACTTTTAATTTTTTTTCATTGGTTAAAATGTCGAATTTGGATAGTGACTGCAATTATAATCCTGTTTAACGACAGAAAAGGCAAAAAACTTGAAGCCCTAAACGTTTAATGACACGTATATCAATTAAGTTATTAATTTTGAACAAAAATATATATGTACATAAAAAAATGCTCAACTCAAGCAAGTGTGCACTGAACAAAGTTGAAGGGGGACAAAAAAGACGCCGTAAGTCGAGATCGTTAGGAAAGCTCGGCTATAAATCAGCGGCAATCCCACATGACTTAAAAATATTTTCCGATACGACACTTGAACAATGATACGGCCGCATCGGGTATAAATGGACTCTCGCGCAGGCAATTCAATACTCCGAGCGCGTTGCTTCCTGAAAAATAAGCGATTAGTCGCTTGTAAATAGGGTCATCATTTTACATTCACTCCTACCTTTGTGCGTCTGCGTTCGGGTGTTTATGACTGCCTGAAGATCGGCAGGAATCGAAGAGAAAGAAAAATAACGAAAATCAATAACTCAGCGCGCTCGAGCCTACACACGCTCGTGAACAATTCGCGTCTGTTGTACACCTCTTAATGCGTGTTGACTTTTGCAATTAACGCCGTTCCCTGCTGCGCGCGATTTTGTAACGATTTAACGATTGCGTAAAATTTTTTCCTCTCGCGCGCATATACAGCGTATAAGAGACTCGAGTGCAGCTTTGACGAGATGACTGTCTAGTTTCATGTTGATTGTTTTTCGACTCTTCGATCGTATAAAAAAATCCACAGGAAGTCCTCATAAATTTGTGGCAATTTTTGAAAACGACCATAGCTTTCGGGATGTAAAAAAGAAAATCTATGCCAAAACATTCAATGGTGCATCGTAAAACTAACCCAAGGAAAAAAATCATCGACGGAAAGTCTCGTAAACATGCGTGGCGTCTTTAAAAAGTGCGAAGAAAATCTCGAAACGCGCCTGTATACATAAGTACGCGTGCGTTTATAATGTCGAGTCGAAAGCGAGTATACGAGTCGGTAAGGAAAATACGAAGCTTTTACGGCATCAATCATCGGTTCGCACAATGCGACGATAAATTCAAAAGTTGGGATTTTATAATAGCCGGCGATGTTCGCGTGTGGTTTCCGGAATATCAACGTACGTTGCGCGTGTGCCACACATGCCTATACGATATTATATGCGCATTGAAAATCGAAAGTCTCGAGCGATGCAAACGAAGATTTGTCCGAAGGTTTATTGGCCGCTGCATGTATACGAGCACTTGTTTTTGCGCGAGTTGTGATAATAAAGCCCTCGTGCTTGAATTTCACGCTAATCTTTGTCCAAACTATTGTGCACTGTAACGCAGACAAGTGCAACAACTTTCCTCGTGAGGAAAGGTGAGAAGGAAAAACACTTGACTTATGAGATAATCACTCTGCGTTCTTATGTAAAAACCCAACAACAACAACGATGCTTTTAAATTTTGGTCGATATTTTTTATGCCTTTGCTTCTTTCTTTCTGTCTCTCTCTCTCTCTCTACCTCTGTTTATGCTAGTCCGATATGTTTACGATGAAGTCTCAACACGAGGAAGTTCGATGTAATACCCGCAGCATCCATATGCGCCTATACCGGAAGTGCAATTAACTCGCTAGCTTTGCATATACAATATAAAAGATCGAGAGCTCTAGATGCATAATCGATGTAACATGACTTGATCGACGCACAACGTCTAAAGAGAGAGAGAGAGAGACGATCGTTATTAGTGTATCAAGCCGCAGACTGTGTGTGCGTGTGCATATGTAAATATCGTTCGGGCAGCTATTAAGTGACTTCTTACACATTTACGATGACGTCTATCGAAGAACTGATGCTGCTTTTAATATAAGTATATGCACGCGTGCAGTTGCAATCAGATACATCAGATGCATAATTAGACAATCATAAGCACAAACAACGAGAAGAGCCTCGTATGCATCGATGTATGCAAATGAAGCTGCGGACTGGCCCATACGTATATACCTGCACGTACAGCTCTGGAGACCGTTTATAAATTAACGCTGATGAGTTACCGCATTTTGTCGGTAGCCAGTCGCCGGTGCGGGTTTGTAAAATTTTATTTACGATCGTATCAAATTAGACGTTGTTTAAAGCCCACGTCAGGTCATCGAGTCTATTAGCTAAGCACATATAATATAAGAGCACAGGGTATAATGCACGACGTGTTGTAACGCATTTGCAACTTTGTAAACTGCAGCAGCTTTCGAGCTCGTATAGTAGTATATAATCGTAAAGTGATAATGTAGCAGATTGTGGCTTCGACGAGATTCCACCCATCGGAGAAACGGTAAAGGATATACGCGAGCGCAGAAGCGCAAATAGAGCTGAAACTTGTAATTGATATATGTAACTGGTGCACGCGAGTTTACGCATAAAAAATTGCAAAGCTCCTCGGCACACAATACTTTGGGCCTCGAGCTGCGAGCTGATTTTCTTGTTTATTTTTGTGCGCTTAGGTAAGCGCGGATAATAATGAATACGACTGAAAGGTATTTGCAGTTGAAAAATTAAGGAAAAAATGCAGTTTCCGAAGACTTTAGCAAGAATAGACGAGGCCGCGTTTATTTGGTAAATTACTCGACTTTTAATTCATCGAGAGCTTCTTCGCTCTTACAACACTCGTAATTTGAATTTGAAGCTGCAGCTCTAGAGATGCAGTTTTATGTAGATGTAGCTCAAAGTGACTTTCTTCCTTGTTTGTAATATGTATGTATTAGAGCAGGCGAGCATCGGCTAACGGTATTATTCGCCGAGTCTTCTAATGCACCTCGGCACTGGAGCATCTCTCTTTAGCTCGCGACGAGAGCAGCAAAGAATGAAATTCCACGAGAGCGCGACCTTGCTATATTCTCGAGCTTGGAGCCTCGACGAGATGCGTCGTTTATCGATCTGCTGCGTGCCTTTGTACCGTTGCGTGTAATTTATTATTTTAATTGCGCTCAAAACGATCGACTTGGCGAAAGAGAAAAATAAGAAGAGCAATAAAAATATTTACATGCACGATGCTGGATGCTTTAATAAGAGTTGGAAACGTATCGCTTAAGCGATGGCTTGTGTAACACCGTTTACAGGATAAAAAACCATAAAAGTCGCATAACAAGTGGCATCGGTGCAATTAAAATGAAAAGGCGAATCGTACCGTACGGGTAGAAAGATTTTTCAAGCAGATCGTATCGCTCGAAAAGAGGAAGAGCGAGGAAGGGAGTCGAAAGCGAGCTTGGCTTTTCATTCGTGTTAATGCTACCGTTCCAGCACAATGCAAAAACACGCTCGCCAGCCGCTTCGCTTCAGCCGATTATGTGTCCCATGTGTAATAGCTGCACGAGCTCGACGATCACGCGCTACCGCGGAATGCGACGATATAATAATAAATAAATATATCACTCGATGACGTCCGCTGGCGCGAGCATACGATGCATGCAGATCCAGGCGAGCACGAGGCACTCGCGGTGGCGTTGCAATAATTGCGGCTGCTGAATCTTCGAGATGATTACGTGCTCCGTGGCGCGGCCGTTACATTATGGAAGAAAATAAAAAGTGGAAAAATGAAGCAGAGCCAGGCGAAAATACGTGCCGCAAGAGAAAGAGCGAGTGATAGATGTGTGCCAGAGCTGCTCGCGCGGCCTTCTTTTCCTCTTCGAGCACACACACACACACATGTACGCGAAAAACCGTTATGACATCGGCTCGCTCGCGCCAAGTGTGCCGTTCCACGCACTGCGCCTCTCCGATTAAAGCTGCCTTCGGAGGCGCGAGGATATTGCATTTTTCTAGGACACTCGCATTTCTGCATGTATACATTTATATATAAATTCGAATGATTACGATTGCACACCGATCGCGACCGTCCACGTACATGCATGCAAGTGCGAACTTGTATCGGAGGGCGAACGTATACTGCACCAATCCGCTACGATATAATATCCAACTCGCAACGAGACTTGAGCGATAATTTCTTTTGTAGTGTAGTATAGTCGATCGGTATGATCTCCTCTCTCTCTCTCTTTTATTCTTGCACACACACATTATGTGCCAGCTTTTAACAGGTTATATCGGCAGTTTCAATATATATACCAGCGAGTGAAAATCGTGACGGAACTCGCGAGCGCGCGTCAATGCGCTCAGCCTATACAGATGCAACTTTCAATTCCAGATAGACGTATGTATAGCAAAGCCTGCGATGCAGCAAAGCCCAGCGACTACTTTCTCGATCAATATTGAACGCCTCGCGCGAATCTCGACGCGCGTGCATTAATATCTCCCGGCCTATACATCGCCGTGTGAGTCAATTTGCAAACTAGCTTAAATAATGAGATACGAATATAATACGGCGTCTCGACGAATTCGAGTGGCTGCGTTTAATAGATCGAAATTTTTTAGACTAGTCCACGTGCGCAACAGAGACGCACAGAAAGCTGTGCAGGTATACTCGTGAAAACGCTCCCCGAAGCCGCGACCAATTATTTCTTCTTTACTTTTTATCAGCCGAGCTGAAAAATGGATGACAACTGGTGACTCGGCATTATTAAAATACTCGAAACGTTTATTGTTACAGGCCGGGTGGAGGCGGCGGAGGAGGCGGTGGCTCGTCGAGTGCATCGAGCGCCAGCTCCACGACCACGGCCAATGGAAACGGAGGCGCAGCGGTCGTCGTGGGTCCGGCCGGCGGCGGCGGCGGCGCGGCATCGGCAGCAGCCACCGGCAACGCTGGCCAAGGCGGCGGTCGTCTGGCCGTCATCGGCGTCACCCGCAACGTCAAGCTCCGCCGACGAGGAAACGCCAGCTTCGGCTTCTCGCTCCGCGGCGGCCGCGAGCACTCGGCCGGATTCTTCGTCAGCGACGTGGTGCTCGGCGGCGAGGCGCATCGGGCCGGCCTCAGGGTCGGCGATCAAATTCTACGAGTCAACGGCTACCCGGTCGAGGACGCCGTTCACCAGGAGGTCGCTCTGCTCGCCAAGAACCAGCAGGTGCTCGTGCTCAAGATTCGCAGCGTCGGCATGATACCCGTCAAAGAGTAAGTAACGATCATCAATTATTAGGCATTAATGGAAGTAAGCGAGTAACGAAATTGTCCTCTGGCGCAGCAATCCGAACGACCCGGTGACGTGGCACATGGTCCAGCAACAGCAGAAGCAGCTGCAGTACGGCGACGCCGTGACCAACGAGGTGCGCATCCGCGTCATGGTCGGCGAGAAGGGCAGTCTGGGCTGCGGCGTGTGTCGCGGCCTCGTGCCCGGCCTCACCGTGCAGAACACGAGAGAGGGCGGGCCGGCCCGGGCCGCGGGTCTCAAGGCCGGCGACGTGATCGTCTGGTGCAACGGCCAGCACCTCACCGATCTGCCCTTCGAGCGAGCCATCGAGGTGATGCGCTGCGCCGCGGTCCTCGATCTCGTGGTCAACCGGCCGATCGTCAATCACGTCTACGACTGCCCGGAGAGCCTCTGGCAGCGGGGCTCGAGCGGCTACGACTCCGAGAGCTCGAGCACCGGCACGCCGTCGCCCCACAACACGGCCTCGTCGCCCCAACACAGGACCCTCGACCCGAGGCTCATTCACAACTGCAACAACAGGAACGGACGGTATGCACCGGCTCTAGCTCGCGTAATCCTTGTAAATCGACGCGTACGCTTATCACTCGTGAAAGTACACATGCACAGGTAACGAAACTCGATAGACGGCCGAGTGGCCGCTGTGCCTTTGTAAACGATATTAGCCACGGCGAAATGTGCCAGGCTAAAAGCCGTTCATCGAGTTTTTACACATCGCGGACTTATGCAATTTTGAAAAACGCTATGCTGCGCCGAGCGAGCCGAGCCAGACACGAGTACACAGAAGCCCGCAATAAAGCCCGTAAATCATTTCCATACTTTCAGTTTATAGCCCTTGTATACGGCATTCTCGCTTATAAAGCTCTTTCGTCGAAATTGAATCGACAAAAGCTGCCCGGGTTTATGGCACGTACAATTTAAGCGAGCTTGTAAGCGATTCGCCAATTCAATCTTATCTATATACTTATTGGCCATAAAGGTGAAAGTTTGCCTATCGATCGGACGCGACGTCGCGGATTGCCGTTAAAAATTACAACGACAATTATGAGCGCGCATTACGTTCACAGCTCGTGAACCAACAACGACAAAAAGCAACGTCAAAAATTTCGTTTGCTATGCATAATTTTTCGATTGTTGTCTCATATCAAATCGTTAAGAGACAGAAACGTCTTATATTGAAAAGAAGCTTGTATTGCGAAAAAATTCGGAGGATTTTCTCGATGGCTCAGAGAGAAAATATCGTTTTTGGATGAATTTCATTAAATTTTGATTTGAATTTTTAACCTTCGCTTAAATGGATCAACTAGTTATAAAAATCAAAAACGTTGGTCTCAGTGCTATTACTGTAAGCGGATTCTTCTGTAAATGCAGCTCTTTGTCCAGTGAAAGTTGGTTTATTCACAAACATCCCGCAAAGCGAGCTCTATACAACAATTGTAATATGCGCAACGATTAAAAGTTAGTGCGGAGAATCTAATTCACACGTATTACGTAAATAAATGACTCGATGGCGCAGCTCAATTCTGTCTTTCTGTATAATATTTTAAAAACTCAAAATAACCTCGTCACATAGGTAAACGAACGGTGGGTACAAGCTACTCGAAAGATAGCTTAGACATAGACAAACGGAATATCGTGTGAATCGTCCAAGTTGATATTGTTGTCTCGGCGAGTCGCGTGCGTATGGTAAGAAGTCGCGCGGTATATATCAATCACCGTTTCAGTGTATGCACGGTGGCATTCGCAGAGTGCGGAGTGAACTCGCGAGTCGCGCAAAAGCATCTGAGTGAAAGTGTTTCTCTCTTTTGCCGAGCAATTTACACGTATTATAATGACAGAAGACATGGGAAAGATTCAACGCGCGGGCTTAGACGCGTCGCTGCTGCACATCTGCGAGCGCGTGGGACATATTCGCTCGCGCTCCGAGTCGTTTCTTTTTAAATTGTACACCTTGCGCTGCATACTTATATCCTCGAATATCATTATGATAACGACTTGCAAAAATATATACGTGTGTATCTCTTAATTGACGCCTGTGTACATGCAGCTTTTCTGCTGTACGTCCGTTGCCCCCCTTCCGTTCGAGTAGATTGTCGCTGTCGTCGTCGCATGGCCCGCAAAGTAGCGAGAGAAAGTCACAATTGAGTAATAATGGATATAAGTAGTGTGGTATTATGCCCAATGAACATTTTCGGTAGAATGAAAAATTCTCGGATTCGATCTTGCGGTTAAAGCTTCAACGAGAAACGAGACACAATGAAATTTTCTCGCGGTTTTATCGCGACAAGCCATGCGATGATCGACATAGGAAAAAATATTCTCCGGCTTCGATTATATTAATGTTCTTCTTTTATTATTTTCTTTTTACTTATTTATTCAGCTAATGGACAAACAATTCTGTGCTTTCTTTTTCTAGCCACTGCTATCAGCCACCGAATGGTACAAACTCAGCGGATTGGGGTCACGTCGAACAGGTTCGTCTAGTTTTCTTCCTATGTATTCTATATTGCATAAGTCGCGCCAAGCATTATGTTCTACAGTTGCAGATTTATACCGTGTTAATAAATATTATATACAAAGATCTACACCTCATGTATTGTTCGTCTAAAATTGAGATGTTGTGTAGAAATCAAATTTTAGGGGAATAATTCAAGAATTTACTAATCCAACGTTTCCAAGTCGGATGCAAATAATTTTGAGACTACGGATTCCGTGGTCCTTTTTCTTCCTTTGCTACGATACAATGACGGTATATTTTTGAGAACGAGTTTAGTCGCATTTATCGGGATGATTAAGTTCGTACAACCCACAAACTCGTAACTTTTAGCAAAATTTGACGTAGAGGCGATAAAATAACGAATCGCGGATAATAAACCGATTTCTCTTCTAAGCGTATGCAAATTTATGCGTCGCTCTGCGACCTTGATGCACCCTTCGCTAAATAGGCGAATAAATAGCATCACGATGTATCGTGGAAATATTATTATTAAAGTCACCGGTTGGTCCTTGCATCGAAGAAACGATTTAGCCGCGGAATTATACATTCTGCCCACATTGAGTCTTTTATCGGAGGTTGAAAATTTTTATCCGAAAATCGTCCGCGTGTATAAATATGTATCCATTACGAAGGATGACGAGTAACAATCGCTAAATTCAATACGCACCGCAGGAATGGACTCGCAAGCCGAACAATACGACGATCATTCGAATAAATCAGAGCCATCACGGCACGCCACAGCACCATCATCAGTTTCATCAGTCACAACAGCAGCAGCAGCAGCAACAGCAGCATCATCGGCCAGGCACGTACGGCTCGCAAACGATGCGCCGACCGCCGCCGCCACGACCACCTGTAAGGGCTAGCTACGAGGAGGGCGACGAACCGATCTACGATCCGGTGGCGCCCAAAGACTTCGAGTGTCACGATTTCGACGCCAATCCCCGAGACGAGCTCGACAGGAGAGCCGAGTACAGGCGCGAACACGGCATCATCGATCATCAACAGTCGGTCGTTAACAGCGACGTTGTCTTTGTCAAGGTAAGAACAAGACGGCTCAGCTGGCCTTTTTTGCTCGCATCGATGCTAATAACTTTTATATAATCCGTGCGTGCACTTATATGAAAATGAATTAAATTATCCTCAAGTGTAAACATTGACTCGGGCCTTGCACTCTTTTTGTGCGCAAACTTCCTAGCCACACTTTCACTTTAGTCCTGAAAGCTTAAAAGACCGCTCTTACTCTACATAATTGCAATTAAATATATATTCGCGTAAACGCAGGAAAACGGACATCAAGTATTAGACGGAGGCAGCGTCGTTCTCAATGGTGGCTCGAGCAGACCTGTCCAGTTGATGCAATCGCCGCTGCAACCACAACAACAGGATCAAAAATCGATAACGACTGTGGAGGTGCATCAGCCGAGTCCACCCCCGGCACCCTCGATGCCTCAACCAGTACCGTACAAGTGGCCAGCTGGTTTGTATAATCCAATACATATTGAATTTTTTTTTATAACTGCATTTAATTGAACGACATTAAAGTGTTGCATTGAGTAAAAAAAAAAGGAATAACAAAATATTCAATTAATGCGGTGCGATGCTCGAATGCGTTTGTACTCGTGTGCATTGGTAGCGTCAAATTAACATTTTAATAAGCGTTGCCTGCTATCATAGATTAACGTCGAGGAGCGGTGTAGCATTAATATATTAAAAGAGCAAGCGACTCGTAATTTTTTTAAAGCTGCTTAGACTTAACATTAGCAAGTTAATGTTCTCGAAAGGTGGTATTATAGTCAAGCAGAAAATATAAAGCATATTAAGTTTTATTTCTTCCGCACTGCGAGTCAATACTCTTTTATATATATGCGCTCGCGCATGTACGCGGCGTAAAAAGGGATAATAGCGAGCGAGCACGAGCATTATATTTTTCATCCGAAGCGAATCGATTAAGAGTTGGAAAATTGAAAGCCGAGAGTCCAATGATTGAATTGTATTCGCAGAAACGAAACCGATGAACGCCATGGGCATGCAGATGGGCAGCACCATGTCGATGGGCTCGACCGGCTCGACGGAGACCGAATCGAGCCTCGAGTCCTCCTGCGGCGGCAAGGATTGCGCGGCCTCGACCACGTCCTCGCTATCCACGTCGTCCTCGGGAGAGCCTGCCAGCTGCAACGGCGCGAGCACGGTTCTGTCCTCGTTCACTTCGTCGATGCACAAGAGCAGCGAGATCAATCGTCACGGAACCATCAAAGCGGCCCCGGTCAAAGTGCCCACGCCGCCAGTGGCTCCGCCTGTGCCCATCGACCTCAGCACCGCCATCACCCAAGAACTGCAGAGACGGGCCAAGCAGGTAAACTTGATTCGCGAGACAGTTCGACATTTCATTAGGACGATCGTCCTAACAAATATCCTTCCAAAGAGTCGCGCGTGGAATGTCATTAATAAACTAATTTATTCTTTTCGTCAATTAACAATTCATAATCATACGCATGCGCTCGATTCTACGACTACACAGAGAGTTAAAAATTCAAATTATTTGTTAATACGGATAAAGTAGCAGGCTCTCGTCGTAGTCAGCGTAATAAGAGATTTAGTGGCAAAGGAGAAGGTCCTATGAAAGTCGCGCTTCTGAATTTATTATCGTTTTAAATAAGATGTACGTTTTCTCTTTCGCGTACCCATATTTTAACTTCATTACCTATCGTGTGCGCATTGCAAATCTTGTTGTATGAAATCTTGCTTAAAAAAATTTTTTTTCAAGTTGTTACGTATCTCTAACAAATTGAGAATGTACACTCAAGCGTGCGATGTTCATTTTTACCTTCTTCTTTTTTGGTAGAGGAGTATGAGCAATGCTTCGAATGGTCAACATCAGGAGCAGGGAGATAAGAACAGCGCCGAGAATCGCAAGCAGACACAGAATCCCGAGGCCCTTAAAGCCCAAGAGCAGAAGGTCACGCACGACAAGGTCGGTGAATCACGAAGTCAACTACTTTTTCTATTGTTATTTCGAGTATTTTCCCGGCTCTCGCGCGGAGGAGCGTCTAATTTAAAGGGACGCCACTTATTATTATCTGTTGGAAAAATTATTGACTTCTCCGTGCGGAAGACTTGAAAGTACGCGTACACGCAAAAGCATTGTGCATACATACAACATTTTACATAAACCTTAAGCGGTTTTTTCCTCATTTTTCTTAATATTCATTTTGCATATGATACGTTTGCAGCTCATGGAAGAGTTCAAACGCGCTCATCAGAGGATGTTCAGTAACGCCCAACAGCGCAATCCCGAGCAAAATTCCAACGGCGAACAGGTGAGAATATCTATCCTCCTCGTCTGCGTGTGGATAAAATACTTTTTTCTTCTTTTTTTTCAACGGAGAAGCATAGAAAATGCTTCGATCAAGGTTAACTTGTTTTATCCGCTGAGCGTGCTTTCGCGATACTTCGTGCACGCCCGACAGTACTCGCTATAATAATAAATCCATCTTCGACGATTCTACATAATATACGCGCACAAAGAAAGATTCATACGCTGTGCATTTCATAACGATATACTGCGTATCACATCGATATCATGTGCGTAAAACGGCATTTTTGGCAATCACTCGTGTAACGCATCAGACCGAGTGCGAGTTAATTATCGTGTGCTTACTTTTTTATCGTCCTTTCATATTGCGTAGATAAAAATCTCACTTTTCATGTGCGAATGTAACATACTATCACGCTAGAACAAATATATCGTGTAGTTAATAAGCATCTCACTGCAACATTTCATTTTCATGTTAAATCATTTAAAAATAAAACTGCAAATTTCGTGATATGGTCAATAGGAGCTTTCGGAATATTAATCAATTTATAACTAAGCAGGAAGTAGCAATTATTCATGTGTAAGCAAGAGTTTGTTCTCCTCGTGCGTAGCTATATACATTTATTTATTTAGAATAAAGCTGATAACAAATAAATAAATGCATATCCGCATACGCGACGACCGTTAGCTCTATAGATGAATAATTAATGATCTAATGCAAGTTTTAACGTAAGAGAACAAGTAACCAAAGTGAATTTTCTTACAAATCTACAACTCATGTGTACGTATGGTGTAGAAAGCATATCAATTTTAATTTCATTAACAAATATTATTTTGCTTTTTAACAGCAGTTTTTATCAACAGACTTTATGGCTCTTTTTAATTTTATTTTCAGTTCACATATGGGTACCCATTAACAAACGTAATTGCTATATTTTTTCATTTTGAGAAAAAAGTATATTAACATAGCTTAATCAACTCAGTAATTTTCACACGGTTAGAAGTATATTATTAAGACGTTGCATTTATATCTTTTATTTAGTTTCTTTGGAAAAGCTCGAGCAATGTCCCTTTACAGCATAATGATTGATTCAAAACGATCCAAGCTTTCATCCATTACTCACGTTCATGTTGATTACATAGTTTACCGTCGCTCTACTCTTATAACGCATCAATTTCATCGATCATCATCTTCGTCATAAACTTTGTGCATGTATGTGTGTGGCTTTGTACGTGCGCATTTTTTGCACTGCAACTCAAGTTATTCTTCTTCACGGTGACGGTATGAAAAAATGAATCAGCGTGAATCGAACGAGAGCCCGACAAGAGCTCGATTTTTTACCAATTATACACACATATAAAGACCTTGACCATAAAAATGTAAATTTAATTGTCTTGCTGATACGTGGATACGTACGAGGTATTACTGTACGTATATAGCGTATGATTGATGAAGAACATAATCGAGAGAAAGTCCAGGCATTTGAGCGAATAATCGACATGTTAAGAAAATTCATCCTCATGCGACGCAGCATAGTCAATGTACTTCACAAATTTCGTTTATTTCTCATACATACAGCTGTGCTCATTCATTGAAGATACTTCTTTTTTCATCCGACCAAACATGGCTCGATCATAATTTAAGCTCATAACATCTATTTATTCCTCACAAGATCATATAAATACAATTTTTTGCACCCAGCATCAATAAGTGCTCTGCACAATCACAAGCATCATGCGAAAAAGTCTTGGTGTCAATCCAACTATGTTTTACAGAATCACGATCAAGAGAAACGACCTAATTTCGTCAAAAGCACCAACAAACCTATAATTGCGCCGAAGCCCACGACGAATCATCAGCAAAGCAGCTCCATTAACCAAATCAACAACAACAACAACAACAATAATAAGCATAATAATAATGATGACGAAGCAGTCGAGATGCAAAGTATCGAGTCGTTTAAATTAAAAGAAAGCCCGGCAGCGGTGCCTAAGCCCCCGCCTACATACTTCCCAGCAGCCAAGGATCAATCGAAAAATATCAAGGAGCAAAAAACAATGGCAGCAGGGGCAGATATCAACTCCAGTAATGGCACAATGACCATTAAACCATTAAAGCCTGTCAAACCACAAGCTGTGACGAGCGTGGCGAGATCAGTTAGCAAAGTTGCCATTAGAATAGGCAGTTACAATGAAAACGACGGAAAAAAACCTGGAAAATTGGGTTTTTTGGCGGAAAAGGCGAATCAGGACAGTGCGAACAATGCTGTTTCAGCCGCAGCAGCGCCAGCCGCGTCGCGTTTCCAGATTGAACTCGTAGCTACTTTACAAAGATCAAATTTGAGAAGACAAATCGAGGGGGTGAGTTTTCGGTATGGTTCAGGGGGTGCCAGACGCGTCGAGTTTTCACATAGATGCGAATTTTCAAGTGTTATTTTTGCGTCCATTTTATCTTGAGTCAGTAACTTTTGAGTTGGTAGGATTTTTTTAACGTAGCCGACATAAATTCGAATTATGTATTTTTTTGTTTCACTCGTCTCCCAATGACTTGAATGAACCTTTTCCTTCCATTCTGACGCAAATGTTACTGACGTATATTACAAAGACGAACCTCACTTTATGTTTGCTTAGAAATTTTATTCTTTTAACAAAATCTACAAAAATGACACTGCTTGTCTAAACTCGGCGTGCCGAATATTCTCCTTATTTTATCATTTTCTTTGCCTTCTTACTTTCTATTATTTTGCATACTTTTTATCTCTATAATTTTCAATCGTAGAATTTGTAAGAAAATATACAGAAATAATCATTCATACTTCAAAAAATAAATTAAAAAAAGGTTTGTAATTTGTTTGATGAGTGAGTAGTAGTAAACATGCCTTATTGAGTACAAGCAACAAGTTATCTTTGGCATTTTGAGATATTTCACCCAGTGCACACAACAGTAAATGAATAACAACTTATTTTTGAAATTAAACTTAAATATTTTCGACGTTGGCGAATGAACCACTGTCTAAACCAATTCATAGTGCATCTCAAAAATTATCAAATGGGCAACGAGTGTAGATGCTTTATACCAAAGTGGCTATAGTGCCAAATTGTAAAAAACAATTTTTAATTGTTTTCGTCACATTTCTTGACGGCTTTTTTATTTTTAAACACATTTATACTCGTTGCAAATATCCTCGAAGTCGTATTATGTCACATTTTTTTTTACCTATATCAAAAACTTAGATCTCATTTAGATTGATTTGAACGAAAATTTTCCCTAATAAGATTGCATATTTTTAGCAGTATACTCAGAAGCCATATAAATTAGGCACATTAAATCATTATGAACAATTATTTAATTTTGCAATAATTATTTTTTGAAGGAAAATGAAATCACAAGCGTCGTGGAGGATAACAACATAATGGCTCAAGAAAACGGCCAACAAATCCAAGTCACCGGGGGTACGCAAAACTACATTGAAAAACTGTCCAATGCTCTCAACAATAAAGTCACTATTCGAGTTAACCCTGAAGCAAACGCTCGATAAATCCTCGCATATTGAATATTATATAGAAGATAGGTAAAAAAGGCAAAATAACCGAACTTCGACTTATACAGCAATATGCTACTACATATAAATGTATCACATACGGTAATAATAAGAATTTTTTCGTTTGTTTGGGTAGTTTCTGGGTATATGCATGTAAGAGTGCTTTTCCATGATTTGATACATGTGGGAAAAAAAAAACAAATCGTTAATGGCAAAAAAAATTCGTCAATGATGATGATGCGTGTGCGCAAACAAACGAAATATTTATATCTATACACACGTAACCGATATTGTAGATTTTTTCACGCAGATACGCCCAAAGCGTATACCGATAATGCAGCCCAGAAAGCATGAGACGTTTTCTGATATTAATAATTTAAATATTGGTTTTCAGTAAACATTTTAAAAACATACTGATATAAGGTTTTTCAAGTTGAAGACTTCTTTTTGTATGCATCATTTCATTTACTCAGTTTACATTAAGTTACATACAAAACTTACAGTTGAAAACGATTCCTGCTAATTGGGCATAACTTATTAATAATAATAAATAGATTTATCAAATGCATATTATATAATAAATCAATTGTTGCAGTATTGATAATAAATATTTGAAAAGTACGATTAATATATAAATAGTGTAAACGTGTAATATATTCTAATGTAAGAAATACATGGATTTGTAGGAAAAAAAACAAAATGTAAGCTGACGATGCAGTTAAAAGAACCGTAGTGTTAGAGAACTATTCTTACTGAGAAACGCTAACACGTATTTTATAAGCTTATTGCATAGTTTGGCAGCTATTGCCAGTTTCAAATGTATTTTAAAAAGTTATGCGCCAAAAAAGCATTTATTATTATCATTATATATATAATATACATATTAGCGTTTATGGATAATTGAATACATATATCGTTGATCGACAAAATAATTTTTTTTTACCGAAAACGTGCAAGTCGCTATCTTGAAAGAAAGTGTACTTAAAAAAGGGAAAATTTTTCATTACTGAAAAATGTATGGCTCAATACAACGAAAGTAACTTTTTTATTGCGATTAAACACAGTTCAGTCGGTGATTATGAGTTCACCTGTAGGTTTTACAAATTTGTCTTTATATAGTAACAGAATTATATCTTTTGAATTATTACCGACTAAGTCTTGCTTTTTTTCTTTAATTCGTTACGGTAAAACTATCCTCTAGCTATCTACGGCTGACTGGCTAAATGAGCCTCTTTCATAACAATAATCCAGAGTAATTTTCTATCGATATGATGATTCAATAGGTATGTCATAAAACTCAAGTCAGAACGCGTCACTATAATCGTAAGTAATGTGTGTAACGAATGAATAAAATGTTTAATTTAATACATTTTCGAATTAATTATATTTTCATGTAATCGTGAAAAACTGAGTTGTTAGAGAATGTTTGAAAGATAATAAAATACTATGTATGTGAAAAATGAATGCTTGCTGTTAAGGAGTGAAAGTACGCAATTTTTACGTTTCGCATTTAGGCAAAAGCAAATGTTGTACATTTTTTGCACATTTTTAAATATATACGTGCATTTAAAACTGCACTACGGTATCTGCATGTGGAGACAGGTATGGCAACGAACCAAAACAAGAGGAGAAAAAAGCAGACTTTTTTATTAAGAACGTTTTATAAAGAATCTTTTTTATACCTTACTCAAGTAATGAAAAGATTCGCTTCGTGAATGTGTATGATATATTTGAAAATACTTTGTACGAATAATACCATGCGTCTTTTTTATAAATATATTCATTGTTTATGCATTATTTACACGAATGAATTTGACTTTTACATAATAACAATATTTATAATAAAGGAAGTCATTATTCGTTGATATGATATCATAAATAAATAAAGTACGATGGTAGGAATCAGAATAAAGCATAGATGAAAAGTGGTTTTGAAATATTAAAGTATTGTAGATTTACGATCACCACGCCGATGTTTGAGAGATGACAAAAACAACAAGAAACTTTGCATGCCTAATCTTTAAAGACTTAAACAGTGTGAAAGTTAAGACTCGAAAATATATGATGGATCTAAATGTTGCAAAAAAGAAGGAAATAAAGTCATTGAATACAGAAATGCTAATTGGAAATTGAATTTCTTTTGTGTGCTCCCGAATCACTATTAAATTTTAACACATTATTAGATACTATATTTTGTACATATTATTCCTTATCTTCGAAGGATTACTCATTATATACGCAGTAATGTTAACTGTGCGCGAATACCAAATGAAGCTTTATTAAAACCTGCTTCCGGGACAATTTCAAACCTTACCAAAAAAGTAGATCCAATCAGAATTAAGACACATCCAAGCAAACTTTGAACACGAACTGAATATAACAATTCCACAAACAATTATAAGGCGACGATTGAGACTATAATGAAAATCGTCGCAAAATATATAATTTTGCAATCGTCGCATAAAGTTGCACGTATTTTTTCAGCACACACATCGCTGCTATATCAACTCCGAGTTAATCGTATATCATACTCCCCGTGAATCATATTCTCTTTGAAAAATCTCCGAAAGCCTCGAGATAGGTTACAATTACGACATAGTCATAATCCTAGCGGCTGCGTTATCATTAAAGCAAAAAATTTGCATCTAGAGAGAGAGTGAGAGGCCACGACCGCACCGAGTTCATATTGAGGAAACAAAAAAGACACGCGTTCAATTAGGAGATCAATTAGTATGGCATTACTGTACATGAACGTATACGTATACAGTACATAATAATACCTGAAGGAAAAAAAAACTTTCCTTTATATGCACATCAATAATCTGCACTGGCTAAAACGGCTAAAACGACGACGACAGAATACATGTTATACTCCAGTCTTATCTTTAGCGCACAGCCAAGTAAGTTGATATAAAAAATGAGTGTGTACGCGAGCACAGGTGTTAAAATGTATAGTTGTAATAACGGCAGCGATAACGCGAAAAAGGTATTAACTTGATTGTCGCATCAGTTAGTCGCGCGTGGATCTTCGCCACGGACACACACACGCGCTCGAAACTGTGTAAACCTTGTACACACGGTCGCATTGTACATCGGGAAGTTTCGCGATATTTTATTTTTAAAAGCCAGTTTTCCACGAAAAAAAGTGCACCTCGGACTGGATGCATCACAAATGTGTCAGTGTTCCAGTGTACTTTGAATTTTATTTCAATTTCAACCGAAGAAAGGGATCTTTCAGCAGAGATTTTTGATAGAAGTTAATTTTACTGACAAATATCGTGTTTTCTCAAAAAGCTAGTCAGGTGAGCAGCTTGAGCACTCGTAACTGGTAATAAACATTTCGTAAGATATCTATACGTCATGTGTAACACGTCGCCGTCAGTCTGTCAATAAGTTTCTGGCTTTTTTCTTCTTCAACGCTTTATCGGTGAATTGCAAAAATATATACTTATATATACAGCGCGAGTTATTGTACTCATCCGCGCGCGTTAATCGAGTTAGAAAAAGTGCTCATTTTTACGGCCGCGCTCTGTACTCGACAAAAAATAAAGAACGATTGCAGCGAGGCGAAATGTAATCTTGATTTAAAAGCGAAAAATAAAACATTACGAGCCTGAGCGGCGCAAATTGTTATCTTTTATATACCATACGAGAGCGACACGCACGTGCATAAAATTGTCGTTTTTTTTTTATTGTGTTCACAATGGACGTGAGATTTTCATGTAATCACATGATGTGCGCGAACTAAGATTTCGCGTGTCTGTGTGCACAGTGTGTACGTATCAATTAAAAGTATCGATACGATAGAAAGATTTCAGATCAGTTGCTACCTATAATTTTTGTATTTTCATCTTTGACAAACGATCAAAAAGATTTTATCTTTGCGGCAATTTTTTCAAACGACATCAAATGTGTTTCTAAATCGGTTTAAATTGAATTGGACAAAATTTTCGCTTTTTTACAGCTTTCAATCATGAAATAAAATTTATAAAACAAATTCATTTGACGATAGCTTCAATACTAGTGTAAATAATTTTAGCATATATATTAATAAATATTACACGTAAATAGGTGCATTGGTGCAAATTAGCTTTCACCTTAATATTATAGAATTCATGATACCGAGATCTAATTTTTTTCAATGTTTAAAATATGAGATTTTGATAGCTGATTAATCTTACTTTATAGGCACATCGGCTTTTTATGGGCGTCTTTTAGATCATTTAGGCGACAGACATCTGTTTAAGAACCACGGACCATCAATATATATCATTATAATGGAACAATCTGAGAAACTAAATGGAACTTCGGAAAAAAAACCAGTTCTCTTTTCCATTAGCTCATACAACGTAAGTTTGCACAATTGTACCTTAAACTTGATGCATTTTATGCAAAATTATTTTTACTATTTTGAATTTCAAATGATATCATAAGCAAAGTTGTGGTATCATACGCCATTAGAAATAATCCTTTAAGCTAAATATTAAACAGACTAAAAAGTATAATTCTTTATGACTGTATCAAGAAACCTTGTGCTCTTTATCTTCAAAGTAATTTGATAATTTAAGCAAATGCAGTTTATTTTATAGATACCGAGATATATCACATTGTTTTCATTTTATCTTATAAATCTGTACGCGTGAAATTAATTTCTGATAACCTTCAACAATAATTTCATTATCCGGTATAATATATGGCAAACACATGCATATTTGTTCCCCTTTTAGTAACTGCTAAATTATTCCTATACTAAATTTTATAGGAACGCTACAGTAAACCAGTGATAAACAAATTATTAAAAGTAAATCCATTCCAAACGGCTACGGAACCTCCACCGCCGCTACGCGATCCATCGCGAGGAATAAACGGCCGTAATCGTCCTCTGTCCCTCAGCGCAGTCGCGACTGCGGTGACGACTACGCAAAATTTGTACGCCTCTTTGCCTAGGCCCGAGAGACCATTATCTTATCAAGCAGCATCTCCGCAGCAAAATGGAACGAATGATACCAATAAACCTGATCAACCTCCGAAACTTGTGGAAAGGTCTGCCTTCATTTTTAAAATAAATTTTATTCATTTCATCGAAGCTTTGTTAGACGTCAATTAAAAATAACACCTGACAGCTAACTCAATATATAAATAAGAATTGTAAAAATGCGTTGTTTTCAGATCGTTATCTTTGGAACCTGATCAATTAAAGCAAAGCGGTAAAGTGGCTTTGACCATTGCAGCTTACGAAGGTGAAACAAAAGCGCCGACTCGACTCGACTTTTTGCCTTCGGTACTTTCAAATACGAATTCCAAATCCAATGACAGCCCTGATTCCTCTTCGACTTACTCATCCACTCCAGTTTCTGCAGTCGACGAAGAAGTTCGAGAGATCGGCTCAAGGTTACAAGATGAATTAGTTGCTACGCTTAGGAAATCAAATTTGAGGGAAATACACGATAGCAAAGAGCTTAATGGCGATGTGGATTCTGATAACACATTGAAAGATGATGAGATGCCACCGGTACCTCCGACCCCTGAACCATCTCCGGTAGATAATGTTATATCAAATGCTCTTTCGCCAACTGAAGAAGAAATAAACGTTATCGAATCTCTAGATTCAATTATTGAAAATGAAACAAAAGAGTTTGAAGTTTCAATCTTAAGTGAAATTGATCAAATTGTTGAATTAAAAGAAGTTCAAGAAGAAGAAGTTAAAGAAGTAAATGAACCTGCAAAAACGTTTCAAAAAAAATCAAACGACAGCGAATCGGAAAATATCAAAGAAACTGAACATGAAAATTCTATGGTTAATGAATCTGCTATTACAATTGAATCTACAATAGAGCCGTTTGTTGAAGTTCATCAAACAGAGACGACAGAAATCAATAAAGTTATTCAACAAAGTAATGAAGTGTCGAACGATGCTAATGACATTGTTAGCAATAAAATAGAAACTAACACGAATGAAAATACACACGATAATATTGAAAAAACGACCCAAGCTATTATAGAACCAATTCCAAAAGATAAAGTTAACACAATCATCGAAGAAGAACTATTGGTCCAAAATACTGAAACCTTGACTGTTGAAGTTAAAATTACAGAAGAAAATGTATCGTCGGAAGAAAAAAAATCTGATATCGTTGAAAAAATGTTAGAAAACACAAGCGTTATTGATCAATCAATTCTTCAAGAAAAGGACATGAAAACTATAATCATAGAAAATAATGATTCACATCAAAAAAATGTGAACAATGGGCATATAAAAAAACCTGTAGCATATGGAGTTAGCGCATCTCATGAAAATGGAGAAAATCTGGGCATAATCGATTAAGAGTAATAACATAAATTTATATTAAAAAATATTATTACGATAAATTATTACCAGAAAATTAAAAAATTGTCAGTTCTTTCGCATATTTCAAATCCATATGTAGATAACTATTCCTGTATGTACAATTTATGACTTCTCAATTAAAGATATAATGAGATTAAACTTTAAAAAAATTTATTTTTCAAGTATTATCATTTTATTCATAGCATAAATGTGCCAATTACCGGCTACCCTAAGATATTATTTAAGGGGACACATACACCTTAAACTCAAAAAACTTTTTATTGCATTATTGAGTAGGATTTTTCCGTCCCTTTCCATTGCATTTTTCGAAATTCCAAAATTTTGATTTTGCACTGAGACACAGCTATTTCCGTGAGCTTTTTTCGTATACTTTACGTGTTAAAATTTTTCCTCTTTTGCGTTTTCCTGCGAGTAGTGTTTTTGGCCATCTCACGTAACTTTCATAGGGTACCGATTGAGCTTCAGCACCAGGATCGCGTACACTTCTTCAGAACATCAATGGTTACGGTCACTACCTCGAATAAGACGATCGAACCAATAGGTCACTCTCAAACAGTACTTTTATGACGTAAATATCGGTAAAAACGAAAAATGGAAAAAATGTGTGCTTAACTGTTCATACAGAGCAATCTGCCCGTTCGATCGTCTCATCCGGGGTAGTGACCGTAACCATTGATGTTCTGAAGAAGTTTACGCGATCCTGGTGCTGAAGCTCAATCGGTACCCTCTGAAAGTTACGATAGATGACCAAAAACACTACTCGCCAGAAAACGCAAAAGAAGAAAAAATTTAACTCGTAAAGTATAGGAAAAGGTTTCACGGAAACAGCTGTATCTCAGGGCAAAATCAAAATTTTGGAATTTCGAAAAATGCAATAGAAAGGGACGGAAAAATCCTACTCAATAATGCAATAAAAAATTTTTGAGTTTAAGGTGTATGTGTCCCCTTAAATAAATTATGGAAATAAATATGCAATTTTGACGCAAGTATTTTTTAATTGTTATAAATATTACATTTTCAGAAAAAATTCATAGCTTCATATGCTCAATATATAATCCTGACCTGATCGGAAAGTTGGCTATTCAATAAAATAGTCTATCCAGTTTTCGACCACCTGCAATAGTCCTTCATAATTTTTGTTCAACTGTTTTTTATTCAATTTGAAAATCGATAATAGTTTAACCGAGTTCTAAGTTCAGATCATTGATGGCTCAATGGGATGGGGTCGTCAAAAAGTGAACGACTCGCACTATTTGGCTTTAATTATTTTTTTCAAACTGTCGCCCATTCGCCCTACCAAATGATAAATTACGACATTCTAATTCTTTCTAAACTGTTCTTCGACAAAGCCATACTTGTAAGCTTAACTGATCACGATGTTTAAGGTACTTCGTTCAACTAAATCGGTTAAATTTGTTATTTTTCAAAAAATTTCAACAAGAATAGTAAATTAAAAAAAAGGCGATGTTATTAATTTATGAAAAATTAATGAAATTGAACTAAGTAAGTGCCTGGACTTACAATACTTTTTTTAAATATGTAATAAAATTATTTTACAAATAAAGTTTGAATAAGTGTAATTTGTTAATGAAAGATTACATTTTAGTTGTAAGAGATGAAATTTCACTATTATTAAATAACTCAAAATTAAATAATCAAAATTCAAATGTAAATGGATAAAAATGTTAATTGTATTTCGAATTTAAAGAAAACCATAGTTTACTTTTGAAGGTACAGTAGGGGCACATTGATTCGGTAACGAATTTACACGGTCATAAATGGGAATTCGTTACCGAATCAATGTGCCCCTACTGTACAGTTAAAAATAAAAACAAATTACAAAAAGTAGTAGATAAAATCAACATGTAATTTATTAATTTCATTCATAACTAATTATGCATCATTACATGAGCTTTTTACAGCTAGTGATGGACTGGTTGGATACATCCGTGTCATAATTTGATTTAAGCATTTTTGTGCTTCTTCTTTTAACTCAAGCCGACAATTATTTAAACAAATAGATTTAAAAATAGGCAACATTTCTTGAATTAAACTACCTCTTGATGGATGATCAATATTTTCTATAGAACATAATAACTGCAGAAGAATTTTATCAAATTCTTCATCCTTTATGTTTAATTGAAACTTTTTAGAGGAAAAACCAAGTACTTGTTTTGTTATGTTCTGAAATATTGTTTGATTATTAATTTTTTTATTAAAAGAATTGAATTTATAAAATTTAAACTTACTTCCAAGGTAATTGGCTTTAGTATATAATTCACATTCAATATGATTGAATGCACAGCTTGAAGAACTTTTGTTGCAAGTGGTATGTAGGATTTATCAAAACTAATGTCTTTTTCCATTAACTCTGGACATTTTTCATCATTATGCTTCTTTAGTCTTGTCATATCTTCCAAATCATTAAATATATGCTTTTCAATATGCTCAGCTGCAACCTCAAAATGTGATAACATTCCTGTGTATTTAATCCAAATTGACAGAGTATCATATGCTGCTCCTCTCAATCTTCGACTAGATTTATTAGTACATTTTGAAGAGCAGTTTAATGTATGCAAAATCAAATCATGTATTACTGATGAGTGGCATAATAATTTTTTATGAAATCTGCAAATCAAATTTATTTTGTAAAGAATTTTTATAATTAATTAATGTTATAACTTTAGTACTAGTACAACTATACCTTATGATCAAAGATGATAGAACATTGAGCAGGCTACAGCGAATGTTTACTAAATCAATTAAATTATTATCATTTGTAGTAATCTTCAAACCTTTTTGCAAGGTTGATAATATAGTCTGTGGCTCTGTTCCAGGTCTTACTGATGGATTTTTTGGTGCTCTAAAAATTAGGTTATTTAATTAATAAGATATTTTTATAGAAAATTAATGATGTTAAAAGTTATACATACCTTAGCAGTTCTGATAAAAATAAACATAAATTAATAATTCTAGTTTCTAGACCTGAGTAATATGCATTTAAATTTTGCTGTGATAATTCTGGTAAATTCAATAAGTTCATACTTGAACTTTCCTCATATTTGCCAGGAAATTCAACTTCATGTTTAAACGTTGCTTTATCGAGTTTATTAAATGCATCACATAAAAGCTTACATAAATGCACTTGATGGGAAATATGAAACCGATGTGGATCTTGACCAGCTGGATTACTCAACTGATATGTTGAAGAGTTAGATGAATTTTTAGAAGAGCGTTCAGAAGCTCTAACTAAGAGTGCATACGTTTTTGCAGCTGAATTGGTAAATAATTCATCTTGATTATCAATGCATTTGCTTAAAAACTCACTATATATAGACTGAATAAAATTAATTAGTAAATTAATAAAATAAAATAAGATTTTATTTGTAAAATAATCTTATACCTTAAATTTCAATGATGCTTCTGGATAATAGAATATTAAAACTTGTAATACATTTAATGCTTCTACACTTTCCTCTTTTTGTATTATTGGACAGATCAAACCTATCCAATGTTTAACAAAATCCATAGATATCTTTTTGTCAAGTTCAGGTATCTTTTTGCATCTCTGAATTAATACTAGAAGCGTTTTACTGAGTATAAATAAATCTTCTGGATTATACTGATTTTTTAATAGTGCTGTAAATTTATTCATCCAATGCGGAAAATTTTTAATCAAACTTTCTTCTGTAATGATAAATCCAATTTGTTTGAGTAGTCTCAAACCATCAGAACGATTATTTTGACTATCTAAATTTGAATTGATAGTTGTGATAAGTTCTTCAGCCGATTTTTCAGACATATTGAGAAAAATATTGGTTAAATTAAATTTAAACGTGCAGATTCGCGACACTGATGATATGAAATCAGCCAGCACTAGCAGAGCTCCCACGTGTTGATGTATGTACACACGTGCAGTAAATTGTAGTGTGACCACTAGTGACGACTGACGACTGTGAAAAAGACTTATTGCAAGCGGTAGATTTAAAATTATTTTTTAATCTCTTATCTTCGCTCATAACTTTTAGAAGAGACATTTTTTTCTATAAATTATTGTTAGTACTACATTTTTGAGTATTATACGCTTTCTGATTTTAATTTTTTTTCCAAGTTAATGACAATTTGCATGCATCAACGTTGTTATATAAAAATGTTATACCTGTAATCCTCATAATGCTGTCATTAATGCAAAACCATATACTTATTATATTTATTTTTACTGTCTTTTTCCA
This sequence comes from Trichogramma pretiosum, assembly GCF_000599845.2. NCBI lineage: Eukaryota > Metazoa > Arthropoda > Insecta > Hymenoptera > Trichogrammatidae > Trichogramma > Trichogramma pretiosum. The sequence continues at coordinate 2,504,703 of NW_019641678.1, forward strand.
TCATACTTAAAATGTGATATAACATTACATAATTAATGTAAACGTCAAAAGTACATGGTATTTTATGCCTGAAAGCTCTGTAAAAAGAAGCGAATATTCGTGTATCTTACTTTTTTTCTTATCGTGAAAAGCACCTGCACCTGCAATTATAATTTACCTGCACTTATAAATTGTCAAATGTTTTTTGTCCTACGATTTAATACTTCACCCCGATTGCGTACTGGGCTATACGATAAAGTAATCGATCCAGTTTTCGACCACCTGTAATAAACCTTTATAATTAATTGTTTCTATTTGGAAATTCAAATTAAATTTTTAAGAACGAAATAGGTTCGTTTCAAAATACGTATGTTCATTTTTTATGCATTCACTTCTCAAAAATAAATTTCGAGATCTAAGTTCGTGTCATTGATAATAGTTCAACAGCTGTTGTTCGGCAACTAGATGATTCGCATTTTAAACAATTTTTTTTCGGTCAAGTGACTTTACTGATTTGGAAGTTTGACAATTTTGCGATCCGGAGGTACTTTTAAAAAATGCTTGTAACGTAATTTATATAAGTGAGCAATTGAAGTAACAATTTTTCTCAAATAGTTGGGCACTAGCCCCCCATATTACGCTCAATCGGTGCAGTAGAATTTTACATGGTCGAAAATTTACAGCGTGTTTATCGTCCGTCATCTGTACGTATATAAACTGTGCTCTTTTCTTGTATCTTTGTCGTGTACGACGGTAAGAACTGATACAAAATCTCTAATTGTTTAAAAAATCGTTAGCATTTTTTATAAAATTTTTCTCTTTCAAACTGAATGAGAACACTAGTTATTGCGTTATGTTATTATTTATTGTTATAGTGCTTCTATAAAATAACTATTACTATTAAAAAAACAAGGTTAGGAGTCATTATTAACATGTAGTGATTTAAATGTTGTTTTATTTTGTGTTATAGTTGATAAAATCAAAGATAAAAAATGTCCATCCGCCCGGTGTATCGACCGACAATCGTCAAGAAAAGGACCAAAAAGTTTATAAGACATCAATCAGACAGATATGATAAGTTGAAAGTATGTTGATATTTATTACCCATTTTAACCTCATATTTATGACTTATCTTTTTGCAAGTTTTTTTACTTACATTAAAACCCTACTGAAACTTCTCAGAAGAAATCTAGGGCCAAAATCTCACCTGAGAATCTGAATAAAATTGAAAATACAACATTTTTTTGTTGAATTTAAAATCAGTCAAATTTTTAAATAAGGCTTATGAATAATTCAAATTAATAATTATTTTTGGTATTTATATTTTTCAATCAATTTTATTAAATTAAAACATTTATTCAATGCATAAGGTTAATTGTACAATATACTTGTTCAAATTTTATTTATGGTTTAGATTTTTATTAATTTTTATTTTGATGTTAATTTCAATTAATTTTATTTTTATGTTTTCTATTTTTATTTTTTCCATATTTATTTTTATGTATTTTTACATAGGTATTAGTACACTAGATTGTAAAAGCTAATGAAATTAGATACTGCAAAGCAGGCATAATATTATTTTTAAATAACATATTTAAACGTACTTTGTCAAGTCAAATCTTGAAAACAGTCAAATACATATAAGAGTGTAGACTTTTGGTACTCAACATTTGACATTTTCAAGCTGACTGTCACCAAATTCCAAGGGTTCGCATCAGTCAATTTAGTTTCATAAAATTTTATTTAGTTTGTTGGATTGGTAGCCACAGTTGCAGCCTCAAACTAAACATCAGATCAACTTCTACTACTTACATGTATTATAAAGTACAATTGGTTTATTAAATGTCATGAAAAATTCATTATAAATTTTCTGCAATTGTGTGTACAAGTAGCTTATGTTGATTTGATGCTTAATTTGAGGTTGCAACTGTAATCAATTGTCCAGCAAACAAACTAAAACCTCACTCAACTAAATTGACTGATGCAAACCCTTAGAATCTGATGACAGTCAGCTTGAAAGTGTCAAATGCTTAGCCAAAGTTCTACAGTCTTATAACAATTTAACTATTTTAAAATAAAAATAGAAAACATAAAAATAAAATTAATTGAAATTAACATCAAAATTAATAAAAATCTAAAAAAAGTAAAATTCGAACAAGCATATTGTACAATTAATCCTATTCTTAGAATACATGTTTTTATTTAATAAAATTCATGGTAAAATAAAAACACCAAAAAGTAATTATTAATTTGAAATATTCATTAAGGGGACATCCATAAATGATGTCATGCAGAAAAAAAAATTTGTGGGGACTGGGGACCCCCCACCCCTCCTTATAAGAGGCTGTCATAATTAAACCCCCCCCCCCCCNACCCCCCCCCCCCCCACAAATGACGTCATATTTCAAAAATTTACCTCCATATATTGATTAAAAATAATGAGTTAGCTACTTTGAAACCCTGATTAATAAACAAATTTAAATCATAATTCGACCATAAAATTAAAATTTAGGAAGATTATTTAAACTGTTCATACTTTAAACTTCAAAAAATGTAATTCGCACCTGTAAAGAGTAATACTTGCATAAAATTTGTACAGACGAAGCGCTAGGAACTCAGTTGAAAACGCAAATTACTCTTTTTCGAAAGGAGTAATCTGAATGAATTATTATTTTTCCTAATTGGCATTTTTTTGAAAAAGAGAAATCTGCGGTAGTAACCCCGGCTTAAAGTAATGATATCATTCAGGATAAAATGTGGGACTCCATAAAAAAAATTTATACATATAATATTTTAATTTTTATTTAACCCTTTAACGCCCGAAATGACCATTTTTGGACAACATTTAGAGCGATGAATTACACCGACTAAAAATTGTTTAAAAAACTTTTCAGACATCCTTTCTTTCGTAAAATTTAATATACTTTTCGAATCTGGGGTCAGAATTTTCAAAAATTTATTTAATAAAAAGTTATAAACAATTTTGTAAAAAATAACATGAAAATTCGAAAAAAAACTCGTTTAACTCAAATTTCAACGCAGAAAGAAGGTTATCCGAAATGATATCATTACTTTAAACCGGGACGCTATGAAAAAGTGTGATGGTTACAGATTACTTCTTCGAATTCTAGCGCTTTATCGGAACGAGTTTGATGAAAACATTTCTTGCATAGAACTCTTTAAGACGTGAATACTCTTTGGAGTTTAAGTATGAGTAGTTTCTGTGCATAATATAATCTTAAAGTACGTTTTAACTTTTCTAATTTTTATCATACGGGGCGCCGAAGTAGCATTTTGTAGAATCAAACGCCGAAATAGCATCTTGCTGAAGCAGATTTAGTATTTCCTTTTACACAACGCATGCCCGTTGACGATACATGGGCGAGACTACTGATGTAATGGTTCTATATTACATATCGACGGAGGAACTTCGTCTTTGATGAAGAAGAAATAAGCGGTATATCTCATTAGAGATTTCCAAAAAATTCAAATATTAATTATTTAATTATCCTAGTAATCAAAAATAAATATTTATACTTCACAGACTTCTCAATCCCTTGTTATCACAAAATGTCATGACTGACCCCCCCCCTCCTTTGAGGTGATGACATTATTTATGGATGTCCCCTTTGTCATTTCTAAAAATTCAACAGATTTTAAATTCAACAAAAAAATTTTTTATTTTATTCAGATTTTCAAGTGAGATTTTGGCCCTAGACCTCTCCTAAAATCTCACCAAAGAACTCACCTGAGAAGTTCAGTAGGGAATCTACTAAATAAATTAGTTATGCTCAAATACTTAATCATTCACAGAGAAACTGGAGAAAACCCAAGGGTATTGACAATCGTGTGAGAAGGCGATTCAAGGGTCAATATCTTATGCCAAACATTGGTTATGGTAGCAACAAAAAAACTAAGCACATGCTACCCACTGGATTCAGAAAAGTCCTTGTACACAATGTTAAGGTATGCTTAACTTTCCTTATCTGATAATTTTTACCAATTGATTAATAACAATCTAATGTGATGATTTTATTAATCATTTGGAAGAACTTCCTTGACTATATTCACTGTTCTCAAAACTGAATAAATAGTTAAGCTTTCAGTCATTGATATCAAGTTAAATGTCTTGAAAACTACATTTAGAAATGTCAATATAAGATTATTTGTATTACAAACACTTTAATATGTATCAATTATAATTAATATAATTTCTTTCTGAAACTTAATTACTTTTTCAGGAACTTGAAGTACTTATGATGCAAAATCGTAAGTTCTGCGCAGAAATTGCTCACGCTGTAAGCAGCAAGAAACGCAAATTAATTGTTGAACGTGCTCAACAATTGTCTATCCGTGTAACCAATGCCAATGCTCGTCTTCGCTCTGAAGAAAACGAATAAAATAGATTTTTTTAAAAATAAATATAATATCAAAAAAAGAAATATTATGAGTTTATCACACTTCTTTGTAATTGTTAGGTAAAAAACCCAATCACTAGTATATTACTACACATTTGTGTAAATGTAAATGAAATATTTATAGGAAATGTTCAGCATAATTTGATCCAAAAAGATTAACTTTTTTTATTGAACACAAAGTGGTGCATAAGTTTCATAGTAACTAAGCACGGTATATGATTTTTTGTACATTAAAATCTACAAATTTTTAAAAAATTCGTTGAATGAAAATACATTATAAGAAGGAAGTATCAACGAATAGGATATCTTCCATAAATATGCCCACTACGCGTTCATCGTAGGTACCACTCTCGATCGGACAATTTAGAGCGATAGTGATGGGACCTATGGTGATATTTGATATGATTAAGTGGGATTTTTTCTGCTGAATGTATTGCACCTTTTTGGACATTCACGCGTAGAACCACGCACCAAAGAGGCACCCAGTGCGTTAGTCGAACTTATTGATTCTAGTAAACAATATTTGTATGGATGTTATTAAAAAAAATATATAAAAAAATGACAAGAAATACCTATGAAATCAGGAAAATTCAAAAACGTTAGATAATCATTGGTTGATTCGCAAGTTACAACAGAATTTCCTGCATGCTGTCGTATTGATTTACGATTAAAATCATTGGCGATTTTCCTACAAAAATTGTTTATAGCTCAAACGTTATAATAAGAATTGGATTAGTGGTAAAATTACAAACGAAGACGTACGACTGGTCATTTAAAGTTTCTAGTCCGGATGATGGTATATTTTTGAAAATAAGTTTAATTTGTTTGTCTTCTCCATCAATATTACCGGTGTTGTTTTTTGCGATGCTCTCACCGTCATCCTCGTCGTCATCGTCGCTCTCTTTGTAACATTTCAAAATGATAAATACAATAGTTACGAGTATGGCACATAAGACTAGTAAACTGAAAAAATCGACAACCGTCTGCCTCGGCAAGGTGCTCCAATTGCGTCGATTTTCCGCGTCATCGTAGTTCGACGACTTGGACTGATATGTCCATAGAAACTCGGAGATGAACTAGATACATTTTGTGCGATCGAACAGATACAAATTTGATTGAAGTAAAGAAATATATTTTTAATGAGTACCTGAAATAATTTGCGGAAAAAGGATCTACTTGGGGAATAATGATGCTCAGCTTCGTTTCTCATGGTAAAAATGACGAGTGTCTGCCGACGACATTATAATCGCATACGTACATAGCTTACTGATATAAAAACCTTCATTATCATACACTTTAATTTGTACAAATATTATAATTAGTGTGAAGAGCTTATTTTAACCCTGCCGGATATCCGAAAATGTACATGCGATCGTTATTCGACAAAAATTATTGATGTAGGTGATTTTCGAAACTAAGGCACAGGACCTATCGAAGCGTTCTATTGTTTTTAAAGATAATTAGCTTTGATGTGCTTATCATTCAATTGACAAACGAATAAATTTTATAATGAATAGTTTTTCGTTTAAAAATGCCCAATTTGGTAATTATTCATTTATTAAAAACCAAATCTAGTATGAAAATGTGCTGTAATTCATGCAGATAAGATGTGTCACTAAATTATTTGCGATGGATTATTTTTCAATTCGTATAAATATATCTATTCTCAAGTTAATTTTTATTAAAATTAAATATTTCATACATTTTTACTGTGATCAATGTGTCGCATATCCACCGACGACCGGTGAACTAAGACATGTCAATTTAACCTAGTTATTTGTTTCGGTCTAAATATAATGTATCTTGCGTCGGTTCAGTAATTCTTATTCAAGCAGACTATTTTGTCTTAAATTGAATTTCTAATGAGAATCTATGGTACAGAAAAATCATCATTAAAAATTGTCTACTTTCGGTTTTATGATATTTTGCCCAAGTCCTTATTTTATAAAAGGTTTTATAATGACTAAAGGTGAGGTTATTTTGTATCAAGTATATTTTTTAATATATTTTTACATTTAAAGTTTTCTATTGCAGGTAATTCAATTTAGATTATTTATTAATAGGTAAAAGAGACTATTCCAAAAATGTTCAGTAAAATCATTACACACTCGTTTAGATTTTTAAATCGGGAAAGTCTAGAATTTAGATTGGTCTCAAAATATAATACAAGGTACATTAGTTGTTCTGCAATTCAATTCAATCATAAACAAAAGGAAAAGGGTTACGAAGATGACGTGAAAAATCAGACAGAAAATGAAATTACTAGTGCAAAAGAAATAAATGAGCCAGTTGTAAATGATGATACAAGTAAGGAAATTCAAAAGCCTATTAACAAAAATGAACAGCTTAGAATTATTGATCGGCCTCGATTTGTTGGTAAAAAAATTATAAAACCTGAAGAGGAAGATAAACAAAAAGAAGATGATTCAGAATGGTATCAATATGATGAAGAGCATGAAAAAGAACCAGAAGAAAAAAGTGATGAAGAAAAGGATAAACAAATGAGTAAATATACTCAAGATATTATAACAAATTCTTTAGTGAAAGCTAAAAATAAAAATAAAGAAGCTTTTCTTGAATGCATAAGAATGTATGAAAGATCAAGTGGTAAAAAAAGAGAAAGAGTAGCTTTTGTCTATGGCGCAATGAAGTATATGAAAGAATTTGGTGTGCATAAAGATTTAAGTGTCTATAAAAAACTGATCGAAGTTTTCCCTAAAGAGACAATGGTACCAACAAATTATTTTCAAACTTTATTTATGCATTATCCAAGAGAACAGTATTGTTGTATCAGTTTATTAGAACAAATGGAAGATAATGGAGTTATCCCTGATCCTGAAACAGAAACTATTTTATTAAATATCTTTGGTCAAAATGGAATACCTTTGGAAAAATTTTGGAAAATGATGTATTGGATGCCAAAATTTAGAAATCTTAATCCGTGGCCTGTACCTAAACCCTTACCAAATGATCCTTTAGAATTAGCTAAACTTGCCATGATAAAAATTTCTTCTGTTGATGTTGAGAGTAGTATTTCAGTATATCAAACAGAAGACATAGAAGATTCTATTGATAAGACCTGGGTTGTATCAGCTATGGCACCTAAACAAAAAGAATTACTTCTTAAACATGATAAAAATACTCCAATTTATGTCGAAGGACCTTTTAAAATATATGTTGCAACTGAATCTGTTGACTACTTTATACTGAGAGCCGAACCTTTAAAAAATAGAAAATTTCCTGAAATGAACACCGATGGTAAGTAGTTTACAAATCAAAAGTTCAATTCATCTTGCTAGAAGCAAAATTTAACTCATTGATTTTTTGTAGATGTAGATAAAATACCAAATCCATACTTAGATATTCATACAACAGAAATTATACTACCACCATCTGTTCATGAACAATTCGATGGAACTTTCTTTGCTGTTTGTGCTACTGGAATGTCAACAAAAGATTCCCTTCTGTCATGGATTAGATGTCTTCAAAAAGATAACCCAATATTGGGTGACATTCCAATTATCTTTACATTAAGAAATGTAGTATCGGAAAAGAAAAATCTTATTGATGGGGGTATAAAATCAGAGGAATCAAGAAAGCTTGCTAGTGGTCTTGAAAATGTAAATGAAAGTGTCACTGACAAAGAATGTTGATACTTAAATGTACCATAAATGTGTATATGTATATAAATATGTACGTGTGTGCGTAAAATTATTTGACCGATTGAAGAAAATTTGTTAAATTGATCTCTTGTTATGTAGTTACTGCATTTTACTTGTTATTGATTGAAAAAATAAATACAGCATAAAAAAAATTTATGTTTACTTTAATATTTTAAATTAAGTTACTATGAGGCAAAATTTAATTATATCTTGATACTATTTGAAATTACATCAATTTTATTGTGGTATCGATCAAATTTTGATTTTCAACTATCGATCATGCAAAAAAAAATTATAACAAGAAAGGGCGTATAATATTATTTTTGAAAGCTATTGAACATCCAGAATGTACTTACACTCTATCCATTTTTGACTGCCCTAGATTGGAATTACTCTTAAAATTATAGGAGCTTATTTTCAAATTAAAAAAATAGGCTTAACAAGCAGTTGCAATCAAGGTTTAGTTCTCACATACTGAGATTAATAATCATTCAAGTTCGTATATATAAACTTTGATCATCACTTTATTGCTGTAGTTATACAACAAATATAGCTATTTAAACGGTTTCAAATTTATATGTTACAATAAAATATTTCTTTCGTCAATAAAGTGACAAATAACTTTACAGACTTTCTTAAAAGATTTTTATACTTTATCTGTACTTTACAATTTTCAATTTTCTCATTGTTCTTTCTATTTTTTACATTTTTCACATTGAATTAGAGACTTATATAGATTGTTCTTTTGTAAACACCCATTAGTGAAAAAGTATACATTTTTACATCATTTCTAAAATTTTATTATTACTTTTAATATAATTTTTATCACAAATCAATTGATTACGCATTATATTGTGTTAACTTTGCATGCTTGAAAGTAAGATACTTTATCGCATAAGAACCAACTTAAAATGAAGTTATTCATCATTTCTCAATGTCTATAAATTATCTGACATTTGTGTCAATCATCTTTAAAGAATTGAAATATTCACGGAATCGCTGAATATTATGTTACAAGTCTGATTATTCATACAAAATAAATAACTGGAAGACCAGAAACTAAATGGTGTTTTAATCAAAACATTTTATATAAAAATATTTTTACAAATTAAAATAGAATAAACTAAATTAGCGCAATTGTTAAAAATAATCTAAATTATCAATTTCAAGTTAAACACAACCATTTTTAAAGTTATAAATATTTAATGCATCCATGTGACTATTTAAATATGAATCTACATATTTATGCATATACTCTCACAAGTAGTATATCATGTTACACATATTGTGATTGCTGTAAATTTATACAGTATTTTCATTCAAGTTATGTGCAAGTTAGTTTTAACTTTCAAAAACTTATTGTATATAAAAACCCACTCCTGGAAGAAAACCAAGTGTCCAGAGAAGACATAGAAAAAAACATAAGCAAGTTATACAAATAAATGCAGTTATCCCAAGTTAAATGCAAATTATAAATGTTATGATAGTGGAGTTGGCACTTTTTATAATTCCAGTAAAGGGCAGATAGAGAGTTTACTAAAGTGCACTAATAGTACACAACCGTATACTCCAACAAGCAACATCAATAGAAAATGTTGGAGTTTCACTTTTCTAATACTTCAGCAGGTTCTTCTTTTTTAGTGTGTAACACTTATTTGGATACTTTGGATGATTCTTCCTTAGAAATTGTCATTTTCTCATTGATATACTAATCAAAATCTTTGGAAATCTTGAGTCTATTACTTTTTATTACAGATTCTAGTAATGGCTTTTAAAGTAGCATTTTTGAATCCGATGGATTATCCATATAACTGTGTGTTGATTCTCCAACAGATGCAAGATCTGCTTCTAGCAAGGCAATTTGAAGTTCTCTTCTAGCCTTTTGGACTACATATACCATTAAAGAAGCTGCTATCAGTATCTGAAAATATTAACGAGTGCAAATAACTTTTAAAAAATAAAAGTCAATTAAATTAAGTGATTGGAATTACCTGGAAGCAAAAGACAATATAACCAGTAGCTGCTGTAGATCTGTCTTCTAAAACATCTTGCATTGATCTTAAACTGCTTCCCAGATAAACATTAATTAATTGAGCTGGTAACAAACCTATTGCACTGGCTAGATGATATTTTAAACCCCCTATATGACTCACCTATAAAAAAAAAAGAAATATAATCAATTATAAATAAGAATAATACAAGACAATATCAACACTTACTGCAAAAATAGTATTTTGTAATCCAAATGGTATAGGAGTGAGCCTTGTAAAAAGTACAACCTTAAATGCTTGCTGTCCTGAAATCACTCTGAGTATAGCTCTGGCTGTGTCACTTTGTAATAGTGCTCCAATCGGTAAATTAGATGATAGGCTAGTTAGAACAAAATGAGCTATGGCAATTCCTAAGTTAGCTGACAACAAAACCATCATAATACCCTGCACTATTCCAAATAAATAACCACTAGCAATAATAAGAAATAAGTAGCCTATTATTACAGGAAACGAAACAAGTGTGAACAATGCAATCATGATGATTGTTACGATCCATGTATTTTGATGTTCAATCCAGTAAAGTAAAATTTTGATATAATCGCGACAGATGAATACAATAGCTCCTAGTAGAGCTAGAGTAGCCATGATTACTATAACGTAGCATATTGAATTGGAGTTGATACAGCTTGGCTTGATAATAGATGAACTCTTGGAAGAACGTATCCCTGTCTCGCCACTTTCTATGCTGATTATATCCATTGTAATATTCCCTGACCTTATGAGTACAGATAAATTATCAGTAATAAAAAGCATATTGCAAAAAAAGAATATTATCAGCTGATATAGCATGTCAAGCAAGAAAAGTAATTAATAATGACTTACAGTAAAAAGTGGTTGGAATTTTTGCAGAATCATGGACTAGCATGAAGCAGAATCCAAAGTAAAACTAATATCCACAAAAATTTTAGGTAGTATGAAACAACTCTTGTTATCAACGATAAGCCTGTTAAACGATGACACCATGACCGTCATCGTTATATTCATTTAGTAAAAATCTCGATGATCTCTTCTTGTCATTAATAAAGTATAGGATCATATGAAAGTTGCAGTCGATAACGTAGTTATGTATACATTTCTGGTCCAAATAATAAATCAAATACTACATAGTTTTAAAAAAAATCACATTGTAATATTTGTACTCATGATATAGTCGAAAATCTGTAGGTAAATATTAAAATGTACAGGTGCTTGTCTCATGTGCGCCACCTGTACTTAATGTAAGAATTGACAAGTAAAGTGTAAACCTTCATAGTTAGAGTTATTATTATTATTATACTTCGCTTCAAGTTTACTTCAAAGTTACGTCTCAACTTTTAAGCCTTTTTCACAAAACTGAAATAAGGAACAGAAAATTATCGAAGCAGCCAAGAATTGGGAACGAGCAGAACGAGGACGGAAGTTTTTTTTTAAATTTTTAATAATGTAGAAAGTCAAAATTGATAATAATAATTCTTAAAAACTTTAAGTAGTTCAAAAAATTATAAATTAAGAGTAAACGAATAAATTGATTTGAGGTTTATACTTCAAGTGCTGAAAGTTTTGCTATAGGTAAATCAAATTTTTTGAAAAGGATATCTTGGCAAGTATCATCTCTAATTTTCTTATGATTCAGGCTTCGGGCTATATAAAAGTTTAAAAACTGACATAGGAAATGTAATTAAATATTTCTTGGCTCCGATTAAGTTGAAAATTTTTTGCTTATTTTATCTTCAACATCAAAATTATATATATTCCGAGTCTCTTTGAACCAGTCATTTACCTCAGAAAACCTGTTTCTTTTGTGTTAAGACACTGCAGATATTGATAAAATTATAAGATCTTCGCGGAAAAGTCATTGTCATGAGACTAATAATACAATTAATATTTGACAAAAAAATGAAACATTTTAGATATTTCAGTGATATTAAATTCTGAAAAATAGGTTACTAATAATTATAATGGATAAACGGAGATTCAAAATAGAGCTGCTAATGATTAGCTTATTTCGATTAAATTTATGTTTTTGATATATAAGTGCACTGAAAAAAATACTTTTAAAAAGTTCACTACATTCATTATAATCATGGGATATAGTAGTCAACAATTTTTCATAGTCATGTTACAGCAAATTTTAATTTTTATTTTCTCGGTATAGAAGATCAATACATGCAAAGTTACAAAATTGTAGCATTACCCGACGACGACTCAGCAAATTTTTACAGCTATGATATCATACGGCTAGACGTTGGTAGATAATAAAAATTCTTCGAGTAAAATCGTTACTCGACACAAAAAGAAAAAACTGATAATGCTAAGATTGATTCGATTTCTATGTTCGTTAGAAAAGTAATAAAACAAATACTGCTTATAATAATAAAAATTTAATTTTCAGTATTTTGAGGAGGGTTGTCTGAATTTTCCGGAGACATTTCATCAAGGTCTTGCGTAATAGTTTCATTATTTTGCTGAGTGGGAAAATCATTTTTTAAAATAGATTTCCTCACTACAGTTTTATCGATTGGTTTTTCTGGATTCCTCTCGTCTTCGAGGCAAATATTCAGTGCAGACTGCATCTTATCATCCATAGTAATCTGTATATCTTTGATCTTCTTTTTGAAGTAATCATCTAACTCTAAGCCCTACAAATTTGCAAGTTGGCGGAAAAATATTTAGTGATTTATGATAATTAATGATAATCAATTGAAAATGAAGAAGATAATTTGAAAGCCAACTTGAACAATCTTCCATTGGCCGTTGACACAGTAAACAGGAAAGGAGAAAAATAAGCCAGGCTTGACGCCATAAGAGCCATCCGAGCAAACGTTCATGGTAATCCACTCACCTTCTGGAGTTCCGTTTATTAAATATTTACAATGATCAAAGAAGGCCAGAGCTTCGGTCAATCGATAACGGCGCTTGCGAAAAATCCCTTTGAATAGCTGCACGAAAGCTAGACAATTAACATAAAAGCTTTGTTCGCTATACAATCTAATTTTAGGAATGTTTGTAACCTTTGGAAGTTCTTCCTTGAACCACAAATCGTCCTGTACCGCATCCGTCACATATTTCCCATCACTAAATCGAGCATACTTGCAGTAGGGAATGGCGGGTAGACTGTTTGTACCCCATATTATCAAATTTTTCACATCGCAAGGCAGTCGCTGAGTTTTTTTGGCTATCTATAAAGTCGATCAGAAAAAAGGCAATAAGAAATAGCATCTGTAAATGCAATTGGCATATGTGTTTTTACCATGGATGCTGTATAATTGCGAAAAATCATTGTAGCCACGGTAATATTTGCAATAGGAATCGATGGAGCATATTCGGAAAGTATCCTCGCAGCAGTACTGCTGTAAACAATGACGTTTGCCGTCTTATTCGCGTAAAGATCGATTGCCTTAGCCTGAAAACGCATGTGGTTTTTTTAAAGGTATCATATAGCCATTGACGTCATGGCGCGCTTTTAACTAACTGACGTTTCTCTTTGTCTCGATCATCGAATCAATGAAGAACGAGTCATTCTCAAAATCGGCATACGTAAAGTAATGATCCTTTCCTTTGTCAATAAAAAATATCCAATCCGCTTGATGAAAAGCGACCGATCGATCTGCCGAGTAGACGATATCTGAAATGCACGAATTGCACCAGTCAAGTGTCGTTGAACTCTCGACAAAGCGGCTCGCGATCGTTGGCTCAGTAAGCTACCTTGCAATAGGTTGGGTGCGCAAGCAGTGATTTCAATGGCGATACCCTCCAAGCTCATGACAGCCTCGTCGGCGACGAACAAACTCAATATGATTTTCCTGTCTGGTCCGAAAAGCTCTTCGTTGAGAATGCGAAATGCTAAGTAACGAGCCGTGTAACTCGACGCTTCGGTTATAACGACTTTTAGAGCTCGTCCCGACATTTTACAGGCCTTGAGGTTATCAGCTCGTTCCGACAGAAAAACAACAAAAAATGAAAACAACTACACTCACATATAACCATACTACCTATATTTATTAAATTAACGAAAACTGGACGGATGAAATACATTCCATTACACTATATGCTATTATTTTCAAGTTCGTACAAGTGAGTTTTAATTGAAGCTTACGAGTCAATAAAAACGTAGAATGTAAGTACACAAAAAAGTCAAATCAAACCTATAATAAAATCTATGTTCGCAGATTGTTTATACTCTTTTCCAAAATGTCCTTTTTTATTCTTGGATAGTCGGGATTGGCTTTGAGTACCTGATTGCAGATCTCAATCGCATCGGCGAAGCGCTTGCTTTTGAAATTACAATAAGCCAATTTATAGCCAATAGTGAGCTTTTGTCTACCCCCGTAGCGCCATGCCAAGTCGTAGGACTTTGCAGCTTCTTTATAATTTTGCTCTTTTTCGGCGATAATGCCGGATATTTCGTGGGCTCTTACGCAAGTGGCATTATGCTGGATAACGCGTCGCAGCAACTCGCTGGCCAAGTCGTATTTCGACGATTGTGTGTAGATCTCAGCTGTGGACCAGAAGTACAAAAATAAGACCCAAGTGGCGTAAAATATTATAAGCCATACGAACCGAGAAGCGTCCAGCACTTTTCAAGGTATTCTGCATCCTCGAAAGTCCACGTATTTTTACTGACTCTTTTTAAATGGTTCCTGGCTCGAGGCTGCTGTTTTAATAGGATATGCGCGGTTGCCAAGCCCAGCGCCGGCCCAACATGATCTCTCAGTGATTCGTGATTCGCGAGCTCTGTACAATCCTGCAAAGCTAGCTCGACGTTTACCTTTTGCTTCGTAGCGAGTAAATAGAAATTACTCAACAATCGGTGAGTCAACTGCTCTTGTGGATTGCCTTTCGGATTAAGATCCTTCCAAATATCGTGCAAATGAGAATCAATGCGTTTTGTTAGATTTCATTGATGTAATAACAGATGAACTTACTTGCAGTAACCTTTGAGCAGTACTCAAAGCCATTCCTCGCGCGTCCTCGCTGCTCATTTCTTCGTCGATGAAAAGCTCGCTGGATAAAGCATTGGAATCGTCATCGGGATCGAGGCAAATCTCAATCATATTGTATATAGCTTGCTGACCCCATTCGAGATCTCGCCGAGCTGCGTTAAAGTTTTTCAATGCCGATGACAAACGATTCGTTCGCCAGTCCAACAAACCCGCGCAATAATAGTAACCGGCTTCTATCTTTCCCGATCGCATCGACTGCTTGGCCCTGTGCAGCCACTCGTCCAAATCGTCCACGTTACCTTTTAACGAGGATAATACAGAAAAAGCATCATTGGGCGGTCATTTTTCTACTAAATTTACCATATGATATATTGGTCGATAAACTAACCAGTTCTACGAGATACTTCGATGAGACGAGCTAGCGCGGTCCAGTAGGTCGGTTTTTGTAGCAATAGCTGCTTGAAGTGAAATGCTGCCGTGTCAAAGTCAACCTTTCGGAAAGCCAAATCAGCCATCATCACGCAAGCTGCCTCGTTATTTGAATCGGCATTCAAGAGCATTTTACAGTACTGCGTGCACTTTTCGAGTTCATTCATCTAAAAAACAACGATCGCAAATTTGCAATGCGCCATGCACATATTAAAACAGCTGTCATTGAGGTATTTGCAATAACCGAACCTGCATGTAGAGCTTGGCCAAGGAGAGGAGGGCTTTGACGTCGTTCGGCTTGTAGGTCAGCGCCTCCTTGTAGTGCTCGACTGCTTGAGCGTAATCTCTCATGGAGTACATGTGCTCGGCCATTGTGAAGCAAATGTCGGCAAGGACATTTTTTTGATCGAGCAAGTTGGGCAACAAAGAGGCTCGTTGCACGTAGCGCACTTGATTCTCTTTGGCCTCTTTTAAGGTCGACAAAGCACCCTTGATGTTGCCTGAGCGCTCGCGTACTTGCGCCAATAGAAGTAGCTGTTTACCGCGAATCTCCAGAGCTAGAATGTCATTGCTTCCTCGAGCTTCTGTAAAGTACTCTTAAAATTTCAGTATATGCGCCCAGTGGGTACATATATCTATTTTCTGTTTTCACCATACAGTCGGCGCATTAATTTATATCAAATTTTACACGTTTTTTACACAAATAGGTAGGAATTCGAAGGCCATTTTCCTTAATTACACGATAGCTGGTCATGCTACTCAATGCAGAGAATTACGACTGCTCAGAATAGATTAAGGTAGCTTCGAGCCCTTTAAAAATAAGAGCACGTGAATGAATTGAGTTGTATTATATCTCTTATACCGATATAAGTGCCCTATACAAATACATCGTCGATATAATTCTAGGACGTATTCAATGACCAACACACGTACTATATCAACGGACGTGATTTTGACTTTCAAAATAAGACTCAGCTGGACCACTCATCAATGGACTTTTACACTTTTAACTAGCTTTAAACTCATAATCTCCCAATAAATGAGTTCAAAAATTTAGTTCATTGACCTCCAAGCGTAAATTGAGCAACCGAAACAGATGTTCAGTGAGCATTGCAATCTTTTGTGATTATTTGACCAATTATCATTTTTTCTTCTTTTATTTACAACGTAAGAGTGATGGTGATATTGTTTTCACCACAACGATTATTTATTAAAATTTATTAGGGTGTCAATAAAGATAAACTATAAAAACCGTCATAACAAAAAATACTACTCGTGACACGAAAACCGGGCATTCATTTTATAGCACGATAAATTAAACATTTTCATCAAGTTATTTTCAATGCACCGACAACGTTTAGGGAACGCAATGCGCATACAGATAAAGAACCCAAGAAAACCATTAACCATCATATTGATTAGAAAATAAAAAAATTATTCGAATTCTTGAAAATTGTTCACCAATATCTTGGTTAATTGTACGAGAACTTTGGATAAAAGTAAACGATAAATTTGTTGGAAAATAATATTAGTTAAAAATCAAAGATGGTATCAAGTTTTTAATTTTGGCAAATATTTTACCGTTAAGGTCTTCAAGTAATGCAGCTTCAGCCTCGTCAAACTGCTTGAGTTTCATAAGCAGCTGAGCCATGTCAAGCTTTAAATCTTGGCAATCGTCTTTGCTCACTGCCTCTTTGTAGTACGCGATTGCTTTGGCATATTGATGCGTTTTTACGAGCGCTTGGCCCATCTTACGCGCAATTATTCGGTCCCTTGGCCTGTGCTGTAAAGACAACTCGTAGGCTTCGATGGCTCGCTCGGGCTCTTGAATGGACAAATAAGCGTCGCCAAGCATAGCGTTGGTTTCCGGTCCCGGGCAATTTGCCACCAAATCTCTAGGTCAAAAGAAAAGAAGCTCAAATGTCAAGTTTATTCGGTTATCCTGAAAGTGCCAACGAACCTGAAGCATTTGGCGAAGGAATTTCGATCTTTCCTTTCCTTCAAGTAGATCTCGGCCAATTTGGTATGAGCTTGCAGGTAGTAGCCCTCGCCGGGCTGTATGCCATTGAGCATGTCGATGGCCCGCTCGACGTCGTCCATTTTGACGCAGAGCTCCGCGTGGCCAACGACGATTCGAGCGTATTCAGGCCCACTGGCCAATTTGCCTCGGGCCTCCTCGACCATTTGGCTGGCCTCGGCAAAACGACGCAACGCCGCATAGGCCGATATGAGCTCCAGGTACAGAGTCGCTTGATCGGCCGTGGACAGACGAGTACTCGAGGGGTGATCCTTGACGCGAGATATAGCCAGGGCTTGCTCCAAGTTCTTGATGGCTGCCTCGAGGTCGCCGTTCTCCTTGGCCACCGTGCCCACGATCATGTGGTAGAGCGGATCGTCCCTCACCTTGAAGTTATAGCTGAGACCGACTTCGAGGGTTTGCGAGGCGCTCTCGTAGTGGCCCTGCATGACCAGTATGCGAGCCATCAGCAGGTGGCCAGCTGCGTTGGTCCGGTCGACCGAGTCGAGCAGTCGCTTGAGGGCGGCCGAGGCTCCCTCAAAGTCACCCATTTGCATCTTGACGCGGCCGATGGTCAAGAGGGCCGTGCTCAATCCGGGGCAAGCCTCGACGACCATCTCGAGCAACTTGGCGCAAGTGGCGCGATTCTCGTTGACGCTGCCCTCGGTCAAGCCGCTGCTGCTGCTCGGCAAGTGTATGAGGTACTCGTCGACTATGTCGAGGCACAGATCGGGCCTGAGTCGCTTCAGGTAATCGCTTCCGTAACACCATCCATCGACGCTCTGTGCACGATCGCGTGAGCAACGCTCGAATCTTAATTCGCCAAACTAACGCAAACTAATGACAAACGTACCTCGAAAGCAAAGCTAGCAGCTTCCTCGAGAAATTCCAGGGCCCGGCTACCCTTCGCTCGATACATCTTGGCGTAGAGTAGTTTCAATTCGGAGCTCTTAACGGCTTCGGGCAAATCGGCGATGTAGTCGAGCTGCTGACGCGTCAGATCGTCGCTGGGCAACGTTTTCGGATCGAGATCTCGCAGCTGACACCGCGCCAAGCCGATGAGACCGGCGTAAGAGCTCTCGTCGAGACGTACTGTCGCTCTGTACCAGTGCTCCGCGTCCTTGGCTTTACTGAGCCCTAAACAGACGTTACCTAGCTCTACGGTGAGCAAAGCGTTTCCAGGCTGAAACAGCAAGTTTTTTTATCCTTCCGGACCGAATGAAATGACTTGAGGAAATACCGAAACCTGCCCGAAACCGACATTTTTTAAACACTTTCTCGTATTCTCACTCGATATTATTCTGAAAAATATACATATAAACAATTTCGTTACAAAATAATCATTTTAGCCTGAATTCGGTATCTCCTCGAGCGCAATGTAATTTTAATATAGCTGTTTAAATCAATTTTCACATCATGTTCCACAATAAAATTTCTAAAAATAACATGATTTACCGTAGCTAATTTGAACCATTCTAATAGATCATAATCTACGCTTTTTTTTTATTTTTAGGTTGAGAAGAAAACCCGAAAGTAATCAATAACTTACGTTTTGCTGTGACACTTTATCAACTATTTTGAACAGTTCACTCAGGATCGTTTGATTTTTCACAGCTATTCCAGTGATGAGCTGTACGTTGTCAACAAACAAATCTATGTTCTTTGGCTCAGCCACGACGAGATTACGGAAGAATGTTTGAACATGCTTTACAGACTCGCTGTAGTCTCCATCTCGGCATATTACCACTATGGCTCTTACGCGAAATGCATCGAGATTATTACCTTCGAGGGACAAAATACGTCCTGATGTCTCTAGTACTTGATCCCACTCTTTCATAGCCAACAAATTGTTCATTTTTTCGACAAGCGGTATAGCAATTTTCGGATATCTCACGATTAATTGATTTAAAATAAGCATAGATCCAGAATGATCGCCTCGTAGTTCTCTGCACTTAGCAGAGCCAAGAAGAGCATTGAAATGTTTATTATTTTCTTTCAGTACTACTTCAAAAAAGTTTCCTAGAATTTTTACATCATCTAATTAGGAAAGTTTAACTATTCCTCATAGTTTTACACGCATAAAATGTTACTTTAACAGTGTATTCCTACTTTAATAAATTAAAAATTTTTATTACCAGGTTTCTGCGATGGATCTTTTGAAGCTAATAAACACCAACCCCTGGCCAAGAGTACATTTTCATCATCTGGATCAAGATTATATGAACGCTCAGAAAAGTCATTAGCTCTGTCATAATTTTCAAATAATAATGCAACCATTGCTGCAATTGATAATGCTAATGCGGTTGACTTATTTCTATCCTCTCTAATTTTTGCATCTAACTGTGCCATAGCCATTCTATCAGTTGTACCTTGATATTTGTACACATAACTTTGAATAAGTAATACAGCCAAAGCAACATCTGTAGTTTCATGAGAACCCTTATGAAAAATATAATAAAATTATTTTTTCAAAATTATATTAATTAAATAAAATTGAATAATGTACTTACAAGAGTGGAGCAGACTTTCAGTGCTTCATTGTTGTGTTTATTTAAGGCACAAGCAAGAGCAAAATAAACTTTCAATCTTTTGCTTAAAGAAAATGCTTCTGATGCTTTTTTGGCATGAGATAGCATATCTTTGTAATACTTTTTTTGGCAATACCATTGAACAATACTTTCATATTCTATTTCTTCCATTGCAATTTTGTAATGCAGCTCTTACAAACTAAATCATAAAAAAATATAAAATTATTTTTTTTCAGTTGTACTATCTTCTTGATCTAGAATAGCATCAAATTTTTTTTTATCATTCGTAAAATTTGAATTCTTAATTTCTGTTGGACCAACGACTTTTGCCATAAGTTGTTTATTTTTATGAGCAAGGTAATATTTTTGCGTATAAGAACAGGTCAGATACAAGTAATAGTTATTGTTAATTGCATAAGTAAATGCTGTCTAAAAATAACACATCAATCATAATTAATACTGATCATTTTTTTAGAAGATTGATTTCATATTCACATACTTTTGTCAATAATTTTGCAATACCTTGGCCTTTGTGTGTTTTTGGTATATTTATGGAAAGTAAATTCATAATTATTCCTTCAATTTTATAATTAAGTGTCGCTTGCTCTGTAAAAAAGTATACCATGAAACCATTGAAATATGACTAAAATAGCTGGAGTATTTGAAAAAATGGGCAAAAAAACTAAAATATTAACAAACTTTCTTCAATTTGAACATAAAAAAGGCGATTTTTAGGATTATGTTGAACTTCGTAAAGTGACCTCGAAAAATAATGTGGAAACTTGACTGGAGTGAGCAGCGATGAACAATTACGAATTTTTGTAAGATTTGAAATTATCATATTTCGCATAGTACTTGTAGCACCAACTTGCCTGTTTTTATTTGCTATTATAAAATATTTCTTTAGTAAAAATTTACGAAGGGTTATGTTTACGGCGTAATATGTACACAATAAGCGCGACGCACTCTTTGACATTCGACGAAGCAGTTGCTAAGCAACGAATTCAAATCAAAACACTAACATTCATTGACCGGTGCATTTCAAGCATTCAACAAGCAGTGCATTATGCATAGGTGCTGCTATCTACAGTCTGCACACTCTGTACTAGCTGCTAGCAAAATACATTATACATATAGACCATCCAAATTCGAAGGCGCATGCTCGCGCATTCGAAATTTGACAGTTGGAAACTTCAAACTTGTATCGAATAAGTATGATCTCCTACCAGTTAATGATATTTACCACTTTCCAGATATAGCACAGACAACTAATTGCACTTAAAGTATGCAGAAGTAAGAAGAGTCATTCTAAACAATCAAATGGCGATCGTAGTAACATTCGATATTACGGCATAAGTCCCTTGTCAACAAACATTTGAGATCTGCATATACATTGGCATGCGGCGCTTAACTTACAGCTCGTCAGCAAAGTTAAGATCTTCTAAGCCCAGCGACTATAGGTGGCCGCCGGCAAGAACACTGCGCTTAACGCAACTCGCGAAAATAAACACGACAGACGACTCCAACGAACCTCCGCGTAAATAGTGTGTACACCTCGACGTCTGTCCTCGGCTCAAGGCGTCTTTTTCAGAAATTCTTCCAGATGTCAATTTCCCAGACGATTGTGCATTTACCTTACTCGTAACATTGTACCGCGATGCCGGCGTATTCGTCTGGCTTTGGAACATCGATCGAGGTTAGCGTCCAATATTTTACCCGCGCAGCCAGTGTGTCATTTTATGAATACGAAAAAGTGTTTGTGAGTTTTGGATATTTGATAATAAATATTTGTGTATTTACTTTGCAGGATTACCAGTTATTTAATTTATTAGGTAAAGGAGGATTTGCATGTGTTTACAGAGCAAAATGTCGAAGAACAGGCATCGATGTTGCTATCAAAATGGTATGTTAATTAATTTTGATTAAAGAAATATTTTACTATTTATTACCTTTTGACCCATTTTTTGTTTATTCCCTGAAACGTGAAATCTATATTTTGTTGACACGTAATGGAGAATTAAATAGTAGTAAAAATAAATATTTGGGGACTGCATGAATATTCAATTTTTTTAATTTGTGACTATTGAATATAATATTTGTGATATAATATTCATATTCCCAGATCGACAAAGGGCTGATGCAAGCAGCCGGGATGGTGGGTAGAGTGCAACAAGAAATAAAGATTCACCAAAGACTGAAGAATCCATCAGTTTTAGATTTCTACACATGTTTTGAAGATAAAAACTATGTGTATATAGTTCTAGAACTGTGTCATAATGGAGAACTTCAAAGATATCTAAAAGAGCAAGGACCTTTGTCTGAACAAGAAGGTATTTAAATATAATTGGTCTAATTATTTGTATATTATTAGCAATACTTTTATAAATGTAATATTTTTCTAGCTGGTCGCATCATTCAACAAGTTGTTCAAGGTCTGTTGTACTTGCATTCATTTCAAATTCTCCACAGAGACATGTCATTGTCTAATTTGTTACTGACAAAAGATATGCAAGTTGTACGTAACAATATTTTTAATATATAAAATTGTGAGAAACTTGAATTATTATTATTTATTAATATAACCTATTATTTATAGAAAATAGCAGATTTTGGCTTAGCAACACAACTGTCCAGTCCTGATGAAAAACATTTCACTATGTGCGGTACTCCAAATTTTATAGCTCCTGAAGTAGCCACTAGATCTTCTCATGGTTTAGAAACTGATGTGTGGAGTTTGGGTTGCATGCTGTACACTCTTTTGGTTGGGACACCTCCTTTTGACTCAAATGCTGTTCAGAGCACATTGACGCGGGTAGTAATGGCAGATTATAAAATGCCATCACATTTATCTGAGAATGCTAAAAATCTCATAGATAGGTTACTGAAAAAAAATCCAATTGACAGGATACGATTGAGAGACATACTCAAACATCCTTTTATTACTTCAATCGATAAACATGGGACAAATGTAAGAATATTTTAATTGCGTAATGACTATCCTAGAAAAAGGATTATTTTTCCAATTGAAATTTTCAGAATAAAATTGGTTATGGAAGGTTCTCCGGGGATAATATTGATTCAGGATTAGGTAGAACTTTATCTTCAAATGGACATACACGCATCCGTTCCCGTTCTGAAGAACGCTCTGGTGCACCTGTAGCATACAATGGTTGCAGCACAAGAAGCGACCCTACGATAGATCCAATTCCTAGTCTACATAAGTCACAGAGCATGAGGTGCATATCCAAAACATTATTTATCATTATCTATAAGAAACTGAATAATAAATCAATCTATTTAGGCGCTCAGACTACAATAGAGACAATAATACGGACTCCATACTATCAGGAATTAATCTACCTCAACAATCTGGTCGGAGCAACAGTCAAATTCTTTTATCAGAGTGTGAACCTCCTATTCGACCGACACCTGTTCAGAGATACGATGATTATTACGATAATAACTATACTGGGGAAGAAAATTTACCTAGTGCTCGTTTACGTAATAGTTACGAAGATCACAAAGGACGCATTAACAATGAGCCGTTGTACGGTATCAACGGTGTACGTTCTGAGGTTTATAACAGTGGCCACATCAACCGTAATCACAGCAGCCATAGTGGTAATAGCGGTCATAGTGGACACAGCGGATACAGTGGGCATAATATGGAACACAACGCAGGCCACTATAGCAGCGGTGCGCGTAATGTAAACCATAGCGGGGGTCTAAGCGGTAACTATACTGCGAATCACAATGAAAATTACCATGACCAAAATGGGCCCTACATGAAAGAAAATAGAATACAAAATAACGTTCTTGAAGGCTATACTAATGTTCTAGATGGTCACGGTAATGCTCATCGTGAACCTTTCAAGAATCACGAATTCCGGCATACTAGTGAACGAAATAGTAGATCTTACGAAAGGTGCAACGGACACGACAGTGGATATAATCGCGCTATCAGTGGCCACGGTAGCGATCATAATCACGTGAAAAGCTCCAGCAATGGTATACGAATTGGGACTAATAGTGATGAACGCATTACCGGACCTAATAACGCTCACAGAGAAGAGCTTTATGGCGGAAACAGCGGAGGTTCGAATGGCAGTAATGGTGAGAATCACCGCCGTGCACCGAGTCGTGATCGCAATGGCAACAGTGGTAGTAGTAAACCGAAAGACAATCCAATTGTATCGGATGAGGTTGCTTCTAACAAGATGAAAGTACCTCCACTGTCTACCATAAGATTGCAACCTACGAGGCATAAAACAAAAAGTGCGATTTTAACGATTCTCAGCAGCGGTGAAGTTGTCGCTGAATTTTTAAAGAAAAAAAATAATCTCGTGAGTTTTTCATGCATTATTCATAGCTTTGAAAAAAAATTTGAAAATTAAAACGTAAATGATATTTCTTATTCAGGAAAGAATAGGCGAAGTATGGCGAGTGTCAGGTGATGGTCTTCGGATCATTCATTATAAACCACAAGAGGTAGTTGAACCAAGCCAACAGCCTCTGCCCTTACCCACGCGGGGTGCTGACAGTATGTTTTCTTATGAAAATCTTCCAGCAAAGCACCAACGAAAGTACGATTATGCTGCAGAATTTGTCAAGCTAGTACGCTCTCAAACACCCAAAATCACTCTATATACATCTAAAGCCAAATGCTTGTATATGGAAAATGGCCCACAACCAAACTGTGATACAATATTTTACGATAGCATTAAAGTTCGGGTTTATTTCATACTATTTCATTTTCTTTTAGGATTTTCAAAGATTAATTTAACGGTGTTTTATCTTCATTTTCATTAGGTTAGCCAATCCAAAGGTATTATTAAAGTTAAAGACAAACTTGGTTTGACATTTTCGGAAGCCGAATTGCCTACAGAGCTTGAAGAATACTACGACCATTACATCGAGTGTTATAAACGTTGTCAACTTCTGGAAGCGTCTCTGACTTCCCTTGAAACTGCCACAAGCCAATCATTTTTTCCGGCTATCATTGGTAGAAAACCCGTAGCTCCATTAAATGATAGTGCAGCGCCTCTGCTAGGCAAAGAAAATATCTTAAGAGATCCTTCAATTCGACCTGCCGTAATTTTTTTATAATTAAAATAGTCAAGAATATTATCAAATTTATTTTTTTCACTTCTCTGATCTCTTTTCAGATTCAGCAAATGCCTTCCTTCGATGCTACTTGCTCCATGGTCTCAACAACTTTAAACGTTCCTGCTAAAAATCGACACTCTAATCACTTTCTTGAATCAAAACCTGTGAAGGTTGATGTGCCTGGTATTGGTACAGGGGTTCAAATGCCCTCTGGAGATATTAGAATAGATTACAAAGATGGATCGGTTCTCACGGTAGGTTATTAGCCTATTCAGGCATACATGTTCATTTTTATTTTTCTATAAAATAATTTTTTCTGGCTATCAAGGTAATAACGAAAAAAAATGGAGATGGAATACTATTCGAAAGTTCCGACGGTAGCATTATTCATTATAATCCAAGAAAAGATCCGAAGGAAATGCCAGATATAGTAAAGAAGAAGCTGTCACAAGTGCCAATTGTAGTTCAGTATCTCGTGGAACCTATTAGGCCAACGCCTCGAAGTATACGTTAGTAATACTATTAAAAATATCGCGATCAATTTGTAAAATTTATAACTAGCGTGAGTTTGTAGTGTTGTCTGCGTACTACTATACTGTGAAAGATTAACTTTTATACGCTCTTTAGATTATTTTTTAACTTGATATTAATATATATTTTTTATAAGGGTATATTTACTTCGGAGATAATTACAAAAGCATTATTATTAATACTTAAGACACACATGTTATCTCTCGTGAATATTGATATACATATTATTTAGATATAATATATTTCTTCGTGCACCCTCTTTTATCGCTTGTTATGTTTTCTTGAATTAGTTTGACGTTTATTTCCATTAATGAATTTAATTATCTATGGAACAACTCGATAATTTCATGTCGATTGCTTGATTTTTAATGTTCTTTTATGTAAAGTACAGTGCTGTATCAACTACTAATTAATTGTAGTGATACTTAATAACCTTCAAGAATTGGTTAAACGAAATGATTGTTGTAGGAAGCGTTTGACTCCAAATAAAATCCGCATTAAACTTTTCGCATTAAACTTGTTACTAAAACATGTTATAATTTCATATAAAATAATCTTCTATGAAGAAATGTGTGAATGATCTTGAATGATTTTTAACGTACTTTTATTAAAACCAATATTAAGGTGTTTTTTTATGAATCTGTATATTTAAAATTTAATCAGGCCCTCTAAAGAGTATAAAGAATATACTAGCAGCATGTGAGTGGACCATTATAAAAAAATATAACTATCTACCTTAATTTTAAAGTACATGTAATTTTATGTGAAATGTTATATTTGACCAAGTAAAACCAATATAGACATCTATATTATTGTCATAGGGACGAAATTGCAGTCTCATAGCTTTTCTATTGATGAATAAATGTTTTCATTCTTACTTGATACGTTTAAAAATTTTCGTCAAAAATATCAGATGGTGATGCCAAAGTTAGCAATAATAACTCTAAATTCGTAATGACGATCTATAAATCAATAAAAAAAATCAATCATATATCGTTAATTTTTATAATTATTTTAAACATTCAAGGATTTTTTTTATAAAAAAAATGGAAGCTACAGCCAAGATAGAATTTGAAAAATATTTTTGGAAATTTTACTGATGAAATATTTTTCATTCGAGACGAAGACGAGGCTAATAATCGCGAGTGCTCTGAGGCTTTCCAATTTTTCGCTCATCAGGCACATAATCTATGATATTTTGATAAGTTCAAAAACCAAATTTTACAATAGATATTCATTTTTATACAAATTTCAATTTCATATGGGCACTAGAAACGCACGCGCATGATCGCTTGTGCGCGCGCATCTCCTTCTAGCAGACAGTCAGACAGTCAAGACTTGTGCTCGGCTCGCGCCTCGCGGCTCGCAGTGCTCGCACTTTCAAGCCTGTATCAGTCTAACTACGTCAGTGAAACAGTGAACGTGAATTTGTGAACGACCATGGCTGACTATTGGAAATCTCAAGCACGCAAACATTGCGACTTTTGTAAATGTTGGATTGCCGACAATAAACCTAGCATCGAGTTTCATGAAAATGGCAAACGCCACAAAGAAAATGTCGCTAAACGTATTAAAGAGAGTCACAAAATAGGTATGAAACAAATTAAACAACAAAAAAAGTTTGAAGATAACCTACAATCGATGGAAAAAGCAGCTATGGCTGCTTACATGAAGGATTTAGCTGCAAATCATACTGATATGTCTGCTCAAGCTATCATGCAACAAAAAAGTGAAAGTAGATTATCTGAAAAATCGTTTGCTTCAACTAATCCAAATCAAGTACCGGATGCTTCACCAGAAGCCCATCCAAGGAATGTTAATATACCTAAAGTAACTCGCCCTAAGTATACTGCTGCTGATGTAGATCCTTGTGATCCATTTGCTGCTCAAAAATTAGCAAAAATAGCTGCTCGTGATGCAAAAGCAGCAAAAAAAGAAGCGGCCAAAGCTAAGAGTGATGCTGAAGGTAACAAGAAGAATAGTAAAGGCAAAAAAGATTCAAAACTAGGTACAGGTATAGCAGTCAGAAAAGTTTGGTATGAAGTCAAGTCTCAAGGATATTCTTATTATTGGAATACTGAAACTAATGAAACTATGTGGGAACCTCCATTGGAAGGTTATATGTCATTAGAAGAACAAGCCGAAGAAGCCAAAGAGCAAGAATTGCAAGCAGAGTTGCTGAAAGAAATAGATGAACAAGAAAAAATAGAAAAAAAAGACTTGTTTGAAGAGCAAAGAGCAAATGCACTTCGAGAAAAAATGAAGCTCATTCGCAAACAAAATGAACAAAAACAAAGTGATGCAGATGTCAAAGAAGAGATACCTTATAGGCGAGATTACAGTGTACCAGAAAAACCTCAACCTTATGGTTCATGGACAGTTATAAAAACTGTTGAACAGCCAACGATAAATTGGCAATTACCAAAAGTAGAAGAACCAGAAGCACCAGTAATAAGTTGTAAAGACCCTCCTGTTGTTAAAAGGGAATTCAAAGAAAAAACTGTTACGCATTTATCTCTTGATGATAGCGATGACGAAAAGCCAGTAGTTTCTTTTAAGAAAAGAAAAATAAGTCAAAAAAATGTACGCAAAACAACATCAATTGACTAGTCGACATTTTTTGTAATTTAAGAAATGTACATTTCATTGTATATAAATTTCATTATATTTACTTTAAACGTTTAAAGTATCAGTCATGTGTACATCATATGTATTATATGTATAAAAAGTTAAAGAATCTAAGATTGTAAATATATTATTTAATAATGTAAATTTAAGGATCCAATTAAATTGAATTTTTTTTTAAATTAAATAAAAAAATTGATAATATCTTTATGTTTATATGCTACCATAATAAATAAATCACCTTCACGTTATCAAAATATAAAATCATAATAGCAAATACTTTAATAATTTAAAATAGTTGAAATCAAATTTTATTTTTAATTTGGCTATTACTGATTCAAATTTTGATTTAAAAAATTGTTGAATATTAGTAATATTTATTTGAATTGACACAAAATTTTGCTACCACTTAGTGGCTTTTTCAAGTTTTTGAATTATGTTTACTTGCTTAATTTCAATGAGTCAGTTTACAATATATTGCAAGTAGTTAATAAATCAATTGTTTTTAGAATGAATTTAAACTTTTGAGATAACGTACCGTTATATATATAACGTAACGTTAATATTTTTTTAAAGAAAAATTAAGGTATAGAAAAAGGTGGTAATACGAACGCCGTGTGGTAAACTCCACAAAATGGCAAACATCCGATATGAAACCGGAAATTTGATTTTGAGAGAGCGTGAACATTTTTTTTACTTTTTTGTTTAAACTAAATTTTTGACAATGTTATCAATGTTTCAGCACAAATCGATCCCCACTATTGGAATGATGAGCTTTGAACTTCCAAATTATAAAGTGCTTTGAATTCCAAATTATAAAGTACTCTTGATATTTTTCTCTCGTGTTAATGATTTTCAATTATTTATTAAGTCATGTTGACTTTTGGCGATTTGTTTATTTAAAAGCATTTGTTATTAACTGTTGAATACCTCGCGAGATTCTGATGAAAAACTGAGGGGTTTCAGTCTCCACGCTGACGCGTTATACAACATTCTGATATTGTTACTGTATTATTTAAAAACGTCTTATCGGAACATTTTCCATGTTACCGGATTCTTTTGATAATTTATAGAATCAAAAACATTTGCTGACTCCAAAATCACGGTTATCACAATATTCTGGCTTTCCGTATCATCTGGATGGCATAATTTTAGACAACATTATTGAAATGTGATACTTTTTGCAATAAAGTCCGGGATTTAATATAACGCTCAATTGTTAATTATTACGCTATAATACGATGATCAAAAGTACACTAGGATAAGTCCTCGTTTATTTTATTTAGCAAAACACGATAGTAATTAAAATAATTTATTTCTTTTAATTTTGTCACGCATATATGGTGCTAATATGCATTTAATTGAAAATAATTTTACCAGAATTGTAGGCGTTGGTTTATGGTTTGTGTTACGAATTTTCCAAATTTTTTTTCATCATTTAAATATGATGGCTATGCGCAAGCTGCGATTTGGAATAACCAACGGGTAGTTTTTGACATTTTCTAGATTAATTCTATAATACCTTTGTGTTGAAATATAGAGCAATAATAACTACAAAGTTAGTTAAACATTGGTTGGCATAGGTAGAGTCTTTACTGCGCTGTATTTACAATTGTAACATTTGCAAAACGCGAACGATATTGTAGTACGCAGTCATTTATTATACTTTCTTATTAAGCTGAGTTTAGGCCTTCAGACGGCACATCAATTGGTATATATATGGGAAATGTCAAAAAATGAAAATACAAAAAGTTCTCATCGTCTTTTAGCGATCCAGTAAAAAGGAAGAGAAATCAAGACGACTATTCGGAATCGTAAGTACCTAAATTGAATTGCCAAGCTTTACTGAAGAATTGCGACATAGCAAATGCTAATAGCCAGTTGAACTGAACGTAATATAACTGCCAAGCATGTAAATTCGAATGCCTCGCCGTATTCGGGCCGACTCGTGGCTAGCCCGTCCGTGAATAAAGAAATATTCTATACGGCTCACAGAGTCAGCAACTTTTGTAGAACATCAGGCAGTCTGCAGGGTGTTTATCATAGTAACAGCCACGTATCAAACACCTTCATAGTTACCTGCAAATATTACCTTGATCCATAGGCAGGTATGTACAGGACTCGTAGTATAGAAGAGAGGTGAATCTCTAAAGAGTGCGTGAAATGTAGCAGTAGTTTGTATGCGTTGTATGCAGGTAGGTATATAGGTATAGATTATGTGTAGAGAACCTACAGGACGTTCAGTGCGCAACTATAAACTCTGGTCTCTGGCGGCGTCAAGTGCACGTATTCGCACAATCCTCGAGCGAGCCAGTCGTCGTTAGCGCGTGAGTCGATCGAGTCTGGTTAAAGCGAGCGTCGGCGCTCATCGACATTATATCTACGGACTGTTGTGAGAGTTTCGTTTGCGTGTTTGTGCTTCTGTGCAATTCGATGTTCTTTGCTGACCGCTGTATTATGCAGTACATCTTACGTGGGTGTGCAGTGAACCTGTGAGCCAGTTCGAAGAGCGAACGCCGCCACCTGCTCCGAGCGCGCTTTCATCCACAGATATAGATATATAATATACCTACTATCGAATTCGTTTGTGTCGCTCGCCGTTGAAAGACAAGGTGTTGCCGCTGCGCCGCAGTCTCGGTCGCAAATCGACTGCAACTTTCATCTGGACATAGTCGCGCGGCAGCTCTCAGGGCCCGCGACTTTCTATTCTCTCGTTGGAAAAAAACAGCGCAACGAAGACGCTTTGTCGCAAAAATGGGTGAGTCCATGGCAGAATCGTATAGCACGCGCATAATAAGAAAAGTCCTCGTCATTTTAATGACTCTCAGATCAGACTCGCATCGTGTTTGTATACGCGTATACAACATATAATACATACGTACTTTTCTCTCTCTCTCTCTCTTTCTTCATTCCATGCGCAACGCATAACCCGAGACATCTTAGCTTACATTATAAATACAAGTCCCATACGAAACAAAAGGTGCAGCGTCTCCCCACCACTATTCCAGCCTTAGTTCTACGATTCAGACGGCGTCTAGTATTTATATAGGTATATATTATACACTCGCGTAAGCGATTGCATTCTTGAAACTGTACCAATACAATCGCATATGTACGCTGTTGAGGTTTATTTTATGGGATCGAACGTACAAATTGTTTGCGAGCTTTGTTAGAACTTTACATCACAATGATTTTCTGTTTGTTGAAATTTGAGACTGGATTATCACAGATATCTGTTTCGACGGTATTGTAATTGTTGCGCATTTACTATGATCGCAAATATTGATCAAACACTTTTTTACATATTTTTTTGTACATGTTGATCAAAGTATAAAAAACTAGTGTTAGTAAATTGAAAGCTCGCTAATAAGTTAAGACCAAAATCTTGTGAATTTGCTATGATCTTATCTAACATATTAGGTCAATGCTCCAACTTCACTGGGTCAAATTTACTACACTCATGCTCTCATTGTTACTTGCATTATCATAGACTGTTTATTGTTCTTCATGCTAGCGAATGCATTTTCAATATTTAGACTACGAGTTTGAAAATATTTTTTTACGAGACGCGCATAGATTATAATTAGTGATTAATTTTCGTTCAATTTATTCGCGTCGCGTTTAGCCTCGAACGCGTTTTAAATCAGGGCGCCATTGATGCCACAATTTAGTCGCATGGCAATATTAATTAACACGCTCTACTTTTAATGTTTAATTTAAATATTACATAAAGAGTTCAAGTATCATAGTAGTCTTTTATTGTTTCAAATAATAAAATATAATTTTCTCTTAAAATTTTCACTACTAAAGATGAATCAGAAAGAATTAAATATTACTGGATACAGTTGACACTGAGATTATCATCATAGAAATATGATAATTGAAATGAATCAAGTTCAGTTTATGATATTTCATAGATAATTACAAACATAGTATACATAATAATTTTAAGTATTATTAAAAACTTACCAATTCTTTATTTTGGGAAGTTTTATAAATGATATTAGCTTTTTCATCAAGATCCTGTTTTACTTTTATAATATAATTAATAAAAATAAACATTAAATTTTTTTTCACATTTTTAAAAATTTTCAAAAATAGAAAAGTATTGAATAAGATGATTACAACAAAGCTAATAAATAATAAACAAAGCTATTTAACTTCTTTAATAAGCTTCAATTTTGCATCATTCATTGTGATTATCCACATTCATTGATGACACATCTAAGATATTCATTCAAGTTATGATTACATCCCTGGAATGTTAATTATTGAAATTAACAAAAGGAGAAAATGATTTTTATGTCCAAAATAATTGTGTTGATCTTAATTAAGTATGAAAAATACATAGTTTTAAATAAACATAGCATGCTGTACACAACAGATGATCCAATGAAAGATAAAGAGTAATCTTATCAAAGTATTTCTTGAAATAGTGAGAGCAGTATTAGTCATCCACAGTACAACAGTACCCAGTTTCTCATTTATCTTCAATTTAGTGACTTCTTTTCTGCTCTGCTTAAAGATTGTGCTGAAATTATTTCATTTATATCTTTACAGAAATAAAGTTAATTGAATTTTTAGCCTTTGTTTTTTATTGACAAATCTAAGTTGATATATCTTTTTAAACAATGGGTAGAAGAAACAGACAAAGTTTTAGTGAAATGCCTTTAAGAAAAAAGTATTATGAAAGTGCCATGAGTGTTGATAGATTTTCTGAACATAGTTTGCATGGTGACTATTTGAATGATGCAGATAGTAAGTAATTTCAAATTAGATACAACTGATTAGATGAATATAAATTGTATATATATTATGTGAAAAGAGGGAGGGGTTTATTGAAACTTGGAAGCATATTTTACAAAGTTAGGTTAAGTTTACAACTGTACTTTGTAAACTTTTTAAAACTTTTAGCTAAAGTTTACATTGATATAAAATTCAAAAACAAAATTACAGAGTTTAATGAGTCTTATGTTAAGTTTTACGATATAGAATAACATTTAAGATTTTAATTTTTGTCGTAGTGGTCCTGAACTTGAATTGAATAATTTTAGAAATACTATGTGCAATAGTTAATTAAGTATTACTCAAGTAATTGTAAAAAAAGTTGAGTATTAAAGATATCTTGTGTAACCATTTACATAAATTATACTTGTTAATGAATCTTTATAGCAAGGAAAAGTATTATTGATGCACTTGATTTACGTTTTTCAAAAAGAAAGAGAGCGCATTGTTTACTATGATGATATCTCGACAAACTTTATAAGTACGGGAAGTCCGGTGTCCTGTTAGACCTTTTATTCGCGCTCTATTGGTTCAATAATTTCGAAAATGCATGAAAGCAGGCATCCAAATAATGCGAGTACTTCTTTCATTTGCAGGCAACATGTGCAAGGACTGTATGTCGCGCATTCCATATGCCACCCTGATTGCAACCATAATGTGCTGCATCGGGGTGGGTGTGTTTTGTGGCACGATGTACCGCGGCGCAACACTCGTTAGCCTGATGATCAGCGATGTCTTCCACATAAAACGCTTATGGCTCGAAGCCATTAAAATGATATTCGCGGTCATTGGAGCGAGCATGGCAGCTTTGGGTTTTATGATCCTGTGCGTCGGTTGCTTAGCTACTGGTGCCACAAGGACCAAAGTCTACCGTGCTTGGAGAACTAGAGTTGGTGGAAGGATTTCTTGCGCTTTTGTACGTCTTTTATATCTCGACTAAATCAAATCAATCAAAATTAATTAATGAAATCATTTATAAAAATGAATTTTATTTTGCAGTTCATGACCATTACCTACATCTTGCAAATCTTCTGGACGCTGATTTTTGCTTTCCTGGTCATCGCTACTTTTGTCTTCCACAATTTCTGTAAAATGTGCGACAATCCGCGCGTTAAAACTTTCGACCAATGTATTGACTTTACTCAATTCAGTAAGTTGAATGATATATTTTGATAACGTCTAAATATTTTAGAGAAATTTTGTATAACAGTGAATTTTCTCACCTCCAGATTTCATGTTTCCCAATGGTACTCGGGAAGAAGATATGAAGGTCTGTGGTCAGCAAGAGGTCAAACTTTTCTGCAAAGATTACTCTGAGCCAGCAATACTCATGTTCATTTTAGCGACCATCGCAACTATTTTAGTATTACTCTCGCTAGTTCACTTCTTAATGTGCTTATCTGCCAATTACGCACACATTCGAGACCATGAAAAGTTCCAGGAGTTGCAGGAAATGCAATATTTACAAGAAAATGTAGCACCAGATTCACCTCAACCGGGAATGGGCACTCTGCGAGGAAAAGATAGATTTTAGGATACAGCCCGCGAGATCTTCGTTATGAACCCCTCGTAAACAATTTAAAATTTCATTAGGACATCATTTAAATCGGCTTTAATTGTGATCTGTCATCATCCCATCGTTCTTTAGGACGCTCGCGCGTTCTCCAAGAAGCCGATGAGTCGACTATTTCTAGACCTGAGCGAGGACTGACCTTTTTTATTAATTAATTAATTAATTAATCAAGTAATTAATTAATTGATGATAATAATACATTTTTCTTTCGTGATTTAGTGTTATCGAATCTCAACCAGCAGGTAAATAATTAGTAAAATATCACTTTGTCATTATCCTGACCTTCACAGCTGTTAATTAATACATCGTATTGAAATTGATTATTTATTTTTAAAGAATAATTGAATGCGAATATCGAACTGATGCTCTTTTTAGTTGATAGCTGTGAAGTTTTTATCCGTGTAAAAAAAGAACTCTTGAAAAAAAAATTTATAAATCATTGTTGAAGTAGTTCTATAAATTCATGGTTTACGAAAAGTTAAGTGATGCGGAGTGAACGTAAAAATTAACTTGAAAAGATGCCAAAAAATGCTCAGAAACGCTCGAGTCCGTTTACGAGGAGAGTTAACTCGCCACTTGGCGATCGATCGATAGTACAACTATGTACGGCACTCATATTGTTATATCCTTTTTTATTTTGTTTTTTTTTTATTATTGATTATCGGAGAAGAGTCATGTTCGTCGCAAACAATGACTAAGTTAAAGGACTCCTTTGAATCGACGGTCACTAAATGTCTGAGTGCTTAATAATCGACTGGAGGATCTTGCGGGAACACACTATGCCGTCCATGGAACCGCGATTATTTTAAGTATTTACGCGCAAAATTATGAATGTCTCAATAATGAGCACTGATATAAATTAGATTATATTGTATCTAGGAAAAAGTTGTTTCAATGCTAAATGAGGGAGAAATTCGATTTTGAGTTGGTAACTAAACAAAAGAAATTGTAAGATCTTTATATCGTATAAATAGCGGTAATTGTAAAATTAAAAGCAAACTCAACTCATTCACTTGTTGAAAGTACTTTTTCCTCCGACTCTTGAGGTAGGCAATGAAAATAAATATTGTAAATGACCAAGAAGAATATTATGAATCTTGATTTTGATATTTAATCAAAAAGCACAAAAAAATACTTACATACATACACTACAATGTACTTCCTAATACTTTTTCAAACTTTTGAAATACGTTTTTATAATTCCAAAAAAATGACAAATCAAAGTTGCACAATCTTGTACAAAAATATATAAGAAATTATTATTGTAAACCAATCATTATTCATAGTGTATTACCTTGGTCAACATCATTTAATTTCTAGTCAACTCAAGGAGCTCGTTAAACTTTGAAATTTTGAAAAGTCTATACCAAAATAGAATCAGTTGATTAAAATAGAATCAAAATTAAAAATCGACGTGGATACATGAATCATACTTTTATAAAATTTATCCATATTCATTCGATTTTGATCCTTGAATAAACTTATAAAAATAGAAATGGTCGTTTTTGAAATTGTGAAAGAAAATAGATTTTTCAAAATTTCTAAGCATAATGCATTGAAGTTCTCGTGTCTATTATAATAATAAACCACATCTACTGACATCACTTCAAGTTTATCGTAAGATATAAAAAGTATGTGAAAATATAAAGTATTGTGTTTATTTAGATTACTAAATGTACGTTGCACAGAATTCAGATTATTCAAGATATTCAATGAAAGGCTGTTGAAAAATATTCATCGACCTACGAATTATTGATGTTTTTGAAATGATTTTATTTAAATTTAAGGCACTATTTAAACGAATCTACTTGCGTACAAATAATTATGCGAGTATATGTGAAGTGTTGTTGCGTTAAGATCGCAAATTGTGATTTCAGTATTTAGTATTAACTATAAATTTTTATAACGCATACCGCCGATACATCTTGCGACCAAACATTCCAAAATGCATTCATAAGTTAGTTTTCTACTTGTTCTGTATAAAAATTCGAGATTTTTACGTTTATGACAAAACATTGAGCTGCACAGGCTGTTATTTCATGTAATGTATTGAATTTTAATTTTTGAAGTTTTGTGCTTTATACTCTCATAGCTTGTAATATCAATTACATTTTATTTATACTTATTTTTTGGTTTTTTCGTTTCTTCAATTATATAATATTCAAGAATCAATTGCAGGAAAAGATTTTACTTTATTTGACATATAAAAATAAAATTCATTTCATTTTTTTTCTGCGCTATTTTCTTTTTGAAAATCGTCATTTAATTTTCATTAACGAAGCTACTTTTATGTCCAAAAGTGTGGTATGAGTCTTTTTTATAAAAATTTGCATAAGTTATGAACCATTGACAATACTTACTTCGCACGAAAACTTTGAATGTGCCAAATTTATTAAATGATTAAAGTCAACCCCCATAAACGTTAGAGCATTATGCAAATGCTAAATTATAAATAGATTATATCCAGACGGTCTAATCGAAGGCAAGCTAAATTAAATTTAGTAATCTGAATCAAAAATATGTTAGTAAATTTTAGCGCGACATATCGATTTGAATTGATCAGATATTCTGCAATTTTTGATAAATGAATATATTATATGATGAATTAAAAAAATTCTCTATTGCTATGTTGGAGAGAAGCAAAAAGATTTGATTCTTTCAGACCATTCATCTCTTTACTAAATTTGTTAATTCATTTGCCATTATTATATCAAATGTTCATTAGTGTTGATGGAAAACAATAAAGAAAATTTATCTTGACATTTGACTTTAATTGTTCCTTAAGACTATAATTTTAATTTCAACAAATGGGTGTATTTAAATGCTAATAAAATTTCGATTTGAAAATTATCACTTATGTGTTTATTTTTTAATTAATTTTCATAGTAAATAAATAAATTCTTTAACAATAGAAGATATATACATTTTGATTCATAAAATATCTATATAAATTCAGTCATCGTCATCATCAAATTGGAGATCCAGTTCAAGATCAAGTAAATTGACTTCATGGAGGGTATTTATCAATGTATAACGAGAAAAAATCATGTACAATTGGCGAAACCACACATACTGCGAAGAGTGAGCTCTCATGGCATTCTAAAATTAAATTAGAAATTAAGTTTAGTATGAGCACTAAAAAATAATATTTTTAATAAAGAAAAGTCTTACTTTTATGTAATATCGCTGTTGATATGAAATTAAGTACCAATAAGGTGCAGATAACAAACTGATTGGTAAATCAAATATTAGAGTATACTTTCGAAAAATATTTACAGATTCCAGGGTATATAATTTACAATCTGAAAATTTTTTCAAAAATATTATAAAGTAAGTATAATTAATTGAACTATGAAAGATTACTTTTTTACTTTTTTTAAAATATTCACTTACATGTAGGTACTTTTTTCTCTATGCATAGAGATGCTATTGCATAAAATAAAGAAATGTGATTCTTGTGCCTACTCACACCATGCTTATCGAAAGTAACTACAGCGTCCATTTTATACATTTCTATGAACTGAAGAACATTCTCCGCTATCACTTCTTCAGGCCATTGGATTTTTGGATGATCAGGTAATTCTGTACACCTGCATAAAATTATTAACCAATGAGGATCAATAAGTAGAAATTTTAATATTGATAATGATTAATGAATACATACGTCATAATGGTAACATTTGCTGCAGGAATACCAAGACGTTTTGCACTTTCGAATAATTCTTCTTTTCTTTTTTTACATCCACCTGTAATAATCATTTAATAAGAAAAGAATCAGTTGATGATACATTTAAATTATTAATAAATGAATTACAAGTTACCTTGAGATAGACAAAGAAGATGTATATTACTTTTGTTTTTTTGTACAATCCAATAAATCATTGGACCAAAAAACATAACTTCATCATCTGGATGAGCTGTGACTAGCAATAATCTATTTGGTGGACCTGGTAATTGCCATGCAGTAGAATCCACTTTTTTTAAAAGAAAATATAGAAAGACACATACTATAATATAAGAAATTACTGAAATAATCAATTGAAATGATATCTCGGCTAGATACCAAGCCCACCAAATAATGATATCATTAATCGCTGCTAATATATATTCATGCAGCGATTCCATAGTTAATCCTTTTGACATGTTTGTTATGAATTTCAATTTGGACCAAACAAAAGCTATATTTATTGTTTTTGAAGAGTTTGAAGTATAGATTTCTCAACAATAAATTTTTACAATAACTGATCTTCATTTGGAAGAAATTCAAGAAAATGAAGGTACTTCAGCCAGGAATACGTATTGGGGTGTTCGTCATGTGATTTCAAGATGAAAATTCCATAAACCAACCTTCATTTTTTGCTTGCTTTTTATTCTGACTTTTTAAACAGGTTCTAATTATGGTTAAATCTTTCATTTAACGAGTGATAAATATTGTCTGCTGCTCCATCATACACTGATTTTTAATAAAAAAACTGAATGATACATTTCTGCATCGATCGTGTACTAAAGCTGAAACGAATCTACTTTAAAATAGCGTCTTTGATATGAACTGTTTATGAAAGATTGGACGCAAGTTTATACTGATTAGTTGCCCCAAGTCCTTTGGTTTATTCAACCTTGAACATAAAAATGGACAGAGATGCCAAAGTACTAATCGAAAAAAAATTGAATCGCGATGATCAATTACAAAGGCGTGAAATAAATGAACCTATAAAAAATCATTGCTTATGACGAAACACTTGGGTATTGTAAATTGTTATCATCGAAATAAATGAACTTTGCCTACTGCTCAAGTTGCGTGCGCTCGGTGCACTATATATTATACAGCTATGCCAAAGAGATTCATTGATGTTGTTGTACACTTAAAACGCAAAGCACATGCGTCATTTACTATCAGATAGCGCTTTTTTCAAGTAAACGTAATTTATGTTTGTTTTTATCAATTAAAATGTTCATCAATTAAAAATTTTTTAATATATTTTAGCATTAAAAATCAAAATATTGACAAAACCTTTTTCTTTAGGAAAGATAAATGTGTGTAAATCATTGGCTACCTTTTCAAGTTTAATTATAACAATATTCAACGTCTTTTGTTTGGGGATTTGTAT
Source organism: Trichogramma pretiosum (assembly GCF_000599845.2). Classification (NCBI taxonomy): domain Eukaryota; kingdom Metazoa; phylum Arthropoda; class Insecta; order Hymenoptera; family Trichogrammatidae; genus Trichogramma; species Trichogramma pretiosum. Next base: position 2,544,437 of record NW_019641678.1, read on the forward strand.
TGTTGAAAAATGATTTTTTAAAGCTGATGAATATGATATGATATTAAGAATCGTCGAAATTGTGAGATTATGTAAAAAATTGAACAATGTCATTTTCCCGCGCTCGTTGGAGTCAAGAGCCATAGACATGCACCCTTCAGTTATAACCATGGACACAATATAACCTTCTATAGCGCGCTGCGCGATTCAACCGCAGTCGGCACTCGTGCTACATTTATATACTTATTGTATACCATATTAATTGCATATCAACTTTAATCATACTGTCGCATAAACAGGCAATACCTACAACAATGATTTCTATCGAGTATCAGTTATTATCGATAAGATGTACAGAAATTGATATCTAGGGTAACTGCTTTTAATCAAGGCTTAATTTTTATCAGATGAATTAAGTCCATCAATTGAAGAAAAAAAAATTTGCTGATCGAGAACAATTGACAAAATCATTTATTTTTCAAGGGTAGTTAAGTGTGAATTTTAAGATTTTCAGTGGAGTTTTGTGAAAAAGTTTATTTAAAATGTCAATTAATCCCAGACTACTTGTACATCCAGAATCATTATCAGAAAAAGATTTAATAAGTCTAATAAATAAGAGTGTAGGTGATTGAACCATAAATTTTATTACTAAAAGTTTATCTTTCCGAAGTATATGTAATTTATTCTTAACTTCAATTTCAGAGGTGCAAAGAACTACCAAATAACAGAATCTACACTAAGACAGAATTAATAAAAATATATAAAAAGACAGTTTTACCTTTACCCCAAAGACAGTATAATGTAGCAAAATATTTAGGAAAGAAATTGCATGAACTCAGGGTAACACGAAAAATACCTACAGCAACAGGAAAAGAGTTGGATTTAAAAAGGTGATTACATTTAGAAATATCTGTAATATAAGAAAATAATATATTAACTTGATCAGTTTTTATACAGTTCTAATTTAGAAGATCTTTCAAATTCGGCTAATAACAACAGATTAAATCAACCTAAAGATGATGATGATGATGCTGTGTCAAATGTAAATGGTCTTTCTAATTTATGCACAGATAATACTCAATTTGAAAATGGATTTAAGCGCAAAATAGATGATCAAGTAAAAAACATTTTATTTAAACATTACCATTTCATTTATTCATTTTTATTGAAAAAACAAAAGATACAGTAAAAATATTTTTTTTCAGAATGAGACAAAAAAAAAAATCCAAAAAATTATGTGGCCATAAACTATTTTTAAGTCATTTTTGTTGTAAATAGGATATTGAGAATGGAAGGAAATTATATAGTAATCTATTATTATATGTATTAATGTACAAATCAAATTTTACCTACACACAACAATGAAATTAGTATGAAATTACTTTTCATACTAATCAGTAATTTTTAAGATAGATTTTACTTTGAATAGATTTCTACATTAAAAGAAAAATAATGCTGGAATAAAATATGTGATGTTCAAGTATTTATTTTTTTATTATTTAAATTAAAAATATAATAGATTGTATATTGTTAATAAATCTATTCTTTAAATTCATGAAGCATTCATTTTTATTTTCACTTAAGTACAACACTTAATGAAAATAATGATTTTTATTATAATTTTTAATATAGTAAGGGTACTTTTAAAAAAATATAAACATCAAACTATTGGTTTAAAAATATTTTGATGGTTTGTTAATTAATTGAATGTGAGAATACTTCTAATATAATCATTGACATTCAATAAAAAGAATTCAATCAAGTACAGAAGTTTGATAGTGGCAGTACAAACTACTTTTTTAAAAACATAGATGACATTAACCAGTGCAGATTTATGACCTTTGTTGTTTAAATTTGTTATTTCCTAGAAAAGAAGAAATTACTGAAAAAGAATATCTTGCTCAATTAGATTCTATCACTTTTTTTCAGGAGAATTTAGATTTTGTAAAAATTAAAATATGTGCATAAAGATAACTATTTTCAATTATAAGAGAATTTACATTCATTTTGTAGTATAAAAAATCTTTTAATATTAATACAAGAAAATTATGTTAAACACAGATTGAACATTACTTGATAAGTTCAAAGGATATTCTAATTGAGTAAGGTATGTTAGATTTACTTGTTAAAATATAAGTAATTCCTAATTATCATATTGGATATTTTACATAAATTTTTAACGGTCACTAAATAATGTAAGTACTAACTTTGAACAGTAATAATACATATATTATAAATGCATACATTTATCAACATAGCCATTTGCATTGATTCGTTCTATTACTTGAAAGACATGACTTTTACCTTACAATCAATCAACAACATTCCTAAGTTATGTAAACCTCCATCATCATATGCCAGGCAGAAAATGAAAAGTTATTATCTATTGAAAACAGCATATAACATAAATAACAATCAATCACTTTTATTGCAGTTGTACTTTTGGAAAGTTTGAATTAATACGAATATTATGTTTCATTCAATTTTAAATTGCAGGTAGAGTTTTAGTTTGAATAACGTTATAATACATAATGTATGATTCATGGCATGATCCAAATTTACGTTATATTCATTAAATAGATGATTTATCATGGATCTCTGCTTTTTTAATGAAGCATCTTAGAATAAATTATTTTACACCTGCAGTCATATGATGCAACTACTGAGCACATTTATCATCTTTTTTTTTTAAGTTCATTAGCTATAGAAATTTTATGTTTCACTCTTGTAAACACGCACATACAAACATAATGGCAAAATGTTAATTATTACATTGGAGCCAGTGTTTTTCTAAGCAAAGTTGAGCCCATGTGTGCCTTAATTTATTGTGTTTTTATTCATTCATTTCCCTATTGAATGGAAATTAAAAGATACTTCTAAATTATGTATTCAATTTCGTATCGCAATATTTTGCCACGAGTTAAGCATAACAATAATTTTTATAGAAATTTTTTAATATATTTTAGCATTAAACAGGTGTCTCATGATCAGTCTCTTCAATCCTTCCTAAGCGCCAAGCATTTGGATCTCCAGCAGCTGTTAACACATAATTTTTTTTATTATTTGGTCATTATTAGAAATAAATTAATAATAAATATTCATAGTTGTAAAAGTTTTCTAGGAATTCAATTTAAAAAAATTTCTTTTTAACAAGCTCTTTTTAAACTTTTAAAAACTCTTCAAGACAAAATTAATTGGAAAAATTGCCTTAGCGAAAAATTCACTCATAATGAAGTAAAAAAAATTTTCTACAAAAAATAAAGCTAAAAAAATGATTTTTTTTAATCAACTATGACAGGTATTTGCTTTTACAGTTTTGATATTTTTATTCAATAACTTACCACAGTAATAGTATTTAATCCTAGGTAAACCTAAGTACAGAAAGAAAGTCACATGTAAGTAGAACTATAAAAATAGAAATTAAAATTTTTATTGAATTTCAATTGTCTCTGTTTGATGTTTTTGACAATGCAATAAAACACTTACTTGATTGAAAGTTTAATTTATTTTTCATGTTTGTAATAAATTTATACAAAAGCCATATTATTAAGAAATAAAAAGTTTTCCATATCAACTGCTTAAAAATGACTCATTCCAGTGTATTAAATACGAAACATCAATGACCTTAATTACAATATAATTATAATATGTTTATAAATGCTGATTTTCTTCTATACTTTTACTGAATTTTTGTAACAATAACAAAATCTAAGAAAACAAAAATTAATCGTAAATACAAATAGAGGACATTTTATTATGCAATAATTTTTTTTTTAAATAAAAGAAATTTTTTACACTAGTGAAAAATCGACCATTGTATCAAATAAAATATCACAATCATCAGTTCAACACTTCAGCATACATACTAACAAAATAAAAATGCTGCCTTTGGAGTCGAAGAAAAAAGCAAAGCTATTAAAATGCGAAATTATTTCGCTACATAATATTATCTATTTTAAGTCTCAAAAAATTTTAAATTATTGAGTAAAGTGCCACTTTAAATCATATGACGTATAAAAAATAATAATTAAAACTGTTAATTTGAAATTCACGTTTCAATGTAAGATCATTTCATTCAAAACGTTGAGTTTGAATAGTTTTCTTTACAATTATAATTTTCTTAATTTACTGGTCAAACTTATTGTTGAAAAGACTAGATTAATACCTTTCCATGGTAAATAAATAATTATCAATAATGCGACTTAATCAGGTAAGACAAATTTTTTAATGAAAGATAAATATTTGTTGATTCTTTGACTTTTTATAAATAAGACTAGAAAATGTTTTAAAATATTTTCTATCTTATGATTTTTTTGTGTGAAAAAAACTCAAACTCTGACAATATTATTCCACTTCATACAATCGAATGAAGCTATCAATTTTCTTCCATCAGATAAATGTTTGAGAAATTTCCGCGTTGATACAAATAATAGTACGTATATTCACAATTACGGCTAAAAACAACTAAAATATTTAAACTGGTCAGATATTTTTGAAATAAAAAATATAAATTTTCCATTGGAAAAACAATTATTACAACCAAATGAGCTGTTACCAAGATACACGCACTGAAGGTATATTACTACGACTAGTTGCCTTCTGAAGTTCAATAGGGCGATGAAGAGCGTTGCCTAGGACATCGACACTCGAATACAGTAGTGGTACTCGTTCCTCTGCGCAGAGGAAGCATGCGACATCGGTACATCAGTAGATAGCAGGTCAGTGCATGCGCGTGGATCATGGTGATGGTTGTTTGTGGTTTTGGTGTAGGACACATTGTATATGCGGATCGGGGCGGCAACAACAACAAATATATAAAAAAAAAAAAATAAACTTAAAGAGTGCAATTAACAAATAATATCATTATAATTAAAAAAAAATTGATTGTATCAATTAAAAATTAAAGCAGATGTAAGAAAAATGAATAGTATTTAATTTGAAATTAATTATACTTGAAACTGTTTGAATTCAACAGTACAGAGACAGAAATATGAAAAAGAATATTGATGCGTGCGTTACAGAACTGTTGAAGTGACTTTACTTTTGAAGTTTTATAAAAAATGTCTGATTATTTTTAGTGGGTATTCATGCAAAGTGCATTGATTAACAACGTAAAAAATGTAATTTATACCTTGCAGCTGTCTGCTTATTAAAGCAGTAATACCTTGGCTATCATCAGTTTTTTTTACGACGAACATTTTGGCATCGAGTTCAGTGTCGTGGTTATTGGCAATACCACTACCAAGATTTACCACTTGGCCATTTTGTTGCTGATGACTAGCAGCCATTGTCTCGCTTACCTATAAATATGTAAAAAAATAGAATTAATAAACGGGGTGTTTGTTATTTTGCAAGCAGAAAAAATTAATAACATTTTTTTTAAAACGAAAAAAAAAAAATGAAACCATGACTCTGCCAAAATCGTAAAATGTTATACCTGCATGAGTTTTTTGACAACATCTCTACCAAGAATATGATCAAAAACTGCCTGTAGGAATTGATCACTTATTATGCTTAATTTCAATTTGTCACGATGCCACAGTAATACTCTAGAGTCTTCCATAGCAGTAATAGATACCTGTATTTATAAAAAATCATTAATTTTTTTATAACTATTGAAAGAAAAAAACCAAATAACCTGGAAAAATTCGTCCGTTGAAACACCAAACCATTCCGGAGAATCTAAAAATTGGTGAGGAAAGACAATGTGTAAAGCTTTTCCATTTTGTGAAACGACCAATCTGAAATAATTAAATTTATTATAACGAAACGTTAAGTTGAGTGATTTGCAATTGACAATAGAACTAACTTTCCCGAAAGTACCAAGGAAAGTGAATCGACTTTGGTAACTTTTTCTTGAGCATATACTTCTTGATATTTAAGTTGTCTTATGAGTTTCATGCAACTTAAAACTTTTTTAAACTGATGCCGAGATACACGAAGTGGCTGAAAGACTGCTCTGTACACCTGAAAATCATATATATCGACCATGAAAAACGATAAAAATGGCAAGGAAAAAGATTATGGACAAAAATAAGAGCACCTGACCTCTTCTATTTCTTTAGAAAATCTAACAGGCCTTAGTCTGTAGATGAGAACGCATACGTGGATCAAATTAATGAGTACGAAGAGTATATTCCAAAGGGCAGCGTCTATCCAGCAAGCAATAGTCCAGGCCCAGCCGGCCAAGAAGGCACAACCGACGAGCAGTGTGCATCGCAAATAAAGGACTCCGTGCAAACCATTCGGGGCAAGATGCGAGAGAAGAAAGAAGGCGTTGGCTAACTGGAAGTAGACGTGGTTGACGTAGATACCTTGATAAGGTTGGCAAGTAAGAGTTTCGCTGAGGAAGGTGGGAGGCACTATCGGCGAGTTGGTTTCCGTTGTTCCGGTCACCGGCACTCTAGTAGCTGTTTAAACAAATAAAACATTTAGGCAAGAGTCTATACGTATTTTTCTTCTTTCGCACATCTCCGAGTGCTATGTACTAAAATTTCACCAACTTGGAATTCTGTTGAGGAATTCGCAAAATTTTATAGTCGATTTGAAAAACTGGTACTCCAGAGACATTTTTTTCCTACAGGTATAATTATTTTATAATTGAAACGCGATCGCGAGAATCGATCACTTTCGGATGGTACTGAGTCAGTGTTTACATTTCCACCGAATATCGATATTGGAAAGCTGCTTTGCTAGGCTTTTGGCAAACTTACCGACTTTGCTGCCGCCAGTGACGTTATCGAACATTTCTTCGATCCGCTTGATTGATGGCGTGACAGGTAACTCGGAATCGGCGAGTGCCCGAACCGGTAGAGGTTTCGCCACCGATGCGGGCCTAACGGCGTCGCTTTTAACGGTGTTGGCTGCATCGCCGAGTCTACTGCTGGCCCCGATTACGAGAAGCAAGAGGACGTGGCCGACGAACACGAGGGAGCCGAGCCTGACGCCTAGGTGCTCCCAGCGCATCCACATGCCCGCATATCAACTCTCTCGCGCTTACTCCAGCTTTGATTGTATGCACCTCGATCGATCGGCTGCTTCGCTGCTTTCACTTTACTGTTTTTAATTTTTCTTATTACCCCTTACGATGATGATGCCTGATTACAGAATGTCACTCGCAATTTCTGCAATAACAGTACAAAAACAGTAATTAGTGCTTAAATTCTTTTCATATAGTTTATTCTCCACAAACTTGCGTATTAAAGAATTGAATACAAAAAAACTGAACTTTTTTTTTCTCTTCAAATTAAACAGCACCTGTAGATTTCAGTGTTCACAAAATAGTTTAGTTTTGTGGTTACCAAATTAAAATATTCTCACAGATTACCAGGGCATATGTAGTCGGTAAAAATGAACAATTTTACGCCGCATCAATGAAAAATCATTTTTACGTCATTCTTTGTTTACGGAGGAAACAGTTTGAATTGTAAGTCTACTTTTTTCATGAAATTTTTTTTTCAAAGTAAAAATTGAAAGTCCCAGCCACCAACAATTGATAAAGTCATCAATTTCAAATATGTCAAAATGGTCATGAATCAATTCAAAGGTGAGATAATTAAAATTACTTAAAAATTATATACAAAAACTGATGATATTTTTACAATAAAAGTTAGAACTTTAAATAAAAATTTTAAAGTAATTGAAGCCTATTTCAAAAGTATAGAACAGAGTCCAAGCGTTAAAATGAATTTGGTATTTTTGGATAAGTATGAATTTCGAGTGTATGGCATGCAACAGGGTGAACCGGTGAGAGGAAACAAAAAAGAGCAATATAAAAGATAAATATTGTATTATTGGATATTTATTAATATTGCCATAAAGTAACCCAAGAAAATTGCTATAGTCTCTCAAAATAAGATATTCCTTGTCACTTTTCATACATTTATATCTTATCGACCTACCAAAAGTATGATTCCATATTTATTTATTTTTATGATATATTCATTTCAAATTTAAATACAGAAAATATTTTAGATATATGGTCAAATTATCAGTTATTATTTATCAAAACTTTATAAATTGCATATTCGACTGTTACTATGTACAATGTAAAGACAATACCGTTATATTTTTATGTAATATTTAAATGCACTGATGATTTAAAATAAATGGATAAAAGATTGAAGATGAGAAAAAACAAATTAATATTGGTTACCCATCATTAGAAAAAATGTGTAATAGCAATTGATACAATTAATGGTCAATATCTTCATTTGTAATACAATGGCTACATTTTATTTTCCAATAAACAATACAGGTCACGATAATATTCTTTATGAAATATTAAACTAGGTCAATAGTCCTTATTGTACATTCTATTTAAATTAACTCAATAGATATGCTACGTTACTTATTTTAACTCTTTGAATAAAAGAAATGTTAATGATAGTATGATTGGTACTTTTTCACAGTACAAGTTTGATTGATATTAATATTTCACTCAGATTTGTAAAAATTAAATAAGATATAATATTCACTTTATCGTTAATACAAGCATTGATATGTATATTTACAGTATGAAATGTATTTTAACAATTTTATCGCTTGCTCAGAGTATACATTTTAAGAATTTTGCAGGTGAAATGTGCGCAGAAATGCCAGATAAAAAGCGTTTCGACAAGCTTTGGGTCAAAAAACACGAGGTTAAGTTTTATTTTCATCAGCTGTCAAATGCGACCGAAATGTTCCCTTGCGCATAATTTAAAAGTTGGTTATTGCAATTTTTGATTAAAATAAATAAGAAATGTAGTAAAAGTAATGCGCGAAACGAACAATCAACGTAAGCCAATTTATGACGAGACCGGACAAAAGAACGCGACTGTCGCAGACGCCAAGAAAATCGATTTTCAAAAACACGCGCAATGGCTTGCAGCTTCAGAATTGACGCGTTGAACTCTAAAATAAGTATGAATATTAAAGAGAGACGAACTAGGGTGTAAAGACAGGCAATCGCTGAAGTAAAAGTATGAATTTACTAGGACAGAACGTCAATGACTTACTACTTTCATTGGTAAGGAGCATCGGGTTTTGCAGAGTGCGAACGACTTCTTGAAGAGCTCATCTACCTGCAGTAGGCCGGAAGAAGTAGTACGTAACAGTAGTTGACAAAATCGTATGCAGTCTTGCATATAGAGAGAAAAGTGCATGTGTGCGGATTCAACGACGATGACAAGGGTTCAGCAGCGAAGCCGTGCGTTCACGACGACGACGACGAGGCGAAATCGATTTGACTGCTTCATTCCATCGTCTATACATGTATCGTTGATACTTGTATACGTATAAGGTATCATCACAGGAATAGGCACGAGATGTGCAGCACTGCACTGCACTGGTGTGACATAGCGCCGATGCTCGAGGATGAGAGCTTGGTGCGTACAAGCCTAGATCCACGCATACAAAACTTTGCTACAAGTATACTTGTATATATAGGTGACTATTGTACGATACGGCACTGCACTCGCGAGGCATAAAATTGTGTACGCGCGTGTGTGGGTGTGTGGTAGAAGCAGTGCGCGCGAGGCAAGCTGGACGTGCTCGCGACACGAGTGGCGGGTGTCGACTGACGCTCGACAGTCCCGACTTCGACGCAGCCGTTACTATGCAGTGTCGCGAGCGCACGACTCACACCATTGCACGCCAGTTCTTATACGTGCGTGCAGCTACATCAGCAGCAATGACTGCAAAAACGTCGGATGCCCGAGGAGCCCGCGTAGGTGCCGATACAACCATAATAGGGATTACGAAGCCAAGAGTATTACACATGGGGCAATATCCAAGAGGAAGTGTCGCCGTGCTCAGCTGAGTCAGGATAGCTGCCAGCCGCGCGTTTGGCCCTTAGTATGGAAAACTCACTGTCTGTGGCGACACCATGCACGAATGTATATGTGCACAATGTACACTTACGGAGTCACTTGTCAGACACTTGGCCTTATGCAATATAGGCGCATGAACAGCTGTATTTGCGGCTCCGATCATGTGCTTGATACAGTGCCGACTACGACCGATAACGACTAACAAGCGAAACATCGAAGCTTGTGACGCCACAAGCAGTTCTCGCTTTTTTCGCAGTCTCTGCCAGGAAAGCCATAAGGAAACTCTTGACGTGGCTTTCTCTAATTGCCACATCGAGTAGCGTCAGCTTCAAAAGAATATTAATACAATTATTAACAAATTATGCTACTTTCGTGACTCTCGTGCTTCTGCATTTAACATTTTCCATCGTCTTCCAATGAGAAATTATCGGCAATTTACAATTTCTTTCCAAGTCCTTATCTCTTTCTCCCTTCCTCTCTCTCTCTCTCTCTCTCTCTCTCTCTATTTATCAAGAACTTACGACAAATATTATTTATTATATATCGTGACTCAGGAATTTCGAATAAACATTGACAAACCAAATTTGTTACCTATACCTTACAGCCCACTTATTGACATGCAACCAATACGATTAACTACTCGTAACGCGAAACAGCGACGAAATCGACGCGTTGTAACTGCTTTACCAATGAGGAAAATCTAACAATTAATTGTTATAGTTCTACCTGTACAGCAGAGTAGTTAGATAATCCACCTTTGTCGCGACTATTTTGAAGTATAATGAATACGCAAAGAAATAATGGTCTGTGTTTTAATAATGAGTTAAAAAATACATTAGTTTTATTGAAGAATTTTTTTCTTCATAAAGTTTTCATTATAACAATTCAGGGTATCAAACACTCGCCTTTATCTTCCTTGAAGTAGTTGCCCTATGATGGAGAATACATAATTTATAACAAAAATATGCTCAATAATTTATCAATCGATGGAAAAAAATATAATTTTGAATGACTCACAGCGCACTTGAGCATTTTTTTCAGGTGCTTCAATTCGTGCTTGCATTGCTCGATCGCCTGCTCGATGCAGCCCGCGGCAGCTCCGCCCAGTGGGCCTCCAAAAGCTTGCAGTAGTGCCTTTTTCGCTAGCTTTTCCAACTGACAGATGGAACGTGACAAATTTTTCATACTAATCGAGCACAAGGAGCAATTTAGAAAAGAAAAGGGAACTTACGGCTTTTGAAGCGAAAGATCTGTCCTCGCTTTCGTTTGCAGCCAAATCTTGCGCTCTCGTTGTGACCAAGGCCGATGCGAAAATGGCCATTCCAAAAATTATTACGTAGCGAGAAAACATGTTTCTTCACTTACAGTTTAGTCGATCTTTGAGTTAAGTCGATTAGTTTAATTGAGATACCCACTATTTATGCACAGATGTAACGAGGAAAGAAAAGTTGGCCACTCGATTATTCTCGATAGTTTGTAGATTTAATATGTTTATACAAAATTACATTATGTAGAGTTAAGTCAACACATGCGTCGACGAACTTGTGCAATACTTTATGCATCAAGATATAATTGACACATCTTTTGTATAATACTGAGCGTTAGAGTTTTCAACGGAAAAACCTTCCAATAGAATGAATTGCTTCAATAATTATTTCCACGTAAAATTCGTTATCGAAAATTACGTGGAAAAATTTTAATGTATTATCACAGAAACAAATATTTTACATGATCGCTAAATTGAAAGGGGAAATTATCGTATCTTAAAGCATTCAAGCTGTCTCTGCGACCGAAAATCAAACACCATAGAGTTAATTTCTCAATCATGCATATTCATTCAATAATTGCATAGGAGTTCGATACATAGATGGCTCATATTAAGCAGTTATTTTTCATCTAATGCGTAAATTCATTTAATTGATAAATTGTACATTTTAGCCCGAGAACTTTCTTCCGATGGCATTATTCATGAATCTGCTATTCAATTCTTATAAACATATATTTATAATTAGTAAGAAAGTTTTATGAATTGTTATAAAAAAGTTATAAGCTGACAATCTGAATAACTTGATGGATATACTATGAAAATTAAAAAAAACGAAGAATGAATTGTGAAAATAACTATAGCAATTACTTCTAAACTACCTTCAAATTTGTTCGAGGATAAAAATTAATTTGGCCAAAAAATATTGCTTTTCAGAAAATAAATTAAAGAACGAAATGTAATATTCATTTTAAAAAACATAGTAACGATCTGCCTGTGACCTTAAATTAAATATCTTATTACATTTTTTAAATAAAGTCATGATAGGATACGATTTTTCAATAATATCGGCATCAATCATTTCAATATTTTAATTTATTAATCTTTGTCATTTTGTAGATACAAACAAGTAAATGAATTCTGATTAAATGGCGCATCGCCCTTTGTTGCGTTTTAAGAATTCCTCCTAAAATTAAATTAATGTTAAGTGTAAATAAATAATCGGACATCAATTATTTTTGTGGGAAATTGAGAGTGTCAGTAAAAATATGCTATACTTACACCACATTTTAGGGCCGCTTTTACATTGCCTGAATGTCCTCTGCACTCGTTTGAAGCCTCTCCAAGGCATTTCCTGGCTCCTCTGACGAAGAGTCGTCCTAAGATTCGGGCCACGATCACTTGGGCTTGTTTGTCCTCTACTTCGTCTTGTTGAGCCTTGGCCGATTCAAAACTTACGCTTAAAATCACCAAAATGCACAACGGCAACAAGAAGTAACTAGTCTTCATTATAAAATTTTGGATTGGCAACCGATCAAACGAATGATTCTGTGCCTTGCTGAAGAATTCAATGCTCTTTTATAGTTGATCGTTTCACTCATTGTTTTTTACATTGTCATCATTTTTGTCGATTATTAAAACAGGAAAAATCTTCAGCTTATCTCAAAAATAATAAAGTCATGATGTTGTCAAATTTCGAATGTTTGCAAGCTTGGATTATCCGTGATACTTGGAAACTACTTAGGAAAAAAAATGGCGATTTTTTTAGTTTTTTCATTTCATTTCATTTAATAATTCACATTTTAGTTTAAAAAGTTCGAACCATTGGATAACGACCAGTAAAAGAAATAAAGGAAAAGAGACGAAAGAAAGATTTGCAGTCGGTATTAATTGGAATTTATAGCATTAGTTTATTATTTAATCGCTTGGTAACATAAATTTAATGACGGTATAAATATAAAAAATTTATAATTATTCAATGGATTAGCCCAAAGCGCAACGGCCCCTGTTGGATTGCAAGAAATGTTTCTGTAACGAAAAAAGGGGTAAATTATTAAATGGAATATCGATCTGTTGAAAGAGCGAAAAATGATGATCTAATACACTCACGGCACAGTTGACGAGAGCCTTAGGATGTTTCCAATGCTGTTTGCAGTTTTGAGCGGCCTCCTTCAAGCAATGCTTCGCCGCCCATCTGAAGGCGCCGGCCAAGACTCTCACGGCGATCGCGAGGGCTGGATTCCTGGATTCCACTTCGTCCAGCTCGCTCAGGTCGATCTCCAACGAATTTTCCTGCTGCTCGTCGTCGATCACTGGCTGTGCAGAGATGGTCAGAGCGACGAGAGCCAACACTCCGAAGAATACCAAAAATGATCGAGAAAACATGATGACCGATGCTAGAATTGCTGATGCTACTTGTCAATTGCTTTGCAACTGCTGATTGCTGTGACTGTGGATTGACAACCAGTCGGGCTCCCTTTTATATCTCTCACTTTACACTGATTTTCCATTATTCTAGGGACCACTCAATTACTTCTACGTAAAACTGTTTATTTACGGGTCATTTAACATATCATGAGTCAACTTTCTCAGTTTATTAAAACGGATTTTGCAAATCTTATCACTCCTATTCCGGTTTTGAGTGTATAACATCTGTAAAAAAACACACCATAGTAATAAAAAGTGATGAAATTTAAATAAACACGTTTTAATGTATATTAATAAACGCATCAAAAATTGGAAAAACTGTGAGAAGTAGTAAAAATAGTTGGTATTATTCATTACGGAGGATCTTGATGTTGATTTTGTATTAGAAAATACGACTGCGACAATAGAAAAAATTACATATGCATAAAAATCATGCCGTTTTTTCATAAAATAAATAATGAATAAAAATTAATCCAATATTGATCAAATATTAATAATTTAATTTTTAATGGTGGAATATTTATGTATCTTTGAAAGAGAAAGTAATCACTCTGTGTTTATCTTTGTTCAACAAATAAATCCCCTTCCAAACAAAATTATTGACGAAGAAAGATTGATAATTGTTTCACAGAATTTAAATATTTGGATGCAGCTTAATTCTTTCCAAGTATGAAGAATTTAGAACCAAGTGTTTGTAGCGATTTCAATATAATAAAACTGATAAGGAAGAAATAATTAACAATCATCAGAGAATTTTTACAAAAATAAATTAAAGTCGGACGATTACATACAAACTTGTTATTTTTTTATTGAAATAAATGCAAAAATTTTTTCAATTGTTTTGTAAATATAATTTATGAATATTATTGTAACTGAAGCTTTATTGTAATCGCAAAAAACTAATTATTAAAAATATCCATTTACTGCTCTTTTACACTCATTACAAACATTTTCAATGATTCGAAATGTTAAATGACTCGTAAATAAACAGTTTTACGTAGAAGTAATTGAGTGGTCCCTAGAATAATGGAAAATCAGTGTAAAGTGAGAGATATAAAAGGGAGCCCGACTGGTTGTCAATCCACAGTCACAGCAATCAGCAGTTGCAAAGCAATTGACAAGTAGCATCAGCAATTCTAGCATCGGTCATCATGTTTTCTCGATCATTTTTGGTATTCTTCGGAGTGTTGGCTCTCGTCGCTCTGACCATCTCTGCACAGCCAGTGATCGACGACGAGCAGCAGGAAAATTCGTTGGAGATCGACCTGAGCGAGCTGGACGAAGTGGAATCCAGGAATCCAGCCCTCGCGATCGCCGTGAGAGTCTTGGCCGGCGCCTTCAGATGGGCGGCGAAGCATTGCTTGAAGGAGGCCGCTCAAAACTGCAAACAGCATTGGAAACATCCTAAGGCTCTCGTCAACTGTGCCGTGAGTGTATTAGATCATCATTTTTCGCTCTTTCAACAGATCGATATTCCATTTAATAATTTACCCCTTTTTTCGTTACAGAAACATTTCTTGCAATCCAACAGGGGTCGTTGCGCTTTGGGCTAATCCATTGAATGATTATAAATTTTTTATATTTATACCGTTATTAAATTTATGTTACCAAGCAATTAAATAATAAACTAATGCTATGAATTCCAATTAATACCGACTGCAAATCTTTTTTTCGCCTCTTTTTCTTTATTTCTTTTACTGATCGTTATTCAATGGTTTGAACTTTTTTCATTGAAACACAAAGCATAAAGTAAAATAAAAGGAAAGGGTTGACGAATTATCCAAACTATATTGGAAATGTCAAATAGAAATAGATGAGATTGGCTGGTAGAGACACGCGTGGTTCTCGATAGGCGATGGTGAAAGTCGCGCCACGAATGCGATTCACGGGTATTTGATCCAGTTTTAGCGCGGGTAAGGGAGGATGCAAAGGTTCGACGTCGGTTCGTCGAGAGGACGATACGCAGGCGCCTCTCGAGTCCTCTCCTGTCCTGCGGAGCTTTCGGTGCATCCTGTGGCCTGCGCTGGTCTGCACGCAGCTAAACAGAGTCGAGCCGAATATGTGTCGAGGCGCGAGGAGTAGGGACGGGAAAAAGAGGCGGTGGGTGGTGCACGCATATACAGCCACACATATGACTTTTATGTGTGTATATACAATGTATATATGTATAGGATTAAAGGTAAGCGGGTGGTGCAGTAGCAGCAGCAGCAGCAGCAGCGGAGTGCGATGAGACCGTCAGAGGATCTAGGAGCAAGCTGAAAGTGCATCTACGTGGGACGGCGGTGGCGCGAGTCGCGAGTGTCGCGACGCCATCGTATGGAAGTAGCAGCAACAGCATCAGCAGCAGCACACGACTTCTTGGCTAAGCTGCTTCAGCTGCTGCGGCGGGGATGTCAGTTGGGGGCCAAACGTCGCAACGTCCGAATCGACGTGCGTCCTCGAGGGACTGAAATCGTTCTCGTTTCCTCTCTTTCTCTCTTTTTCTCTATTTCTATCTCTCTCTTTCTCTCTTTCTCTCTAAATCCGTCTGTATTTATTTTTCTGTCGGTTTTCGTTTGTCTTTTCACGAGTCAGGCAGAATGTAAAATAGTTTTGCTGGTTTGCCGCTTCAGTTTACGAACGAGTTATTACATCGTCGTCGCTGCTGGTCGCGCGTTGATCGGGCCAAGTTACCGTCGGGATCTGGCAAGGAGAAGGAACTCGGAAGCGAAGGAACTTTCTACATGAGATGTTTGGTGGGCCAGTCCGCAGCTACGGCGCGGACTCGTTCTCTGGTGGAGCAGGCGAGTGACGTTACTCGCGTCGAAGCGGCCGTGGCTGCGGACTCGACTACGAGAGCAGCAGCAGCAGCAGCAGCAGCAGCAGCAGCAGCAAGAGCTACGACGACGTTGTCATTGTTGTTTTTGTTGTTGACAACGTCGACGGCGATGACCTAAATGCGCGAGCGTCTGTCCCGCTCTCGGCCCCGTCCAGTACTGGCGTCGTCGGCCAGATTCGATATTTTGGATCGCCCTACAGCCTCGGCGCACGGCAACTCTGCGAGCTGGACTTATGTAAGAGCATCCAAGTCGGCCTCTGGCAGGCTTCTAGTTGTCTTTTACACGTTATTATCACGTTGCACCTTAGTTGCACCATACCCATCACGTTCGTATGTATAGATCGATGTTTAGACTTGGCATGTGTGTCTGTCTGTGTGCGTGTGCGTGCGTGCGCGCCTCTGCATCGGTGTGTACGCCACTCGTGCTTCATATTTCGCACGCGTAGGTATAGTCGACGCACATTCGGTGGTCGCGCGCTCGATGCTCGATACTCGGCAGTGCTCCGCGGCTGAAAATTCGCACGCGCGGGCTCGACGTAGGCTCCGACTCGTAAATCGCGCTTTCTAGCACTAACAGATGTTGGAGGATGCGCGGCTGCGATCGAGTCGTCGTGACGCGCGTCCAATGACGTCGAGTGCGTACAGAGGCGTATAGTCGTGCACGAGATGCAGCGCTCGAAGGAATCGAAAGGACGAGGTTCGTCGAGGCGCGTATCGATCGACGGCCAGCTCCTCTCGACCGCGATTATAATTCCAATTGATGCTGGATTGCGCGCGTGTAGCGAGCGCGTATGCGACATTCTCCCGCGTGCACGGATCTCTGGCGTCGCTCGAGCCACTGCACGCGACGTCGATAGACGCGTTTTATTCATAAATATGAAATAGGCGATCGCACTTGCTGTACGAGATATATACCTATACAGAATAAGATCTAGTAGGTAATCGCTGCGAGCGGGACACATGTATAGCAGCCCATCCCGCGGCGAGCTTTCGAGCGTGTGATCCAATTCGGCAGCTTATATATTGCGACTCTGGCCACTTTCGAGTGTTTATGTGACACGTAGCCAAGTACCTCGATGCTATCCGCCTATATACAATGTATCATACATGCTGTATTAGGACGCAGCTAAGCTTTAATCAGCGTGTCAGCCCTTTCAAATACATACGAGCACGCGACGACTCGAATTATATCGCGTAGACTGTGTATAAAGTGCGGAGTGGGCCGGCCTCGCGCAGCTGCATCCCTTTCAATGAGTTCGTCTGTGTATGTGACGCATATAATGCATAAAACGAGACGAGTCTCGAAAAGCGCCATACAACTGATTCGGTGTGTGTGTGTGCCAAGCCAACTCGTCGCGCCTCTATTTTCTTTCTGTGCCCCAGCTTCCTCCGCTACGATCGCGTTCAATAGAAAAGTAAGACAAATATGCAACGACGACTCGGCAAACAATAAAAATGCAAACAAAAAATAGTCTCTAAAACCACGAACGAACGGCAGCGCGCTTCCATTCAAATTAATACGTAAGCGTGCTACTCTTTGTGGGCAACGTGTCGATTTGCTCAATGTTATGCTCGAGGATGTTCGGCCACAGGGTTACCTATTCGACAAATGCACGTCGTGTGCTAATTTCAAGTCTGAAAAAGCGGAAAAATTGCCTCGATTTGGCCTCGCGCGACATCTGTCCGTCGACGTTGTCGAGTCGTCGAGTGTACGCGCCCAAGTGCGTCGCGCTTCGATCGATAGCTAGAGGTAAACCCGCGTGCCTCGATCCTCCTTACGGACATACGGATACCATGCATTTATTTCATCATATTCGGATCATACCTAGTCGCGCACATCCATCGGTTGGATTTTAGCACGCTTTACTAGCTCGTGCACGCCAGGAACTATAAGCATTGTCTTTGGTTGTCCCGTGTGCACACGCAATTCAGCCGGAACGAGCGCAACATCGATCGAGGCTGGCGGCAAGGACGGCAAAGGCGGCATGTCCAGCGGAGATAATAAGCCTAGTCCTGGCTTAACGATCGATCGAGCTGCCTTCCTGCTGCTGCGAGTCAAAAGGGCATTCAAGAAGAAAAAACAACAGCGCAAAGACAAGAGGTAAGTACACATCGCCTACCTATACGGACAATATTGCGCAGTGAATCGAACGATCGTCGGCGTGGCGCCATCCACGATACCTATATAAAATCATGTACGTGTGTGTGTGTATGCACCAAGTACCCGAGAGCTATACGCGCGCGCGCCACAGGAAACTAGCTCAACTCGATTGAAACTTTTCGCCACGCCCTCGCCGCGCATCTCGGCCAATTTAGTCGCGAGTTTGCCCTGAACCGCGAGAAAGTTTCTGCTGCTCGGCTCTTACCGATCGCAATCGATTTTTCACCCTGAAAAGCAGCGGCGGCGGTGGCGGCGGCGGCAGCAGCGGCGCAGCTCAGGTCAGCGATGGAAAAAACTCGGCGGGATCGCGCAATGGGACGGGCGCCTGCCGAACGAGCGGGACGGCCGAGGGTCCGGCGGGCCCACCGCCTCTGCTGCGCTCGAGGACGTTGCCGGCCATCGTTGTGCCGGGCCTCAGCATTCTGCAAGCTCAAATCGAGGCCAGCCGCTGCCCACCCGCCTACTCGGCCGTCTGTCCCAGACCGAGCCTGGACGCGTCGCTCGTCCCAGCAGCAGCAGCGGCCAAAGCGGCCACGGGCAGTTGCAGCCACCTGTGCGTCAAGCGCGACAGCCTCGCGTCCCAGTGCAGCAAGCTGCTCGCGCCAAGGATCTCCTTCACCGAGGACAGCATCGGTAAGGCTTGATTATTATAATATGGCTCTTAGCCAGTCGAGGCATGATTGTGACGGGGGCCGATGATGTGCGCAGGGGAGCGACGAGTCTCCGACAGCAGCGGCGCCTACCGATCGGCCGGCAACGAACTGGCCCAGGGCTGCTCGCGCCTCGCCGGCCGACTGAGCACCTGCAGCGCCGGAGCCGTCCAGCCCCTCTCGAGACTCGCCCGGGTGTTCAACCAGCGGCCGAGCTTCATCCCCCAGGAGGACTCGCCGCGTCGCTTGTCCTGGGAGAGGTAGGTTGGCCAACTCGAGCGAGCAATAAGAGCGATACGAGTCGTGCTCATCGAATGTCGCAGGCGAGGGGACTGCAGCTACGCCGGCTCGTGTCTGCCCCGCAGCAACAGCATCGACAGCGTGGCCGACTGGACCAACTCCCTGGCCAGTGCTGGTGGTGGCGACCTCACGAGCAGCGTCACCTCGAGCTTGGCCGTCGGCAGCGATCAGCTCTACGGCAGTGGCTACGTCTTGGCCGATCAAACTCGTCAGCAGCAAACCCCCAGTCGGCGTAGTCCGAGTCCTCTGCTCGGCATCAGGACCGCCGACAAGCTCAACAATCTCGTCTCGCCGAGCATCAGTCGCCGCTTCAAGGGCCAGCGAGCCTCGCTGGGTACGTAGTCGTTCGTTTCTTCCAACAGTCAAATAAATCAGTACAAATATCGCTTGGCAATCGTCGCATTTTTTTTCAAACAGCGCGCCATGTCCGAAAGAAAAAATTCGAGTAGAAAGAACGTACAAGTGGTCGCTTTAATTTCTCGTTTCGTTTCCATTACCAGTTGCATTATGATACTACACATAATTCGAAAAATGCCTCGCGAGCAATCTATAAGCTGATAAAGAGAGACTCTATTATAAATTGGAGCTAGAGCCGATCATCCAAGTGTCGCGGGTATCATCCGAGTTTTTGTCGACGCCAAAGCAATTTTGCCGAAAGAGTAAAGAATCGATGAAAAAGCACACGATATCCGATTTCGTCGGAATTGCGAATAATTCAAAGGCTTTTCACATAGTACACGAAAATGAACTATACGGTTAGGCGAAAATAGCGAAACGCGATAAAATCGAAGACGCGTAAACGTCGAGGCGAGACTTTGTGCGCGAGGCTCGAGCTGCAACTCGTCGAGAAATAGTCTGGCATATACAGCGCGTACATTTGGTGCGTCCGAGAAAACCGGTTTGCCGTGTGCTCGCACATACGTACTGTACGATACGCGAATCCTCGCTCGAGTAGGGTTGAGGAGCGACTCGTCGCGGCACAGATGAGTCGCTCGCCTGCTGCCCCTGTGCCAACATCAGCTCCTGTCTGTACATTCCCGCATTCACTGTCACTTCCTTTCCACTGCTAATATCACGAATCACATAAAAAACGTTACAATCGCAGCTGTCTGTAGCTCCTTTGCTTCTCGAAACTGTATCGTATGCACTTGACGTACGTACAGCACAACACACACACACACATACTCACACATCAAGTCCATATCATACGCTATCGTCCATCATATGTTGCCTGTGTATTCAAAGTTCAGTGCACATCCATACGTATCACGTAGATATAGATCAATACATATAGATATATAGCGAACGATCAGCGAGCTGCCAGCCATTGACCGCGTGCAACATTGAGTCGGTGCTATATCGTGCACTAGCCATATCTCGCTCATCGATTTGAATCGAATTGCATCGAATCGCATCGAATCGCATCGAATTGCATCGTCGAGCTGTCAATTACCAACAATTACGGCGCTGCATCCATGGAAGACGACTGCATGTTTCGGTAGGTTTATCATCATTCATCCATAAAGCAGCCCATGTGCCGCTTACATAATAAGTATGGCACAGATAAATTTGTAGTTTCTGTAAAAGTTTTAGCGATGAGCTTTCGAGTAAATCTCGGCATCGGCCGATCGCGCCCCATCCAACGCGATTATTCAGGGCCGCGGGGACCTTTAATTTTAGCCGTTTATGAGGCAACCCGAAGAAATAGAATCGGACGTAGCTCAAAGCACGAGAGTTGAACGATGAGTCGCATACGTTATGTGAAATATGTGCGCGCATCAATAGTAGACTCGCTAGGAACACATGGATTTCAAGGAAAGAAAATAACCGTCCTCGAGCATGACAAGGCAAAGTAAAGGCTTGAGTATCGCGAGCCATCATCGTGGGCAGTCACGAGCTGCACCGAGCGCTTCTTCATAATATTGAAATTAGAGCGTTAATATAGGCGAAAGAAAGAGCTAGACGCGGTAAAAAAGTAGAAAAGGAGAAAGGGAGGGAGGAATGGCTGTGCACCTGCTACTTGGAGCGCGATGGACGCGAGGAGGGAAAGACGCGATACACATACATAGATTAACGCGAGGCACTTACTACTCGTGAATCGCTGCCAAGCCTACACACAATGGACATGCGTGTCGAGCGCGCATACGAGCGCTACACGGTCAGCTTATATTATATAGTCAGCAGGTAGCCGTATGAAGCAGCAGTCGCCGTTTAGAGCAGAGGCAGAAAGAATCGACGAGAGGGAGCTGGACGGAAGGAGGTGCAGAGGCAAGTAGGGAGGGAGCAAAGAAACTGACTCTGCGTGTCCGAGTGCTCCGAGGATACGTACTTGCAACTTGTTGCCCGCGCGCGCTGCAAGACTGCGAGACGGCACAAAGTCGCTGCTGCCGTCGGGGGAGTGCATCGCTACTGCTGCGTGCATTGCTCCGCTGCGCTGCGTCTGCCAGTGCGTCTATCTGTGCTGTTATATAGTGTTGGAGTATTCGCGCACGCAGCGAGCTCGTTGTGAGTAGAGTCGCGCGGGCCCTATGGCCGTGTGCAAAGTATACTGCACGATTTTCGCTGGCTGCGCACGAGTACCGAGCCTATATAACGTTAAAATATAACAAGTCTATAGGCTCGGCGCGACGCTCGACCTTTATCCTGTGCTATATACATATCTGCCTGCCTACCTACCTGTGCAGCGGCCTAGGCGCTTACTTCCGCTCGACGACTCCGAAAGGATCGTTGCTGCTGTACGAGGGACCGTTGCGACTCGTGCCAGTGCTCGGGCAATCCCTCTACGCTTTTTTACTCGCCCGCCTGCCTGTGAGCGATAGTAGTTAGCGAGTGTGTGGTCCGATTGTACGCGCATGGTTGGACTGCGTCGCCGGTATGTCGTTGCGCCTTCCTTAGCCTATAGGCTGACCGAGTTTAACCGACGACGACGACGACAACAACAACAACAACAACAACAACAACAACAACGACGGCGACAACGGCTCAGAGGCTGCACTTTAATCAGGTAATACCGAACGTCTTTACAACTTTTTTTGCCATTTCCACAGTCTCCGGTCTCCGTTCGTTCAACGAGCCTCTTGAGCAATCTATCGAGTCCCTTTTTTCCGCCGTATTTTTAAGTCCCGAACAATCTTTAATCATTGCAACTCGGCCCTATAGTTAGTTGTTAATTTTCGTGCCAATACGAACGCATACGGAGCGAAAATAATCAATCAGGAGTGATTACATGGCAGTAATCGATCCTCGAGTATACTGCCCCTCAAGACTCTGCAACTTGCAAAAAAAAATAAAACGGAGACCGAGAAAGCGGACGACTATTATTCAATTGCCTTTGCACGTCGTTCTGCTCGATCCAAGTCTTCCTGAGCTGCAACGCCTATATCCTACGTCTCTCTGATTCGCTGTAAACGATAATAAACACACTGCGATTGTTTAGAATCGAGTATCCGAGATATTGTTATCATTATACAGCTACTCGTAAACGCTCGAGCAAACGTACTTTGCGCACTTTCAGCGATTAACGTACAATGTGCTACAAGTACATCTGCTGCGGCATTATACTGCCTGTGTATGAATTACGAAATCGTATAGACGCGCACGTCGCGAATATATACAGGCCTTACCGACCCCGGACATGCACAGATGCAGACTGAACGCCGATATACAATGTATATTATTATTTGTTATTAGCCGCGCCTGCACGACGAGTCGTCCGTCTGTGTTAGTAATGTAGAATATTTTTACCCGCTTACTGTATCACGCGGAGCGTATTTACGATGCCTGACACTTTAACTTGACAGCCCTCAAGAATATCGAAGCTGTCGCCGTGTCGTACTTACTACTCGCAGGGCCTCGAACTTATGTTATGACTTCTAGTCCTGAGTCTGCTCGAACGGCTCAAACGCTCAAACGAGATTTTACGAGGCGCATGCGCGACTCGCTCTTTTCTAAATTGCAGCTACTGCTGCTGCTGCTGCTATGTGCTGCGAATTTCTCATTCTCTCATCTCATTCATCCGTTAGAATTCGAATTCAAACTAGTTTAGTGTTTACGTCTGTTGTATGCGAGCATAAAAAGGGGGGGACGAGAGGGGTTAAGCGAAACTGCAGAAGGCGTCAGAAACATCGAAGCACGACGACTCGAAAGTCGAACGGCTTGAACGCTCAAAAGTGCAGACCAGTCCAACAAAATTTTTGCAGCAGCACCAATATTTGCGGTACTTAAAGTACGTTACGTTGTGTAATGTGTACGCGGTGTGGTGGCTACGTACTGTGCAGTGCGATAGAATTTGCGGGCTTGTTATAACCCGCACATTCAGATCATTCGCTAAAGAATACACTCATACATTCATAAACACCACGTGTTGTTATACTCATGATTAAGCAGCAAATATACTCGATAGAACTTTTTTCCTTGCTCGATGCTTAATTTTATAGTGGCAGTGCCGGCGAATATAATATTGAGCTCTCGGCTTCTTAGTTTCTAAGCCCGTGAGACTTTAGATCACGTAATAGCACTTACAAAGTGTGAAGCGTCGTACGGCTACTCGCTCAGTTTTGTCACTGTTCGCTCGAGAGACTCGTGGTGCACAAGCATACGAGGCACAAAACGTCAAAAATCTCACCCGAGTCTCAATGATCAGATTCTAATAACGGATAGCTCCCCTCTCCACCGATACCTGCTCATCTTTCTGTGCTCTCTGAAATCCGAGTCTGTATTATATACAGTTTGTGTACCTGCCGGCCGCGGGATACCGCCGGCGTACTACAACTATATACACACAAATGTGTGCGCGTATTTGCGACAACGTTTAAGGCGTACCAAGTAGCGTGCGACCAGTGAGGCAGTGACCAGTGAGCAGTGATTCAGTATACAGCGAGTGCAGACGGGCCTTTCGGTGTGACAGATATATATAATTGAAAACCCTTGGCCTACGAGCCTGGAACATGATCAAAGCGCCAGATGAAGTTCTACAAATCTTCGAGGAGCACCAATGGCAAGGCCAAGTGCAAGGGTAGCCCGAGCGTCGAGCTGATCAGGCGCGTGTCGAGCGACGCCACGACCTTCAAAAGGAACAAGCCGCTGCGCGCATCGGTGCGCCTCATCACGCGGATCCGCCAGCATGCCGCGACCATGCACGTCAACGATCGTCGCGCGGACGAGCCTCCGCATCGGCACGATTTCGGAGCGTCCCTGTCGCCGCCGCCCGCGCGCACCAGATTCCGCCGATGCTCGGCTCCCTTGAGTCCGCCGCCGCCTACGCCGCCTCCGCCGTACGAGTCGCCGCCACCTCGAGCCGGTACCGCCGCCACCGTCTCCAGCATCGCTCGGGACTTCGAGTCCAAGCTGAACATCGAGAAGCCCCGCAGAAATGACGACGACGACGACGACGACGTGTACCACAACGCCTACGAGAACCCGACGTTCTTCGACAGCTCGTTGGACTCGTCGATGGAGGCGTACTACCACCGAGGCGGCTCTGGCTCCAGCGGCGCGGAGGAGCCTCAGCTCAGCGCTCAGCGAGACAGGCTCGTTGCGAGATCGATGCACGGCCCGTCTCTCACTGTTCTCGTCGGTGGCGATCATCCCTGCTCGCTCAACGATGAGAATGCCAAATGGCCTGCGAGCCCGATCACGTTCCCGCGTTTCGAGCACTGCGACGACGAGCAACTCGTTCGAGCCAAGTATTTGTCGCCGAGAACCCTCGACAATATACGCCGGCATCCGCTGCACAATCCGTCCTTCACAGGGGTAAATTTACTCGATTACCATGTTACTGAGGCCGAGTGACGTTGCATCATTTTTTTTTTTCATTGTTATTGTTTATTGTCTCATCTTTGCTCTAGAAACCCCAGAAGATCGTCAAATTCGGATTGGGTGGCCCCAAAAGTAAACCCAGAGTCAAAAGTCCTCCCAGCAAAGCAAGTAGGTTTTTCTATAATCGTTGATCCATCTCTCTATTTCCATATCTTTCGGTAACTACTAGTAAACGATTAATTATTAAAAAAAACGCAACTACAATCATAATAAATCGGTTGTGCTCAGGACCCTGTTGGCTCGCGTTGCGATTATTTATCATTATAATTTATTGAACAGCGTGTGCCGAATTAGAAATTATTTCGCGTCAAAGTTCCCGTAAAACTGAGCATGCTCGATCATAGCCTCTCGTCATGCACCATCGTTGCGATAAAAATTAAAAAATTTTGAGCTGCATTTAAATGTTTGATGTACTGTACGTAGAGTTGCATCCACTGCAAGGAATGGACTTCTTGGAGGGGTTTGGAAAAAAAAAACAACTAAAAATCAACGATTTGGTGTCGTCGTTACCAACCAAGGCACAATCATCTCTCGACATTCATTTGCATGGTACACACGTCTCTCATTATGTTCTTTGCCTTTCTCTTTTTTTTTGCTTTTCTTCCTTGCACTTGACAATGAAAATTCATAATTGCTTCATCATTACGATACGCTGGTTTTACATAATCGAATCTAAATAAAATCATAGATCATTTTCATAAATAATTCATCATAAAAAAACATCATTAACTATGCAATTTTACTCTATAACTATCAGAAAATGATTGCAAAATATCTATCGCAGACATGCATTTACGCACTTGCATTTATTAAAAATATGTTAATTTTCCAACAGCTCTTTTTGCGGCAGTCGAACAGGGAAGTCTTGACAAAGTACGAACGATTTTGGAATCGACTGACATAGACGTTAATAAGTAAGTAAATGTTTCATTCTTTTCCACGGTCAAATGTACCGACCTTCAGAAATACAATATAACTGTAACACCCTTTTCTTCCATAGCGTCAACAGTGATAAGCTGTCAGTTCTGGATATGGCTGTTTTGACGAATAATCGGCCTCTGGCCAAATTACTTGCCAAGTTCGGGGCCCGAGAAGGCGACAACTGTAAGTCCTCGTTGTTTTAAAGACATTGATTTCTCAATAACACATCTATGTCAGAATTTTCACACGCTTTCTAATATTTTTTTTCTTTCCATTCATACAGTCAAATCGTCGGAATCTCTAGGTAAACACCTGGCGTCGCTGTTAGTCGAATCAGAGCATCGCGTGCAAGAGTTGACCGGTGTGCCGTCGATCGGTCAAAGTTCCAGCGGTAGAGTTCCTTTCATGGAAAATTCGGCCTACATTCATCGCGGCAGTTTCACGTCTCAGAACAACAATCTAACTGGCTGCAGTGGAGGAGGAAGTAGCTCAGAAGACAAACAGCTAGTATTATGGGAACGCAGAGCTCGGGCTCTGCGAAAAATGCTAGCTGGCTTCGAGCAAACTCGTAAGGCTTCAGATTATTTCTCAAACCAGCAATTTATCCAGGTTTAAAGCTCTTCTTCGATGTAAAATGTTGCAGGACCTCCGGATATTCTGTTTATGGTATCAATTGAAGTAAGCAGTACTTCGTCAATTGTAGCACGATTTTTCGACTCTGATATGCAAGATACGTCCATTTGTACGAAATTTAAAATTCAATGGAGCTTCTGCGAGGACTTTTCTGTCATGATCGGTGAGCGTGAGGTTCTCGATATGAAGCAAAAAGAGTGTCGTATCGAAGGACTAGACCAAGGTCGTAGGTATCATTTTCGTGCTGCCGCTGGCAATCTCAAAGGGTACAGCAGATTTAAGCCGACGCAGCCAGAATATTTGACACCTAATAGTACGTTTTTTCATTTATTATTTCTTATTAATTAATTAATCATTATGTTGGTGATAATCTAGTTGTAATGCTATATAAACTACCCAGGTTGGAGGGACGTTGACGGCCGAGGCACTCGTTCGACTAGTCGCTTAGAACAGTTAGATAGTCTTTTAACAGACGTAAGAGGTCCCGAGTACAGTCTTGAAACACCAGCGGTGCAGCGGCGAAATCATAAAAAGACGAAAACAACAATCAAACAACTCTTCACGGCTACTAGCAAGTTCCAGAAAAATTTACGCCGCGGTGTTTTTCTCAGCTGCGTTTTTTATCACGAAGACAAAGTTTTATTGACAAACGAAGATTTTTTACCGGTAATCGAAATCGATGAAACGTATCCGAGCTGCGTACAGAATGATTTTCATTGGTTCATGAAAGTAGCTTGCTCCTGGGAAGATGTAAAACCCTTGAAACAGGACATGGAAAAAAGTCATAGCAATACAAGTAATCACTTTCGAGTTAAACTTCTCAATTCTGCTGCACAGATGCAGGTACTATTATTATACCAATATGAATTTTTGTTTGTAATCTTTTTTTATTTATCACGATGCTTTTTTGCATGTACATATTCGATCGATTATTAGACGGCGCTTTGTACTCAAGAGCTCGGAAAATTCTACCATAAACCTATTAAAGATGTGCATGGTACACTGGTGTTTTCTACAGTTCATTGTGTTAAGACTCCAAAACATGTATCGGTTCTAAACAGTAGGTGGATTCCGTTAGCAAAAGTAACAAAAAAGCTCATTGCGCATGAAGACAGCAATGTTGCTGACATGCTGATGGCCAGTATTCATGATCAAATATCCTATCACCAAGTTAGCAGTATAAAATTACCCAGAGGTTTGTACCTTGGCTATCTTAAAATGCAAAGTAGTGTGGACTCGATTCAAGTTGTTGTACCAACTAAGTCGCCTAATATGCTGCCTCATTGTAAAATTCGAGATAATTCACATGTCACAGCGTAAGTTGATTTTAAAATTTACTTGTATACATAATGTAGAAAAAAAGTTCTAATAGACTTTATTACAATTCACAGCGAAGAATGGGAGTATTTGAAGAGATTGGGTAGGTTACAAGGTCTAAGTGCAAATAGCAATAGCGATGACAGCGATGACAAAGAAAATTTGGTTGAATTAAATGGAAATGAACAACAAAAAGCATTCGTTGATGCCGTAGCTGCATCTACAAAGCGACTTTTTGCCTACATGGATATTGGTCCAGAAGATTCTTTGGCTCATAGATTATATGATATAGAAGTCATCGAGTTGAGTACTGACGTGTCACTTCTTGTGGTAGTTCCGCCAGCTGACAACGCATGTTCCGTGCCCGGAACACGAGAAATTTTACTGCAACGTGGTGATCTGCTCTCACTATCTGTTCAAGTTTTTGAAATGGTGCATCTGGGTACATATCAAAAAGATGTTACTGATAGATTTTCACGACTCAGTTGTATACTTGAGCTCGACACAGCACAAGCTCAACATAGTCAACGAGAAGCTTTCAGTAATTCTGAACTCAGCGTAGCAAAGGACAAACTCGCTAAGCTACAAGATATACAAAGCCAAGCCAACACTGTTTGGAAAGGGGCTCGTTGGCTCATTGATCTCATTGCATTCGCTAGAGATCGAAGCTCACTAACTATGTCTTCGCAATCGGTAAGTTCACATGTATCTTGTCCGATTTTATTTATAGGGCAATTTATTGTATAGTGCTAATTATAAATGTTACTATTTTTGCTAGACTGCATCTTGTTGGTCTCAAAATTCTGGTATTAGTATAAAACACTTATTGAGCTTGGAGCGAAATAAAAACACAAACAGTGGAAATAATCTGAAAAGGAGTTTATTACAAATACCACCAAGAGATCCAAAACTAGTAAAATCGAGTCCCGGACGCGGTAGTTGGCCTGGTCCAGGCGTAGGAAACATCTCTGGCTGCTCAGGTACAAATTTGTTGGCAACAGAACTAAGTAAAAGTGAGCAACAGCTATCCATGGGGCCATACCCTCGAAAAGGTAGCAACAGCTCAAATTGCTCATCAACTTCGGAACCGCATAGTCAAGCGTCTTCAAATTCGGCATTTCTTATGCCAGCTCCACCAGTACCACCTCACAGATTTCCACAGCACCAGAACAGGCTACCTCCCTCAAAGTCTGAGGATGCACTTATTTTGGCTTGCAAGGCTCAAAAACAGGCATCTAGCCAATTGCAATTGCAGCAGCAACAGCAGCAGCTTTATAATTGTCGCAATCAAGGCAAAAGCTCACTTTCAGCTTCAACGAGTCCTGTCATGAGCAGTGCTAGTACTAGTCGATCTAGCGTTAATGAAGATCAAACCAGATTACTGAAAACTACCAAGTCATATAATCCAGCCCCGGTAGCCAGTGTGGCATCGATCGCGAATGATCTTTGCAATTCTGAAAAGTTTTCAGGAGCTGAAGACAAAGACGAAACCAATACAGAGCTGACTTCAGGAGTTCGTATTGCTCCTCTGCCTGGTATTCTTCAGGTAAAAAAAGCAACATTTCTATTATGAGAATCTACTCTATCCGACGCTGATCATTTTCTCTATCCAGGTGTATGCAGCCTACGAAACTGGTCTAGCCACAGGTACGAGTTTAAAATTACACGTGACAGGCCGTACGACAGCTCGAGAAGTCGTTGACCTCGTAGTCAAACAGTTGAATATGGCTGTGGTATTGAAAGGACTTGAAGGACCTGTATATTCACCGGAAGAGCTATCTAATTTTTGCTTAGTTGCGGTGATTGGAGCTAGGGAACGTTGTCTCAGGGACGATTTTAAACCTCTTCAGCTGCAAAATCCATGGAAAAAAGGTCGCCTTTATGTGCGGCAAAAACATGATGTTTTGGCAGCTCTGGAACACAGTAGCAAACACACAGCTTTTTTGTAAAAAATTTTTGTACCTAACACAAAATCTCCCTTCAATTACCTTACTATCTTGTCCTAGTCTTGATTCCCAAATGAAATCAATTTTTTTATTTTGGAACAAAGCATGTGGAAACAATTTTTTATGTTTCCCAAGAGTAGCGAATTTTACGTGATCTCATTCTTACTGACTGTTCCTACAGAGTATATCTGGCATGCTCGTTGCATCTTGCCAGTTTTTTTTCGAGCTTCCATTATTTGTATGTTGAAATTCCAACTCTGATGACAGTAAGGAAGTACGAAATGCAATTAGTCGTCAATTTAAAAAAAAAAAATTCAAAAATTTATTACTCTTGTACAAAAATAAGTGATATTAATTTCGCCAAAATATTAAGAATGTATATTTTACCACATTGAAAAATGTACGGTTATCAGCAGTAAAGATATTTTTCCGTCTTATAGCGTTGTTGGTAAAATTGACACAATTGTAAGTGGTTCGTGTAGTTTCTACGTGAATGCATCTCGATAGGTTAAAAAATTTTAGAATTTTTTGTTTGTTTAAATTTTATTGAGAATTTTAGACTTGTGAGATTTTAGAAAACAAAAAAAAACCGAGCCTCAAATGAGAGATGCTCTCAAATTTATTAATGTCTAAAAACAACAAAGTAACGATTATAATTAACCGTGACACCAAATAAACTTTAAGCAATCTATTGAGTTAAGAATAGGATATAAATTATATAAATATTATATGCATGTATTTGTTAAGAGTCATGCACAATTTTAAAGAAAAACGTGTGTACACAAACTGACCAAGCATGAATACGCGAGAAATGAATCGATTTTGTCTATTATAGTTGTATATTATTGTGTGTTAAAAAAGGTATGACTTAATGGGCAATTTTGTTTACGTTTACGAAACAACGAAAGTACCAAGTTCCATTGGTAATATTATTCTGAATTGTAAAACAACCTAATTAGCAAAAAAATCAAGCAACGTATAATTGATGAAAGAAATAAATTTTTTCTATTGAATTGTTTAACACATTCGTCGGTGAGTTTATGATTATAATTTTACTAAATTATGGGACCACTACAAGGACAAAATATAAGTACTTTGCCAATATCAAGATCGAATCTTTTGATAACCGACGAATTGTGATACCAAGAATTCCAATGTTTAACGATACTCAACATAATTGTTGCGAAAACTTGACGTTTATCTTGGGTTTCAACAATTCTTTGTTAATACTCAAGAGTACCGATATTTATTTCTTATACTAGATATTTACATAAGTTATTTTTGTAAAAAAAAAATTTGAACGTTAATATATTAAAATAGAAGTTGAATATACATAGAATGTTGTTGATTCGTTGTCGTAAAAGTTGAATGTAATTTGATTGTTAATTTAATTTGAAGTTGTTCGAAACGAATATTTGACACTTCAAATTCAAGTCTTATATCATAACTAACATTGAATACTTTCAAATGTAATTTTTAGAAACTATTTTTAATTGTTGACGTAGTTTTACGTTCGTTGGACGTAAAAAATTTATTTCAGGCGTATTAGGCAATAAATATGATGAAATATAATTGAAATTGAATTCCTTATGATCGAACGTTGTTTTTTTTTTGTCCTAAAAATGAAAATTCAAGTTTAATTTTGGAAAAATGAAAAGCTGAAATTGATCGGTATGATACATAAATTCACACAATAATCGTAAATGTATGATAAGTATAAAAAATGACATTGTAGCATTTTCTGGATGTTATAAAATTGATGTTTATGAAAACAAAAGACAAAATTCAATTACAATTACTTAGATTAAATATTAAAAATACAATGAGCTGTGTAGTATATATTATTGTAAAGCTAAAGACTGGGCACGAAGGAATGTACGAGGTAGAAATGAGCAGAGGTGTATCGAGTAAAAAAATTTGTAAAAACGAGTGCGTGAATTTTTGATGAGTGCGCGCGAGCGAAACAAAAAGTGGTTACTAAACGCGAAGTAAATGAGAGGAATACCACGATATCTTTCACGATGCGAGCTTTTAGACGAGATTTATGCCATACTCCAATTTTATATATATACTAAATATTAATCGTAACAAAGGTAAAAAGTAAAATGAACATTATATATATTATACATATATATATTATAAAACAAAATATTAAAATAAAGATATTTTTTGTGCGAAACTCGATTTTATCTTAAAGAACAGGGAAAAAAAGTAACGGATAGATAAACAATTATGTATCAAAGTAAATGAAATTGCATGCAAAATATCAAAGTATGGAAAGTTAGTTGACGAAAACAGTGAGATGAAAATTGACTCAAGAAAACTTTAAAAACATCATTGATATCTGATAAATTTTGGCCAATTGTTAATAAATAAGATAAAAAAAAGTAACAAGTCAATAATTGTTGTACTGTACCTAGTAAAATCCACGAGAATCCACGACCAATCCACGAGAATCCATGAGAGAACAAAGCAAGAGATTCGGAAAGCGCGTTAATATCGTAATTGTTTCCTTGGTACGTGCTTTGAATCGCTGAGTGACCTGCTTGTGCAGGTGCAGTAATGCACCAGTACTGGGCATCGTTAATTAAGTAGCAGCGAGATTGTAAAATCGTAAGGTGAAACGGTGAAAAATTACAAGAGTGAAGCCGCCGGGGTCTCGGCAGCTGCAAAGAGGTGTAGAGGTAGGCTACACAGGTTGCACACAGGTTGCACACACAGGTGCAGGTGCATTATGGCACGGCTGTGTAACGCGGGCGTCATTCGGCGCGCGTAAAGAGAGCGAGAAAAGCGAGACAAGAGCGGGAGTAGCAGCGGCAGCGGCGCAGCAGGCACAGAGCTGGCAGACAGCTCAGCTCGCAGAGCCGCGCGAATCCGCGATCGGAGCCGCGTGCGACCTCCTTTTGGTATTTGACCCAGTGGCGGCTTTGCTGGCGTGCCATAAAGTACAATATATAAGAGCGCCCGGAGCGGCCGCGATCGTCGCAGACCGAGCTGCGATCTGGCCACGCGCACAGCCTTCTCTTGTGTTGTTGTTCGTGCCGCATTCGAATAAGCAATACCGATTCGAGTGTGCAAGCGCGTCAGTGTCGAATCGCAGCCGATCGAGTGTGACAATCGGCTCTCCGCGATCGTTCTACTATGTCCGAGGGCTGCACGAGTAGCAGCAGCAGCAGCAGCAGCAGCAGCAGCAGCGGCAGCAGTGGTGGTGGCGGCGCTACCCCGTCCAAGTACTCGGGGGTCCGGGGGCCAAGCTGCTGCGCTCCAGCTGCTTCCGGCTCGGCGATCGGCAACTGCTCGGGCTCGGCGGCCGATGCCAGGCCGCAGCTGCGTCACGTACAGGTTCGGGCGAAAATCCTCTACGGTTCGGGCAAAGCCATCGCCACTCTGCAGGCCCAAGAGAAGGCTGCTAGGAGCCGGCCTTGATCGACTGGTAATATGAATTCTTGTAGCAATTAAAGTTCGATCGGAGACGCGCGACGATCATTCATACGGGTCGACTTGGTAGAAAATCCGGAACAATTATTGCGAGCTACGAACGTCACAAAGTGCAGAATCGGTGTTGGCGCCGATCGGTCGGTACAGCGATATGGCTGCGGGTCTCGTGCGGCGTTACGCGTGTATCGCGCGTACCATATTATACACACGTAAACGCAGGTGGCGCGCGCTCACACACACACATGCACACTCGAGCACGCAGACTTATCGTCGATATATTACAAGCTGTACAGTTGCACGAGAACGAGTCGACGAAATTTTCCTCTCTTTCCCACTCCTGCGCTCGGTCGATCGGCTGCAGTCGGTACTCGCGGCTCTCTTGGCTTCGCAGCGAGCAGGCAAATATGTACGTATACGATTTTGCGGGTCATCAACCGGGCGCGCGGCTCGCTACTCCTTCCGAGCGGGATTCGAGGATGAGTTTTGAAGAGCCGCGCGGAGGCAAAGAGGAAAAGGGAGAGAGAGAGAGAGAGAGAGAAAGAGACGAAGCTTTGGGGTTTTTTTGCACTTTTGCTGGCGCACCTTGTTTTTGCCTCGACAGTACGAAAGTAGTCGTCGGTCAGCGAATAACCTTTGCTGCATCGAAATGTTCTCCTCCTCGAGCGCGGTAAGAATTAGCGGTTTCGCTGGCGTTTGACCGCTCGGGCGCGACTCGGTTTCGCTGCTCTCCCCGTCATTCCGCGATCGCGACCCAAGTGCGTCGAGTCGAGAGGGACGAGAAAAAATTCCGCTGCTCTTTAACGCGTTCAACCGCGCCAATTAACCCGCACCACTTTTGGATGTATAGCCACATAGCCCGAAAGCGTATCCCACTCGACTTGCTCAACATCGACTTGGATTCGGCCTCGGCGACATGTCGCTCTACCGATCGTAAGTATACTGTGCCGCACATTCGTGCGCGGCGATTGACCGACAGCTCGATTGACCCGAAATTTTTCAACCGGTTATTCATGGCTCGCCGAGAATTGGACGTTTCTTGACGTTTCTTGACGTTTCTTGACGTTTCTTGACGTTTTGACATAGCCAAGTTTTTGCGCAGGATCGTGGCGTTATCGCTGCTGCTGCTGCTGAGCCATCGGGGCAGGCTCGAGCCGCTGCCGCTCGGAGATTCTTCTTTGCCGAGTCAGCGAGATTTGGACGATGCCGCCGACTTTGGTATCCAGGCGATGAACGACCTGTACTCGACGACCGAGCCGAAGCTTTACGAAATGGGCTTGTTCCTGAAGGCCGACGAGCCGGCCCGTTACCTGGCCGCCTTCAACGAGCAGAGCGACGACGCCAGACAATTGGCCAAGCTCGGCTACGCTTCCATCGAAGCCGCCAAGCGCATCCGCAGCAAGTGAGGCCTCGTTCCGATCTCGATCAAGCTCCTTTATTATTTATCATTATTATACGCGGACGTCGGCCGGTTCGTAGGTTTCCGAACGTGGTGCGCTTGAAGCAGGCGTCGGGGGCCGCGTCCAGCCAACTGCCCGACTGCCCGAGGAGGGGAATCGTGCCGCAGTGCCCCCCGGCCAGCCTCAGGTACAGAACGACCGACGGCAGCTGCAACAACCTCCGGGAGCTGTGGTGGGGCTCGGCCATGTCGACGATGCAGCGCTTCCTGCCGGCGGCCTACGAGGACGGCATCGAGAGCGTCCGGCGATCGGTCACGGGGGCCGAGCTGCCGAGCGCGCGCCGGCTCAGCGACCAGCTGCACGAGGAGCGCGACGAGCCGCTCAGCTCGGTCAGCCACATGCTCATGCAGTGGGGCCAGTTCGTCGACCACGACATCACGGCCACCGGCCAGAGCCGAGGCTTCAGGGGCAGCGTGCCCCAGTGCTGTCGCCAGGGGGGCGCCGCCTTCCAGCCCCGAGACTCCATGGTAATTATATTATAGAGTAATTACGCTCTTTCGAAGGACGTAGAGGGCCATTTTGTAAGATTGCGGATCGCAGCACCCCGACTGCCTGCCCATCGCCGTGGAGGCCGACGACAGCCACCTGGGCCGCTTCGGGATCAGGTGTCTCGAGTTCGTGCGCAGCGGGCCAGCCCCGCGCGAGGACTGCGGCTTCGGGCCCAGAGAGCAGCTGTCCCAGGTGACGAGCTTCATCGACGCCTCGACCGTCTACAGCAGCAGCGCCAAGCAGAGCGACGCCCTTCGGCTCTTCCGCAATGGTGAGTGAGCGATCGACCGACCGACCGACCGACAAAACGCATCCTCTCTGACGACCTCCGACTCGCGAGCAGGTCTCATGCAGTACGGGAAACAGGCGGCCGAGCGACCACTGCTGCCGAAGCGACGCGACCTCGAGTCTGACTTGTGCAGGCGGGGCTCCCTGTCGACGAGCTGCTTCCAGGCCGGGGACGCGCGTCTCTCCGAGCAGCCTGCCCTCATCGGGCTGCACGTCGTCTTTCTGCGGCTGCACAATCGCCTGGCCACGCGCCTCTCCAGCCTCAATCCGCACTGGTCGGACGAGCGACTGTTCCAGGAGACGCGCCGCATCGTCGGGGCCCTCGTCCAGCACATCACCTACCGCGAGTTCCTGCCCATCGTCCTCGGGCCCGACGTCATGGGCATCTTCGACATCGAGCTCCGCCGCAAGGGATACTACGACGGCTACGATCCCAGCGTCAATCCCAATATAGCCAACAGCTTCGCCGCGGCGGCTTACCGATTCGGCCACTCGCTCGTGCAGCGGACCTTTGCCCGCTTTGACAGCCAGCACCAGCCTTTGCTCGACAGTAAGTCATTGCAACGATTTTTTATGCTTAACAACATTTATTTCATTTTCTTCTCGATAATAATTCAAGGGCAAACTCATCGTGAATATGTAAAAACAAACTGATTGCTTGTAAACTGATTTCCTTTTTATCCATTAGCTCAATCAAATTACTTTGTATTCGTCATCAACTTTATTATCAAGAAATAGGGGCCTCTTGTGAAAAACACAACATTTACAAATTTTAATCTTGATACAATTAAAATGTTATTATTGCTTTAAAAATCTAGAACGATCTATTTTTTGTATCAAGTGTCGCAACTTTTAACGATATCGAAATAATCCGATAGAACTTGAGGAAAGTTTTAATTGAAAAATCAGTAATTAGACCAGTGAAAACTTACATGAAATTGCATTTTGTTGGGTAATGATGAAGCCAGGTATACTCGAAAGTTTTGGGTGCGCTGAATCCAAATCCAATGTTATTATTTTTCTAAACCCTAGCGTCAGGATGATAAAATTGAGGGTGAAAGGGTTTTTCTTATATCTTGCGAATGAAGCAAGATACGAAAAAATAAGTTGCACCAACCGATTCGTCGTAAAATTTTATTCGAATTCAGAGCATCCAAAAACATTGAGCATACTAGCTTTCATCACTATAGTCAATAAAATGTAATTTCATGCAAGTTTTCACTGGACTATAATATAAAAAGTCGTTCTTAAAATATATTCCGATAAAAATAAATGGAATCTTTGATACCGATGAGAAAAAATGGTAACTTTTTGTCAGACGTAACGATCCACGAAGAGTTTGCGCATCCGTCGAACCTCGAGGCGGCCGGAGCCGTCGATCGGATCATCCTGGGCCTGGTGAACCAGCCGGCCCAAAGGCGCGATCGGTTCATCTCGCGCGAGCTGACTCGCCACCTGTTCCAATCCGGGGCGTCGGGTTTCGGCCTCGATCTGGCAGCCATCAACATTCAGCGGGGCCGCGACCACGGCATACCCAGCTACGCGTCGTGGCGCGAGGCCTGCTCGCTCGGGCCCATCCGCGACTGGAACGACGTGGCCAAGGTGAGCTCGGTCGAGGCGGCCGCCAAGTTCCAGCGGCTGTACGCCTCGGCCCTGGACCTCGACCTGTTCTCGGCCGGTCTGGCGGAGCGACCCGTGGCGGGTGGACTCGTCGGGCCGACGTTCGCCTGCATCATAGCTCAGCAGTTCCGGGCGCTGCGCAAGGGCGACCGCTTCTGGTACGAGAACGACCAGCCCCAGAGCGGCTTCAGTCCCGAGCAGCTCAAGCAGATTCGCCGGAGCTCGCTGGCTCAGCTGCTCTGCGCCACGGCCGAGCGCGTCGAGAGCATCCAGCCGTTCGTCATGCTGATGGCCGACTCGCTGCGCAACAAGCGCCTCTCCTGCCGCCAAGAGGCCCTTCTTCAGCCGATGGACCTCGAGCCGTGGCGCGAGTCCTCGCCGAGGGCCTCGAGACGGACGGGTGCCGCGCCGGCCCATCATCAGGCGCAGCAGCAGCAGCAGCAGCAGCAACGACCCGTCAAACAGCCGACGCGCACCCGCATCAGCCAGAACAATCGGGTCCAGGTGGCGAGGCCCGTCGGCTCCCGGGACAACCTCACCATCGTCGTGCACAACACCGCCGTCAATGCTCCGATCTTCGTCTCGGACTCCGTCTACGGTTCGGACGTCAGGCTCGGGCAATTTTTACCCCCGGCCAGCGCGGCTCCGACTCAAGCCCTTCCTTCCACTCCTGTGAACCAATCTCCGGCTAACCCGCCGAGACCTCCGACTTACTATCCGCACAACTTCAACGATCCCAACAATCCGGACCCTCCGCTCTACGGCTACGAATCGCTACCGCAGCTCATTCGCAGTCACCTGCTCGCGGCTCAGCGCCAGCACAATCAGTTCGCCACCCTCCAATCGCCCGTGGAGTCCGCAGCCTCGGTGACTTCCTCTTCTGGGACGGACGTTCACGAGCTGGATTACACCGACCAAAATCCAAATGACGATCCGGCTTTTAGGTAATAACAAAAATCTTTTCACATTTAACTCTATGCTCTTCGTAGTCCATATTTGCACAATAACGTGCCAATTTATTCTTACTTAGAATCGCCAACGATCGATCTCCGCCGTTAGGGCAGCAGAACGAGGATTCAACGACACAGACGCAATCCGACGACGCGGATATCTGGAATCGACTGCCGAAACCTCTGAAACTCAGATGACGCTTACCGCTGGATGAGACATAGTTTCTGGGAAGCTGCCACCGAGGAGCAATGATATTTCGCGCAATTATGACTCATACCGATTCCTCATAACGCTGCTATCCGATCATCTACTCTTATTTAGTTAAGGAGGTTCGGGAGTCTCAGAGGGGGACGAAGCGGGACGCGAGGGGCTCCTATACTTCCAATGTTAAATTTTCAGCGCTGCCAACTTCGAAATAACACGAAATTGTAGGTTTTTTCAATGAGCTGGCACACAATTATAGCTATTATTAATAATTCAATCATTTTGATGAGTTTTTTTCGATGTTTTAGGCTTAAAACAATACTCTATTTGTCATTAGAGTCGAATGAGCACATATTTTTGTTGTTCTAGCTCATTTGTTGGTTAGGGTACGCGCAAATGACCCACGAATTTTTACACATAACAATTTATTTCTCGATAACTAAGCGGTCTATGAACTTCTTTTTGCAGTCAAATTATTCCTTATTAAATTTCCTACATGTACGTATTTTTTTCTATTTAGTTTTTGTTTTTTTACATTATGTTTATGCTCATTGAAAGCGAAAATTCATGATTTCTCATAAGAAACCATGTTAAATGGTCAAAAAATTTTTTCATTATTTTAACAAAATTTTGCGGTGAAAAGTTGTATTTTGATATTAACATTCATATTATAAAGTTTCAAAGCAATTAAACGTGTTTTAAAAATTTGGCTGCATTTCGCTGAGACTCCCGAACCTCCTTAATCGGATTGCCGCTTTTTCTCGACTGTTTGGACCAATTAACATTGTCACTTTAATTTATTAAATGTACACAACTTAGACCTGAAAATTACAGGCTTTCAGTTCTTAATATCTCGATATCTCAAGTGACTTTGATTGTCAATGAGTAACACCTTAAAACTACTAAAAGACGATTGTGATGCTCTTTCATGATTCACACAATGAAACCGTCGCATCGCTACTAATTGAAAACCTACTTTTTTTACTATAGATTCTTTCGATGACCCATAATTTTTGTATTTACTTATTATAACAAGCTATAAATCAAAATCAAAAAGTTCACTGGAAAATAAAAATAATGTAACTTTTCGAATAAAATCATATGAATTTTTATTGTATAATTTATATGTGTATTTATTAAGTTATTAAAAAAATAATACTGGAAAAATAAATTTTTGTCATTTTTCAATTATTATAAATTCGGATACCACAATAGCTTCATAATGGCACACAATACATTCATCTGCAGCACTATCATTGTTATTCTAATACAATTTAGCACCAATAAATACTTCTAGTTGATGTAAAAAAATGAACAAATTAAAATCGTCTAAAAAATATTTGTTTTATTGATGTATAATCATTATGTTTCAGCATGTTCTTCATTTGATAAAAATCACTTTTATGTCATGACAAAATTCTAATCATTAAAAGTAGTACTAATTAAAATTTTTAAATTTACTTATGAAATACATAAAAAAAAAATAAAAATTAAAGATTCATTTCAAAATCTAAAGCTATAGTTTAAAATACTGATAAATTTAACATGGGCCTACGTTTTTTTCCATGAATAATACATTTCCAAAGGTCTATTAACACGCCAAAATTTATCATTTACTTGACGAAGAGTCTGTGAACCACTCAAAACCACTAGTTGGCCTGGTGTTGGAGCTATATAAATGCAAAAGTTTAATAGTCTTTCAGATTCAGACAGCATTTCAGTATCTAAATCTAAAGTCAACCTCATAGCCAAGTATTTACTCAGATGATCCACTGAAATATAAAAATAATACGTTAAGTGATTTAGAAGCTTTGAAAGTAAAAAATAAAGTAAAAATAGTAATCATATTTACCTGTGGCATCAGCTGTTGTTTTAATATACCTAATGCAATTTTCTTTCAAAGCTTTTATAAGGGAATTGTCGCTAGCCATTTCAGTAGGGTGAGGTTTGAAGACTAATTCTATTTCATTTGGCATGAGTGGATCGCTTGATCCTTCTCCTTCTGTATCAACCATAGAATCTTTACCACCTGTTTCAGCTTCAGCACTAGATGAATCATTTTCTGAATTCTGAAAACTATTTGACTGCTTGAAGTGTTTAGAATTGGATGGAACTGGTGACGGCGTCATAGAATTTCTTGAAGCTGCTCCTGAATCATTTTATGAAGAATCACAAATAAGTTGAAATAAAAATACAGTAGCAAAAGATCAGAAACAAAAAAAAGCTCACCAGATACGGCAGGGCTGGCCACTGGCTGTGATAAGCCATTGGAATTATTGGAGTGGTTATCTCTAGATGGACCATTAGACTGTGGACTTTCCAATTGATTGTTATTTGTGGAAGCATTGGAAGTTTGATTGAGAGATCGATTGTTATTGAAATTAGCCGACGCGGTAGGTACGTCTGCATCGCCGGCATTTTTTCTCGAGCGCTGAGGCCTATTCTGACTTTGAAGTTTGATACCTTCAGTGATAGAGTTGACAAGAGCAGCTTGGGAGTGCGAATTATTGAGTTGAGCCAGAACTCGCTCTTGGTGAGCTTCGTATTCGTCTCGACTTGGATAGATTTTAGAAATGAGCAAATCAAAATTCGGATCCGGCCGGAGCGAGCGTTTGGATACGAGTTTTTTTCTACAAGTGGGACACTCCTGAAAAAAATTTTCAAATTTCAAAAACAATTCTAGCTCAGAGATAGTTCTAAATGTCATCAGAGCATAAGGCCAAGCACGAGCTGTACTTACTTTGTTGCCACTGCGAAGCGCAGTAATGATACAATCGGAACAAAATCGATGCAGGCACTCTTTCGTCGTCATTGTCTTCTTGAGCATGTCGAGACAGATGGGACACATAAGCTCGCTATGAAGACTTCTGGGACTGACAGCTATTTCGGTGCTGTCAGTTATGGCTTCCTGGGGAGTGCGATGCAGCTCGTACAAGGACAACTCCCAAGTCTTATTCAAGCCAATTTGTTCGGTCGAGGCCATGCCGATGGTGATTCCCGAGGCGAGGATTCGGAGCAACGTGTTGAAGAAGCGTGAAAAGCGGCCGGTGTTTTGATCGCGCACAAAGAAGCACGAGAGATGCGAGTAAGCCGCCTGCGACGTGCTACGATGTGCACGTTGCAGTGCGTTGCACACGCGATAGGATCATGCACACCCACGCACTCACACACGCGCGCGCGCACACACACAGGGACTCGGTAAGTCACTAGTTATCACAGAGCGTAGGCAAGCACGCAATATCGAAGCAAGATTTGCCTGATAACTATTTGCATGGAGTTAAATATCACAAATAGAGATTGAACGTTGACATTCTAAGGAAATATATACGAGTGTGCAGTTATATTATGCTCGAGAAGCGACGTAGTTGTACAGACTCAGGAGTGTGGCGTGCAGAGTAATGCTAGTGTAAAGCGCGTCGCTCTCTGCCGACTGTAGTAAGTACGCCGCCTGCGACTCTGCAATTGCGAAATGCGCCGCTGAGCCGACTCGATCACTGGCGGCCGGACGCTGGTGGAGGGATACGTCATCCGAATAGGGATGAATGCCTTATACTGAAAGTTGGCTGTTGGAGTCGACTGCGTGCGCGCGCACTGTAAATTTTTGTTTAAAATGAAAGGGCGAAAGGCCTAGTTGGAATTGGACTCATAAATTTTATTTTTAATGCTCATTGGAACGATGTATCAATATGGGAAGAAGCAATTGAATTGTAGAACTGGACGACTCGGAGTTTCGCGCGATTGGTCAGATCAATGCTGTTTACGAATTCATCGGCGTTGCAGCATAAGGACAGCAAAACATTTAATAGAGAGTGGGTCTGATTGTGCGAGTCGCGGTTGCCAGACATCAGGCTGCACCGCATCCTACGACTGACAGAATGGCTCGCCAGTCACAACACGTTACGGGTCAGACTCCGCTGTGTGTTGTACACATACTGAGCAGACTGTTAGCGAGCAGCGGCGCGAGCAGCGAGTTCTGGTACTATAGTCTGCTGGCTGTGGCTATATACTATATACCCAGTATACCTATATATATACATAGGATGTAGAGAATACTGCTGTATGAACTGTACATCGTAAGACTGTGGACCGTGGAGCAGCGGAGGTCGAGTTGGGAGGAGAAGCGAGAGAAGCGCATACACTGTTATTGGACGTGTAGGTAGTTATCAATCAAAGCGAGTGTGCGTGCTGTATAGGCTAGAGCAGCGAAAACAACGCGAGCTCCGAGCTCCCCGAGCGCCGTTCAGCTGCTGTATATGCTGTACCGACAAACTCGGTCGAGCTCTGCGCCTCTCTCCTGCTCTTTCTTCGTGATCTTTCGCGTTGAGTGCGCGTACGAGCGACAAAGTGAACGGCCTGGCGTACCATAGCAGCAGCATAAACCTATACGCAAACACACACGTAGGCGCAGAAAGTTGACGCGCTCGCGGGTCGTGGCCCAGTAGGCAGCGATCTACCGCGAGCGAAGCAGCTCTCCGCGTCTCGTCGCGCGCCTACGGACCCAAAAGTGAGCGTGCGCGTGTGCGTGTGCAAGACAGAAAGAGAGAAAGAGAGCGCGTGTGCGTGCGTGCGTGCGTGCGTGTGGCCGGGCTGCGGTAGCCCGATCGAGCTTCGACAAAGCCACCGACGGCCGACGACAACAAAGAGAGAGTCGTGCAGCGAGCGTGCCCTCTTGGGCTTTTGGAGCAGCGTCGCGAATAGCGAGTGCAGTGCGCGATTAACCATGGCCACCGCGACGGGAGCTCGCTGGCCAGTGCTGCTGCTGTTGCTGCTGCTGTCATTCGCCTGGCTCACGAGGCCGTCCCGAGGAGCATCCAACGATGCTGTCAAGGCGACGACGATCGGCGACGACCTCGGCGAGAGGCTGCGCAGGAAGCTGGACGAGAGCGCGGGCCTCAAGTCGCT
This sequence comes from Trichogramma pretiosum, assembly GCF_000599845.2. Taxonomy (NCBI): domain Eukaryota; kingdom Metazoa; phylum Arthropoda; class Insecta; order Hymenoptera; family Trichogrammatidae; genus Trichogramma; species Trichogramma pretiosum. Next base: position 2,587,831 of record NW_019641678.1, read on the forward strand.
CGTCTACACGGGCTTCAACAGCACGAGCTCGCTGGCCTACAACGCCAGCACGGACTTCGACCCCATGGGCATGGGCCAGCTCTACAACGTGACCAACGCCTTCATCGACTTTCTACATCCCAAGCAGGCTTTTCCCGAAGGTATGTGTACGAGTCGCGCGAGATAGAGAAACCTGCGTCTAAAAAACTCGTCGCCTGTCTATATAGCGACGCAAAGTCATATGACATTAGCGACGGCCTAGCCTAGCTTACACAAGCAGCCCGTGCGACGAGGTTATTGTGTTTAAATGTCCCCCTTTGCGCTCCTTCCGCACACATGTACACGAGCTGCTGCTGCTTTTTTTCTCTCCGCAATTAAGCGTCATAACTGGCTGGACTAATTTGTAATGAATAATCGACGAGCGCATTCGAGTGACTCACGCGACCGTTACACGCGGCGACCAACTGCTGTTGTTGCCGTTGTTCCAACTACCTACGGGTTTTAAAATAGTAAGGACGCAGCTTTGAGCCGTCCATTCGGTCGTCTATCGATGTTTCGGCGCGCGTTGACATGGTTTAATTATGCATGGACACACGCTACAGGCAAACGTGACAGATCGCGCATATTATAAAAATGAGATGAGATCGGAGGAGGATGGATCGCGAAGCGTTGGGGCCCGCTGCCTCCGCGTTGCTGCGCTTGCCTCTACACGTAACGGTCCTAATCTTTCTTTGCGTGTATAGCGGCGAGTCCGCGATGTAGCTCTTGGCTCGAGTCGCGTATCTCCTTTCTATGAGATAGTATACACAGCAGAGCAGCATCATAGAGTAGAGCGTGTATACGTACTGTCTCTCTTTCTCTCACTCAGTCCACTTAGACGCTGCAGCTGATCGGCTCCGAGATTCGAGTCGTTTGCACCTTCACTCGTACTTACAGGTTCCGCGCTCGTGCGACCTAATACTTGTAAACACATGCATACACGTATACGCAGCGAGTGCACGTACGCATTGACTCCGCTGCGCTCGGTTTACCCGAATCGCTTTAAACTGCCACTTAAATAATACATTACAAGTACTTGACGCGAGATACGTCCCGTTGAAAGCTCGTTTCGTTATCGCGACTTTTGCCGCTGCTTCTTCTGACTAGCCCGTCTGTTATGATATATACACTGCCAGCTATGCTGCACATCCTATACGCGTACACACTGCGACGAGTCCGTTGCTTTGTGCTCGCGAGCTATTGCGCTCTTGGCTTCTACAACGACGTGCATAGGCTAATTGGCGCTCAAGGATGCACAATGACTTCTCTCCGCGCGATGATCCGCCTCGTAGAAGCTCTATATTGGCTGAGCGCCGAGTCGAAGCACCTGCTTATGATACAAACAGAGACAACGCCGAGCATCCGCCTCGTTTTTACCTTCGGCTTTTCCACGAATCTCCAAAGTATAATAAGTTCGCGCGAGCCGTTGACTCAGGCCAAAGAACTCCCAAATTCTTTATTCTCGTTCTTCGTAGTACGTAGGCGCGCGATCGAAAAAAACAGTCCGCCGCGATTGCAATGTCACAACAACGGGCCCCAGCTATAAGCTTTTCGTCGTAACTTTCTTTGTCTACCACCCACTGTTTTCTTTTTTCGCCTTTTTTCTTCCATCTTTCTCCAAGTGCGTAAAAATAAACGCGCCTCCCCGTGGCAGTCGCACAGCGGAGTATTTCGGGGCAGCGAGCTCATAGGGACCAGTGTGGGCGTTTCATGCCGTAGTTTCGTGCGTAGAATTACTATAGATAGCTCGAGTCGATTCGTCATTATTTAGCGCGAAAGAGAGTCCATAGCCGATTGCGTGATTAATTCGCAGGTCTGATCCGGTTCGAGGAGGACGGCGAGCTGGTACTGGCCGACCCGGCGAGCGAATGGCGCGAGCTGCTGACGCACTACGGGGCATTGGGGGCCGTGGCGTTCGCCGGCCTCCTGCTGGCCGCTCTGCTGCCCTGCGTCGGCCTCTTCTTCTGCTGCTGTCGTTGCGCGGGTCGCTGCGGCGCCCGGAGCGCCCCCTTCGACAAGAAGCACGATCACTGCCGCAAGGTCGTCCTGAGCTTCCTGCTCATCGGCTGCGCCACGGTCCTCCTGTTCGGCGTCGTCTGCGCCTTCGCCACCAACGAGTACATGCAGGAGGGCACCCGCGAGCTGCCCAGGGCCGCGGCCACGAGTCTGCGCGACCTGCGCACCTACCTGCAGGCCACCAAGTCCCAGATCGAGACCCTGCTCAAGTTCAATTACGACGAGCTCGAGCTGGCGCTCAACTCGATCCTCCGGGCGAGCGGCCAGATCGTCACGGAGCAGCTGGCCGAGTCGTCGCACGCCGTCTCGCTCATGTCTCTCAACGACATCGTCGCCGGCTTGTCGCCCATACGCAAGGACCTCAAGATGATGACCGACATCACGAGGGAGCTGCGCAACAACGCCTCGCATCTCGAAATTCGTGAGTCGATCCTCTTCTCCTTTTGCACGAGCTTTCGTCTCTCAAAAGTATCTGCTTCTTTTCTACTTATTCTTTTTTTCTTTTGTCAACAGTCGTGAGAAAAGTGCGCAACAACTTGCTCCAGACTCTCAGTAGCTGCGATACGCAGCAGTGCAAGGACCTTATGAACAAATACAGAATCGGCGAGATGACTGTCAAAGTCGACTTCGACAAGGTACGTTTACGTTGTTGATCCGCTTTGGAAGAATGTCCCAGAATTAACGATACATTTTATATAGAATCGACGATGATCGTCGATGAAATAAATTCGATATTTTCTCGCTTTTTCTTGAATGCAGACGAGAAATGGTGCAAGAAAACCGAAAACAATTGATACATAACAATGCTGACGTAAAATTTTTTATATTTTTCTTGTTTGATTTATTTATACTAGCATAAAAATATGCACTCGAATGATTCATACGGATTTTCTGGAAAATTTTCAAGATAAAATGGATCGTTTAATAGTTTTTCATACTCAAGACGACTAAATTTTTCAGCTGAGATAAAAAACTAAGATCTTATTAATAGATCCGAATTGAATCTATCTTTGAGTTACGTAAATCAGAGACATATTAGCTTCAAAATCCCAAACCTTATTTGCCAGGAAATTAATCTAGAACTCGTTCTCGTAAGCCGCGGATTGACGAGTCTTGAGCTTTTTAGAGCTTTTCATACGAGGCAAGGCTTTTGAAGTAAAGCTACTATAAATAATGAAATTCTCATCGGTATGGTTAAGTAACGATTGTTTCCAAAGTTTTCGTTTTCAAACATAACTGTCCCGCCTATTTTTATTCATTCGTGATCATAAATATGAAAAATAAAATATATGAACAAAATGAACGACATTAGCATGACAAATAAAAAACAACACCAATTTTAATCATCTAAGCACTGTACGCGCTCATTAACTTGCGAAGACATAGTTGTACACGCACACCAATGATTCATTATCAAACAATCAATAGTAAACAAAATTCTTTACTAACATTGATTATTCATTGTTCCTTCGTACTAATAATAATTATTGATCATTTTCATGCACTCGAACGCACAGTACCTGGATCGATACTTTCCAAAGGTAGCTGCAATTGTCTCTCGCATGAGTCTCTATCTTATCAAAATTTCCTCTTTCTCATTTTACTTTTCCACTCTCATTTCATATACATATTATTTATGTAAAATGTTTGAATTTATCTATTATTCAATGATAACAAATGAATCAATGGTTCAGTTGCCCGATCTCACCGTCAATCATGTGCTGAACAATATATCTCAACTGATGGACGGCAATATCGTGGCCGAGGTGCGCAAAGGCATGGAGGAGTTCATGAACATCCAAAAGGAAATCCAGCAAGCCGTCAACCAGACCATACCCGTGGTGAGCGCGAGTATCAGAAGGGCCGGTGACTCGCTCGCTGGAGTCTCCAACAATATCGTTCAGATGGTCGACCGTCTCAGCATGGACATCGACAAGAACTACCTACCTCAGCTCGATTACGCGAAACGCCATATCGATCAATACTCGCATTACAGGTAATCTCCTTCCTCCTCGTGCATTGCGAATACAATGTGCTATTGTCATTTTCTTTCCTATTATTTTGTTTCGCGTTGGGGCACCAACGAGTGTTATTGAAAATCGCCCGAGTCGACGCATCGTGCATTGTCTTTTGCGCTTCTAACGCAATCATGCCACTCGAAACATTTGTCCACGCGATGATTGAATTCAATATCGGCTTACAGGTACTACCTGGGATTGAGCATTTCAAGTATCTTGCTCACCGTCTTTTCTTGTTTAACATTTGGTCTGTTTTGCGGAGTCTGCGGAAAACGCCCTGACGGCTACGACGATGATTGCTGCAATAAAGGTTCAGGCGCACGTTTTCTTATGATGTGAGTTTGACAAATCCTCGTTCAAGACATGCATAGTATATACTTACGCAAACAATGTTGTTTAAAGGGCTGTTTGGATAATTTTCTTACTGACGAGTGTGCTGCTCGTCGTGACGATCGCTCACATGGTTACCGGCATACTTGCCGAAAGGGTCGTTTGTGAACCACTGAAACATCCCGAAGATAATCACGTTTTTGAATTGCTCGATCGGTTCGTGAATGTCAAACAGATGCTCTATCCAAAGAACGTCAATGCCGACATCGATATCGCTCATATGGTTACGTAAGTACAATCAACTATCAAGTGCATTTCTATCTATTGCTTGATTGTTTCAATTTTATCTTCTTTTATACCATTGATCCAATAGTGCTTGCCACAAAAACGAGACTATTTATAAGGTATTGAAACTTCAGTACATCGTCGACGTTGAATCTCTCAGAGGTTTTATCGACCGATACGATATCAATCAAACGATTCATCAGCTCGAGCAGAAAATTAGTTTGTCGCATGATTACCGAATAATTAGCGAGGCTGCGAGAGAAAAGCTCAATGCCTTGGCTCAAAGTGGATTAAGCGACATCAAATTTTATCAATTCACCGACAATTTGAAAGACAATATTACGAGCATCAATTTGGAGCAACTTGCCGGCAAACTCCGAGAGGTCGCTCTCAAACTCCCGAACGGTTACGATGAAGTTAAAGAAGATTTGCTCAAAAACGCTTACGACCTCGAAGGCTACCATCGTGATATTGTCGTGCCCATGAGTAATTTGAGCAATCGACTTAGCGATAGCGCCACCGAGCTACAAGAGCATATAAAGTTCAATCACACTTCTATGGCTGAGGCCATTCTTTCCTTGGTCGACCAAGTCGATAAAGCCCAAGTTTTCATATCTACGAGTGGACCATCGCACGTTAAAACAGTAAATCAAACTTATTAATCAAGTAATTTTTCTACTTTTATGTTACGATTCAATAAACTCTTCTTTTTCACAGCTCGCTCAAGAGTTTGGCAAAGCATTCATTTTTCAAGTAAATAATTATCTTGATTACGTGATAAATAGCACCTTAACAAAAGTTGGAAAATGCGGACCAGTGTCGCATGCGTACAATGCGACGGTAGTGGCTAGCTGCAACAAAATCCTTGATCCATTTGTAAGTTCATCACACACAGATCAATCGAAAAAATATTAATCAAAAAATCGTTTGCAGAATGGATTTTGGGCCAGCGTTGGCTGGAGTTTACTCCTGTTCATTCCAACTATTGTGTTGTGCGTCAAATTAAGCGTGCTTTACCAAAAGTCGGATCCTTATCCAGGACCTCTAGTTGAAGCGTGAGTACTCTAGTAATTCAAAATTTTCAATTAAAAAAATGCCAAAGATATTTATGAATATTCTAGAAATAATGAAATATTCACAATTACGTATTTTATTGATGACGATTCAAATACAAATCGTCAAAAGCTAACTTAAAAATGCTCATTTTCCCCGTGGCTTTGGCATATTCTCATAATTTTTTTTCAAGGTACCAAATTTTTTTTTCGCATCACCCATTTACCGATACTTGTATTAAAGTGTTTATTTCATTATTGAAAAGAGTTAGTGCAATCGATAACATGAAAGTTGCAATGAGCACGTCTTTGTTTATTATCAATGGAAACTGATTGAATCGATCCGTTGCAGTGAATATTTGTATGACGCGTATGCCGACAGGGATAACGTACCCCTTGCTCAGTAAGTATTTTAAATGAATTAAATGGAAAAGGCATAATGCTAGCTAGCATGTTTTATACCTGTTGCACATAGTGATATAGTATGCATATTCTTCTTTAATTTTTTTAATTTTAATTTTACGAGGCTATTTTTAAACTACGTTGCAAAAAATAATTTTATTTTTCGATATTTAGAATCTAGATATTTTTTACAATTAAATATACTAGTATATGTAAATAAATTGTTTTCACTTTACCCCCGAAAAAGGCCACTTAATCCTATACACGCATTGGTGGATCAGTCATTGAAATACGCACACAATCCTCGCTCGACACTGAATACGGATAATTATTTTTGATGTTTTTAGCCAAATATTAATTTTTAAAACGCACTTGATGTTACCCAAAGTACAATTGCACGGCTCTTTGCAACAAGTGCACTTATTCACTCAGCACTTCATGACTCATTCATTAGCATTCATACTCACTTTTTTCGTTCTTTATGTTTTGTTACAGTACTCCTGATAAAAAATATGTTGCGCATAATCGACATCATCATCATCTTCATCATCATGGTTCTACAGCCTATATCGAAGGCTATCTTGACGGGACAGCGATCAGCTATACCGATAGAGAAAGAATCGCTGACGCGCATCAAGGCACTTCTCATGATTCTAGATACTCTGATCTAGCGCCAAAGTAAGACATTTAATTTATATTTTTGCGGTCGTGCATACGTCAGGTTCAAAAGTTTCGATAGGTTGAACTTGATTACTTACTGTTCATACCAAACCCGAATGAATCCATAAGTTCGTACACGCGTTTCTTTTTTGTTTTATCATTACTCATCAATCACTTATCATTCATTTATCATGTCACACTTCACCCTCTGAAAAATTGTGTTGGAAGCTGACTGCAAACAACATTTACTGACCAATGATTTTTTATCATAGAAACTGGGATTTTCCTAATGGCGGACCGCCGAGGTACCAACCAGCTGCAGTAGCACCCCCTTTAAGTACCGAATATGAGCGACCTCCGCCTTACTACTATCCAGGACCAGGGTAAGTCAATTGAAAAAAATTAATACAAAATTGTGGATTTTAATCTCGCTACACGTTTTACGCAAGTTTGATTAAACTCCAAATGCTGGAATTTTTCAGGGATAGGAATTGAAACATGGGTGCCGTGGCATGGGGGCGAACTTCTTTGAGCCGCGCAGCAATGCGTAGCCTTAGAAATAGCTACCGAAGAAATTTTGGCAAAAAACATGATCAAGATTATGTTTAGTTCATGTAAAATTGCAATTTTTACGCAATTAACCGAATTAAGCCATCTATCAACTACATGCCACGGATCAATCAATAACATCTTTCTGCAGCACACACAGACACACACACACACACACACACAAACAAACACACAAAAGAAAACACACAAGCGCTTATGTGCTCATTTATTCTTTAGACTATGAAAATACTGATTTGACGCCCTTTTAAGAGTTGGACTCTTAATTTTATAATACTAACTAAACTCCAAAAATCTATCGTAAAAAATATTTTTTGCTAAAGGTCAGTCTTAAGCCAAAGAACATCCATTTTTACGTCGATTGCTGGCCTTATTGAAATTGTGATTACCTAAATTCTTGATTTATATTATTTATTAGTTAACTAGGCTAACTAAATCTATTAAATGTTCGTTCATCAACTTTATAAGAACCTTAAAATTAGAGTTAAAACAGGAGCATGTTTTTTCATTTCATCAAAACTTAACTAAATATTGTAGTAAACGTTCGTTGAAAATCATTTTCTTTCGTGGGTACACATGCAATTCCACGAGTCAATTAGTTCTTATACTGAACACTTTTTCATCGAATATTTTTTTTAAATTTTCATCATTTTGCAATAGTCAGTATCAATATGAAAGGTAAGATCATCCTAACAAATCATAAATATATATTGATATAATCGTGAACATGAAATTATGAAAGTAGAGATTCAATCATTTGTAACTATTATTAATACTACATGTGTTAAATAGTAACATCGATAACTTAAGAATGTATTTGATTTACATAAGAATTTTTGTTGATAATTTTTTATTCTTGAAGAGTGATATTAGATATTGATTTTCAGAATTAGACTTATTATTGTATTTTTAAAGTATTATATTTACGAAGCTGCCAATTGTTTGTAAACGTTTAGAATCATTAGTTTTATTTTTCAAGATCTGTCTCCTAGGTGGCGTAACGTCGCCTGACCATAATATGACTGAACTCAAAATAAAAATAGTTTACCTTACACTCTCCATATGTAATTTAATATCTGCATTGCACCATTATGTATTATGATAAGCTGCCAGATTTTTAATCAGTGAAATATTTATTTAATCATTTTTACGAAAAATTCGGCGGCAAATGCTTTTCGAATATTTAATGATTGACTTTATGTGAACAAAAAAAGAGATGAACATTTTTTAATAACGTAAAATATGTTTCTCAAATTTAAGTCTGAGCTTGAAAAAATAGTCTGTTGAATAAAATACTCTGTAAAATGAGCTTTTATCCTCTTCAATGTCAATGTAATTCCATGGCAATGTGCAATGAATTGTTATTCTACAACTGACAATTTTTTCATTAAAGTTGTGTCGCTCAAAGAATAACAGTCAATTTCATGTAATCCACCGAAAATGCCATATTCAATCAGATTATAGCCATTTTTACTGTACAACTCAAGATGAAATATCGTAATGAGATTCATTCGAAAATTTTGAAAATGTCACTTTTGATTCAATAAAAAAATTAGTGTAGTGTTTGATTTTATATTTTTATAACTTTATCGTTTACATTGATTTGTGTGAAAAAATTACTAAGTGTATTTTGGAATACATTTAAGTAAACATTGTAAAACGTTACAGTTATATTTACATTTTTCTAATTGGCCGAGTAATTACTACAGCTGAAAAATTAAATCTTTACGTTCCTCGAAAGTATGTTTCGCTGTGTAATATATATTGAAATGAAATTTAAATTAAATTTATGAGTGATTTATGAAACACTCATATAAATATTATAAATATTGTATAGCAATAAACACTCCATCTTTTAGATTATAATTCGTAAGATATTATCATATTTATGAGTTAGCGAGCGATGAACAAATTATTGGCCTATCGAATAATAACGATCGAGTCAGACGATTTATCACCCAGCCCACGTCATACTACAGCACGCGACCGAAACAAAAACAAGAAATTCTCATAACATTCGGCGAAAAAACTTTTGACTCTATTTTTACACAAACGGTCAATTTACGTTGAGCTGAGTGAATAATTTTTCGATAACATTGTTTTTTTTTTTTTAAAGGAATGGATAAATAAATAAAATAAAAACCAAATCCGTCGAAGAGATGGAAATGTATGAATTTCTACTGAAGATTGTTCATAACTTAAGCTTGCACACAATACGATGTAACACTGATCATTCCAGTTGAATGCATTTTTGAGGTAATATAATGTTTCAATGTCCGAGAGTCTGGAAACCATGACTTTTATGTATATGAATTAGAGTGCAATTATAGTTAAATGAATAAGGATGTAATACAATATAATTGGAATGTATTTGAATCAATTGAAGTAAATTTGGTTTGTGTAAAGTTAAAAATATCTTTATATACCTGATTACAAACATGTATGTTAAAGAAACATCTTTGTATAGAATATGAGCATTAATATAATGTAAAATAATAAACACGTTTTAAATAACTATACACATTGGAGTGGTGATTTCAGACTAATCAGCAGATAGTAACTAACAGACTACCCTATTTTCTTTGGCCCACTTTTTCATCACTCGAATTATCTGTTCCACCTGGGAATTAGTTGTATTTTTCAGTAATTTGATCACTTCAGTGAGTAATTCTCTAAAAAATAATAGATTAATTGAATGTTAAAGATAAAAATGCAAGAAAAAAGTTAAAAAAGTAGGTAATTTAAGATGATCGATGGAAAAACGAACAACCTCGGTAGTTTCTCGGCTACGATGTACTGAAAAGTTCCGCAACAAGCTCCTCTTTTGCCTTCCCAAAACTCAGGCGACGGGTCCAGTCGCTCGAGCATGTCGAAAGCCTTGGCTGCGTACCAAAATTCGCCGACCGTATAGCAAGTGTTGGCTATCAGCTGCAAAAGGCTGAAGGACTCGGGCGAAGGATCCATTTTCAGGTACAATTCCCAGGCTAGCTGACCTTTCTTATTCATTATATCTGAAAAACGTCGTTGGCGCAACTTTAAGTTCGACAATGATTCAGGCCGAACGAAAAATAAAGGATAGGGATTAAGGGCATCTCCGCAGACAGAACTCACGGCAATAAGACAGCAGGCTCGCGTAAGTAAAGTCGCTGCGAAATCGCTCGTTCCTGATGGCGAGGAAGGCATCCTCGGCTTCCTTGTAATGGCCGGTTGCCGCTTGAGCTTGAGCGTAATTAAAGTTGAAACTGTCAACGTTGGAAAAGTACGTCTTGATAGTGTTGAGATAGATGAGCACGTCCTTGAACTGGCGATAGAGAAAATAAAAGGAAGCCATGCACTGTCGGCCGGGTATGGTGTCGCATTCCGAGGCTGAAGTTCCGACCAGTTGAAAGTACTGCTGGGCTATTTTAATGTGTTCTTGCTGTCGAAAGGAAGAAGAAAAAAATTGGATTATAGTCAGGGATCGGTAAAATAGTACCGCTGGGATGCTCACGGAATTTTTGTCTTGGCCAAGAACGGCGTTGACGATGGCCTTAAGGATGTACTCCTGAGGGACCGTCGGCTCGAGCTCCTTGATGAGCTCGTAAGCCTCGTGAATCTCGTTCTGTCTGAGGTAGTACACGACCAAGTTGAGCCTAGCTTCGGGGATGACGTCGACGAGATTCGGCAGGTACTGCAAGGCGCCGTCCCCGTTTCTGAATACCTACAACGAGGGTGAGCAAAGCATGAATCGCCGTACGAGTGACTCCGAGCGCGAAGCCGCGAATGCGTTTACTGACGACGATGTTGTGACGGATGAGATCGTTGCCGAAGCGGCTGCTCGTCGAGACCTTGTCGACGAGCTGCTTCATCTCGACCATGTCGGCGGTGCTCTTGAACAAACGGAAGTGATTGCAGGCCTTGAGATTGACGGCCGTCGCGCTGTCCGGGTGCTTTTGCAGATAGACCTGCAGCACTTCCTGGGCCACGTCGAAGTAATCGAGCTTGTAGTAGCACAGAGCCACGTAAACGTTGAGCGCCAAAAAGTCCCTTGGACAAATTCGAACGATGCGTGAAATGGCGCCGACCGTAATTAGATCGTAATTAAGAGGCGGGCCTAGTCGTTACCTGTTCTCGAGAAGGACCTTTTTGTAGATGTCGATGGCGTCCTGATAATGGGCCTGCAGGTAGTGCACCGCCGCCAGGCAGAGCCGATCCTCGACCGACTGGTCGGCGAGCAGACGCTCCTCGCACTCCTTGGCCTGGGCCCGCTCGCCGAGCTTGTGGGCCAGGTGCAGACGCAGCCGATTCTTCAGCTGCTCGATGCCGTCGGCCGCCGGCTCGGCCTCGTCGAGGCACCTCTGCGCCTCCGGGTACATGCCCAGATAGAAGAGGCAGCAGGCCAGCTGGACGGGACGCCGAGGCGAGGCCAAGCGCTCGTACAGCTCGGCCGCGCGCTTGTAGTCGCCGAGGTGGAAGGCGCAGTAGGCCTGCCACTGGGCCACGGAGTCGCTGCCGCCGAACGCGGCCACGTCGCCGAACTCGAGGAGGGTCAGGGCGCCCATGTAGTCGCGCCTCATCAGCAGCTCCTCCAGCGAGGGGATGGAGTCGCGGGGTCTGCCGGTCGAGCTGCGTGACGCCGCGACGCCATCGCCCGAGGCCGGCTTGGCTCGCGACAGGATCTGCCGATCGAATCGATCGATTATCAACCATCCGGATCTCGAGTCCGCTCGCTCTTACCATACTTTCCAATCTTCGATTTCACCCTCGACAGTCGTACTTTGCTGGCTGGGCGAGCTCCGCGATTTCTAGCGGGCGCAGCGACTCTGTGTTGTTGTTTTGGCACGTGTGCGGTGCACCTTATAACCATGGCGACGGATGTCCAAGGTGCTGCTCTTGCCACTTGGCACACGGCACATGGCCTTGGCTGCGCCGGCGACGAGGCGGCAAACTTAACTGTACCTAGTAGCTGATCGAGCACGAATCAAATAGGAACCTACTTTTTTATGTTTTTCGGATTGATTCATTTTTTTTCAAACAAAATGTTAGTTGAGGGATCAAAGAATTTAGTGAAACGATCTTGATCAGACCGATCGCTACAATTTCACCCACTCCGTGCCAAACGCTCTTCAAATATCGTATCGAATAAAATATCCATGCTCCATATTTCCTCTATGCGCGATGAGTCTGTAATTTGCGATCCAGGCCGCATAATATTCACGAATGAATGATAAAAGCAATGAAACTCATCGAGATAATCGTTGAGTGAACACATTTTTTTCTTGTGACGTATCGGCTAGCAGTCACGAAATACGGCTCAAAAATCGTTCCAACATTCGGTAACTATATTACGAGTTGTTGTTGCGCGTGATCGCACAAGCTGTCACCGCTTCGGGACATGCCTTATCGAGTCTTGAGCAAAACCTGCTACGATGCGTGTGCCACTGCAGTAGGGAGCACAGTCGCGGTGCCAAGATCACTTGCACCGATCGATTCTGTATTTATCGTAAAAGCTGCATGGAATCCCGTCGAATGAGTACCTTCGCCATTCGACCCAGAGTCACCGAGTGAATATTTGCTCTCGTTTTAGCTGTTGAGCCTATGACGAGATCTCGTCGAGCTTTGCCACGCATTTGCGATCCCCACACGAGTCTCCATACGTGTATACCTACATTACGAAGAGTCCACATACTCACAAGTGTTATATGGAGCTAAAGCCGCCATTTATAAGGATAACTTCTACGACGTCGGCCAGCCTACCTCGACCGTATTTAACGTACTCCTAGCTACGTAAAGTTGGATCAAATCCGTGAAGGAGATGATATTATGCTATTTTTCAAACATTCATCGAATATAAATTGTATAGAATAACAATAATCTTATACAATAGCTATTTTCTTCACTTAATTGTTTCAATTCTTCAATTCTTTTTTATTATTGAATTCATTTGTTACTAATCATGAGCTATGAAGGTATAAATATTTGAATCCAAAAAAAGACAAGACCTCCAATGCCATACGAAATTTTATTATTTATTATATCGCTATCCAGGAGTTCTATGAGATGCGGCTCCATTAACAAAATTACAAAGTTCAATTCGAAGAGTATGGACGAGTCTCGACAAATTTTTACGACATTTTGTACCTGTTTATGCACGTTTATTTTTGTCAACCCGACTTTCAAAGGTCAATGTGAACGATTTTATATTATAATGAATATTGCTTGAGTTGCTATGTTCAAAACAAAGGATTGAGAATGAGTTTTTCCGTTAGTCAAGCACGTTTAAGATTGAATAATGTGCCGTTGTCAATTACTTTTTTAAAAGTAATTTTAATCAGATCACACTTGACCAAAGTTATTTTCAAAAATACATTGTACGAATGAAACAGATTTCATGCATCACTTGAAATACACTTCTAGCTGCATATAATTTTGTGAATGACTCAGAATTTCATGGCCACAGTAAAAAACCTTGAAAAATTACGATTAACTGAGACGCTCATTGTTGAAAGATATATATTTAAAATTTTTTCTCACACTCGCTATAATCTTCTTAGTTAGAGATTCAAAATTTTTAATTTTTTTTCTTTCGTTTATATGATATAGAATTAAAAAAATGTTTTTTCTTTGATAGTTTTATAAAAAAAACTTTAATCATGCTGAAATAGAATTTACCAAGTAACGTTTTTTTGCTGCATTTCGCGCCTATACATAGACGCCATTTTGTCCGAAAAATCTGTGAAAATTTCTACACTCATGATCACCTCTGATCATATTTAAATCTTGAGTTTTTAACTGTAATACTTTGTAAACGACTCTCACAGTCGATGTTTTAAACAAATTTTCACTTTTTTTTTATTTAAATAACCACAACTTTTTAACTCAGCATCAAATCTTAAATCTGAGTCTGGATCTGACATGGAAAAAAATCGCGAATCAAGCGAAGCGAAAGATCGTCATTACGGAAGTTCATCCAGCCGAAAATTTAATTTTATAAATCGGTCAAACAAGCAGAAACGTCTACTCAATATGACTCTAAAAGGCTCTATGGGAACCTTAAAAACATAAAAATAAGTTTTTTCCGTAACTCAAACTATTATGCCAAGTTACGACTCACGTTCGCCCAGCCAAAAGACAATTTCGAATCGACTAAACTTTTAATTGAAGTCATTTTTTATAATTAACAGAGGACGAATTCAAGTTTAGAAGTACATAATTTTCTTGACCATAAAGAGAATAAAAATTGCCTTATACAATAAGCAGCAATATAATGAGTGAAAATTTGATTCCAGCTATCTATTTGTTGCAAGTCAGGAGAAGTGATATTTAGATTTGAATTATATCCGTTCTATTTGACTCAAAAAATGTATGTAAGTAACGTAGGAGAATATTCTTATAACAAGACGTAAGCTGATAAAATTGTTCGGAAAATTCACTACACTTTACCTAAGATTCTGTTGATAAAGTTATTTAATATGATAGGATTTAATAATCTAATTCAAATTTTTGAATGTCTTATTTAAGTAGGTTTATATTCGTTACCTTTTCCAGTCTATTAGCTAGAAATTTGATAAGTACCTAATTGAGAAAGAAGTTTAATGATTTTCAAAAGCGGCAAAACTTTAATTTATATAATTAATCAATAATAATAACCTTTTCAGATTTTAAAGTGAAAATTATCAAATTGATTTTTTGTGGAATACATGTAGAAACTATACATTTGCTTACGATTTATTTGTATAGGTAAAAAGAAATGGATTTTTTATTCCATAAAAAACAAGTCCTTGAATAAATTACGAATACTTACAAAACATTTTAAATACTTTTGAAGTAAATGAAAAAAATGCCGAGTGTTTTTCAATAACTGTCGATTTCTAGCGTCTAGTAGAAAGTTTTGAAAATGTGAACTGAAATGTTCTATAAAAAAACGCTAAATTCTAGAACTACACATTTTTAATTAGTTTTTCGTAATTACATCGTGAAAAATGTTAATAATTTAAGGTGGTTTATTTATTAACGGCTAAGCCAGAGTGAAACTGAAAAATATCCAACAAATTTGTGAAATTTTCTGGTAAACACAGGAGGATGATTTTGTTTGGTGGTTTCTTGGAAAGAAAGCCATTAATACTTTTAATTTCCTCTTTGGTTTCGATCTTTGGCTTCGATATTTCTTCAGTCGTGAGATAAATTTTATATTAAAAAGTTTATTCCATCCAAATGTATGATTTTGAGGAGTTCACCAATTGAGTTTGGTAGGTAATTGAAGTATTAAACAGAGTAGTCGATCACTGCGAGTATTTGAGCCACGTACTAAATTAGGATTATTGCAAAGAAAAAAGCTCTCTGTATAGGGGCTTTAGAGCGTCTTTGACATCGTATATTCGCATTACTGGTACCCTAGCTCATGATTTTTTTATGTAGATTTGCACCAATTCCAAATACGTCTATATTTCATCACTTATTCGTTGTTTTATACATATCACAAGATAAACATAATATTATATACATGAAGTGCAGCCGTCTGTGAGGAACTCATAAGTCATAACACAACATCAGTAGCAGCAGTAGCAGCAGCAGCAGCAGCAGCATCAGCATCAGTAGCAGCAGTAGCTGTCGTAGTAGCAGTCGCAAACGAGCTCCGCTATACCAAACTGCAGATCAACACACAATCCACTCGCATCGAGTCATCAGTCATTGTTGCGATTTGTGCATCGACTGTAATACACGACGACGTGAGTAAATAGCACCGACTATCCAGTTGACGCCACTGCAAAACAACTGACAGTCGCGCTGACAAGTGCATTCTACCTTAGAACTCTGCATCAGTAACTTGGCCATAGCTGTAACGAGCTGCCAACGCAGGCCAGGCTTTGTTTCACTCGTATGCATACATATTCTACCCTACCTTTTGATCGTATAGCACTATATAGATTGTAGTTGAGCAGACTGCTCACTGCAGCGTTGCTGCACTTTGTGCGCGTATATCTATATGTATATACCTATGTTGTTGTCATTTCAGGCCTAGTGTTGATCTCTCGCTCGCCCGAGCTGCAACAGCTGATATCGTCATCGTCGTTGCTGCTGCTATTAGCTAGATTTTATTTACTGACGAGCTGCTACAATCTGCTGCATAAGACCTAAAAAGAGAGACGCTGCCTCAGACGAAGAAGATTCGCGTACCCAGCTTCGCTCTCTTTTTTTCTTTCTATCGCTCTCTCTCGCTCTCCACACAGGTATACACTACTGCAGTATATACATATATTTGTTGCGTGGTAACGGACAACCTTGCAGCAACTCCTCTCAAGCAGGATTGTTCATTCGCTCCAAGTGCGTGTGCAGTGCGATAAAACAGCGCATTTTATGCAAAGCCTCACGAGAAACATTGACGTAATAACACAAGGTCTCAAGTTGAGCTTAGCCGGACTAATGAACCTCGCAACTCAAAATACCACCGATCCGCAAAATGCACAAATATTCTTTGTCAATTTCAACCAAGACTGCTCGTAAGTACTTACAACTGATATCTCCCTCTATGTACTACCTGTTTATCAATCTCATCATGTTTTTCTATACCTATTTTTATGACAGTTTAGTTTTTCTCTCTCTTTCTCTCTCTCTCTCTGTCTCTCTCTCTCTCTCTCTCTCTTTGTCTTACTCTTTATTTATCCCCACTTCGTCCACATATGTGTATGCTCTTGCTGAAATTTATGCATGTGTATGTGCATGAATGCAGCTGTTATTGAATGTTTCACAATTCATTTACTCGTTTGATGGCACAATGCTATTTGTTTATTTAATTTTTTTTACTCTTCCAATTATTATAACATAATTATTTGAGAATAAGTCATTTTAATGACAAATTTTATTTTCTAAAAACATTTTTGAATTTAGGTCGCTAGCAGTTGGCTCAAAAACTGGATACAAAATTTTTTCACTCAATTCTGTGGATCAATTGGAAAAAATTTTTGAAAATGGTTAAGAACAAATTTTTCTTGTCTGTACTTATATTTTGAAATTCACAAGTAATTTGATTTTTTAATTTTTTAGAAACGGAAGATGCATGCATTATCGAGCGCCTATTCAATAGTAGCCTCATTGCCATGGTCAGTTCTTCATCACCCAGGAAACTTAAAGTTTGCCATTTTAGAAAAGGAACAGAGATATGTAATTATAGCTACTCTAATACAATATTGGCTGTGAAACTTAATAGAGCTGTAAGTATTTCTAAAAACTCAAAAAAAACTTAAAACTTTCCTTTTGTATATGAATCAATCATATTTGTTATAGAGATTAGTAGTATGTTTGGAAGAATCACTTTACATTCATAATATAAGAGATATGAAGGTCTTACATACAATTCGAGACACTCCACCAAATTTGGCTGGACTCTGCACGCTTTCAATAAATAGTGATAACTGCTATTTAGCCTACCCTGGTTCTAATACCATTGGTGAAGTTCAAATATTTGATGCCATTAATTTAGTAAGCTAACAAAAATATCACTCCATTCATTCTTTAATAAATTTATAAAATTTTAATGATTTTTCTTTATTTAAATTAAAACTTTTTAGCAAGCAAAAACTATGATACCAGCTCATGATAGCCCTTTAGCTGCTCTTGCATTTAGTCCAAATGGTACAAAAGTTGCCACTGCTTCAGAAAAAGGCACAGTCATCAGAGTCTTTCATGTAAATATTAAAAATTTTTTATTCGATAAATGGAAACCATACTGAAATGACAATATCAAAAAAATCACTGTTTACAGGTTCATGATGGAACTAAATTGTTTGAATTCAGAAGAGGAGTTAAAAGATGTGTTTCTATTAGCAGTTTGAGCTTCAGTATAGATTCTATGTTTCTGTGCTGCTCAAGCAACACAGAAACTGTACATATATTTAAATTGGAAGAGCCAAAGGAAGTGTAAGCTATAAAAAAAAAGATTATTTTCACTAGATAGCCATTACTGATATCTTTGAATTGTAAGTTACTTATATTTCAGGCCTCAACAACCACCCGAAGAAACACAAAGTTGGATGGGCTACTTATCAAAAGCTGTTACAGCATCAGCTAATTATTTACCTTCTCAAGTAACAGATGTATTTAATCAGGGTAGAGCTTTTGCTAGTGTTCATTTACCTTTTCAAGGGTTAAAAAATGTCTGTGCCATCGCAACGTAAGTTTATACAATAAATTTAGAAACCGCTTCTGCCTGAAAACATTATTTTATAAATTATTTCCAAGATATCTTATTAAATATTTGCTAACTGCTTGATTGAAGGATTCAAAAGGTGCTCAGGTTGCTAGTTGCTAGTGCGGATGGATATCTTTATGTTTATAATCTTGATACTCAAGAAGGTGGAGACTGCACTCTTTTCAAGCAACATAGGTTTGTATAAAAAAATTATTCTTCAATGTGATTCTCCATTTTCTTCAATGGCCTGACAAAACTTTAATTACAGGCTAGATGGAAAACAAGATGAAGTTGATTGTGCTGGCATCGCAGCTTCTGGGTCTGGCGAAACTGCTGCGACACCACCGCAGTCCATTCAAAATACTGGTATGTGTACTTTTCAGTAAAAATTGCATGTCATTGATTATTAAAAATGAAAAGATTTGAGCAGCCACACAAATGCTTCTGGTGTGCAATAAAACTCTGTTATGTTTAATTTATTGATAATATGAAAAGTTTTGTGTATTTTGGCAAGGAAAAAGATTGATGTTTAATGTAGTTTTTTCTATTCATGCTATGCCAAACATCGTACGTGCTTATCGATTTTAATCTCAAATTTTTCTCAAATGCTCAAAAAGATATAAAAAAAGTGCAATAACATGATGGTAATTGAATAAAATATTATTCTAATCAGGCATAGTTGAAAATACATAGGTTTATCAGTTTAAATATTATTTTGATTTGGAATCAATGATCGAAAAGTTAATTAGAATAATTTTTTGCGCACGATTGTGTTTGCTCTGGATTATGGAGTATGGAACACATTTAAAGCCTTTATATCATTGCTTGTCAACAAAACTTTTTTTACTGTATGCATTTTATATACGATATATTCAAAATACGTGATATTTGATACCAATGAATAAAATGCATATGCATCCATTATCCTATACTCACCTATACTTTTAATAATGCCAAAATTACATGTTGATTGATGTGTATTTTATTTTTGTTCTCTTTTTTATATAAAAAATTATCCTTCGAAGCCTGCCTAAATAGCTACGCGGGTGCGTTACGTGGCCGCTCACCCGACGTCATGTCAGGTACTGGTATGTCCTCTATACTCTACAAGTCCTTTTTCAGCTTAGCACCAAACCATCACACACCAATTTTTTTTATGGGGGCACTGATGATTACATTATTATGTATGAAACATTCTCTTAACATAATCGCTTACTTCCTTTAACTAAACGCTTTTTCGTATAAATATAAAGCATATAATAACTGACAAGAAAACACACGCACTGTATATGATACAAGTGTGAAATGCAGGCAAATAATTCAATAATTACTAATATATAAATGATAAAGTAACCGCAATAAGGTGCGAAACAATTATTAATCAAAATGATATGATTGATGTTAATTAAAATTATAATACAAAAATATTATTAGACAATGAGCAGGAGTGGTTTGAAAAATTAAAATTATTTTACGCGTGTATCGATGAGTAATTGACATTCGCAACATATGATCTTGTATTTCTTTATGCTCGTAGAATCGGAAAAGTATCACGAGATAATCGCTGCGACGGAAAGTCCACCGAAAGCTGGTGCGTTCCGATTAGATGACGATGCCGAATTTCCACCGGTAACCCAGCGTACCGACTGAGTTTCAGTGTCAGAAAAGGAGCCATGCCAGAATCGCAGCCGTCGAGCTCACCATCATCATCGCCGACATCAAAACAGCGCTCTCAAAAGACTCTAACATTGACATATATATTATTGCATAATAAAACTTTTTTTACATATCAAATAATTATGCATAAGCGAATGCTAAGACAGTTGTACATATATATAAATAGTGAAATGATGTATTTGTCATGATAATTCTTTCTATTTATTTGAAATTGTCCCACTCTGTACATACATTTACATAAAATGATACTGCGTTAAAATTAAAACTTGAAACGATAATTACTCTAGGTTTTATATAAGTGAATGTATACTGAAAAAAATCGATGTCAACGTTATACTCTTTGTGTGAAACAGGCACTATTCGTACGTGGCTGTGGTTCTAAATTGATCTACTATTTTATACCAGCGGCCTGAAAGTAGCATTTCCTGGCCGCTGTGCATAAACAGAACTGTTTTTTTCCAAACACCTTGTACGAAAAACAGCATACCGGTCCAGGCAGCGAAAAAAAAGCAACAATTCACGTGCTTATCGGCCTCGGGCATTATAATTACACGTATCCGGGGACTTATCTATTTTTTCGCAGCCAAAGGCAGTTATATACTTTAGATTTCAATAGTTTTTGTATGTACTAGCTGAATTATAAAAGTTCAATGTATAGCGAGTGAATCATAATTGTTACAGTACCACGTTTGCTATGTAGCTGATAATCTTCAAATTGAAGTCTAGTAAGAAGAAATTAGATTAACGCATTTCATTTTTCATCCGTACATGAAAAATTTTTAGTAAATATTTATTAACGTATCAAATAACTATTTCAATATAC
This sequence comes from Trichogramma pretiosum, assembly GCF_000599845.2. Taxonomy (NCBI): domain Eukaryota; kingdom Metazoa; phylum Arthropoda; class Insecta; order Hymenoptera; family Trichogrammatidae; genus Trichogramma; species Trichogramma pretiosum. The sequence continues at coordinate 2,608,846 of NW_019641678.1, forward strand.
GCAGGGAAAAATACACAGAAAAAGAATTGTTACTAATGACCATTGTAAATAAATAAATTCAAAATTTATTCATGTTGGATATGTATGATTAAAAATTACGCGATAATACATTGTGATGATAAAAAAATGTATTTTCAAGTTATTTCCAAGTGTATTATTTTAACATCTTAGAAGATTCATCTTATTTACTAACTTTCAAATGATCACTTGAAGTAACTAACAAACTTTATTTTACTGATTAACTTATTAATTTCCATTAATGAAAGTCCCATTATCCAATGATGCTCCCACACATTTATATAAAATCATTTACATTAAAAATTCAGCTTTACACAAAAGGGTCCATCGACATTGTTTATTCCCACTTTTTACTATTATTTCAATAACGTCAGTCTACGGACCGAGTCTTGTATCTCGTTCACGTTTTCAAATCGAGTTTCAAACTTCATTTCAGTACAATTCTTGATTGCTCTCACGATTTACTATAAATCGTATTATTTAATTAATCGATAGTTGTAATTTTTGTCTGAATAAATATATCTTCCATAGAAATTATAAATGATTGATTCTAATACCAAAAAATGAAAATGTAAATTTTAACACAGTATGAATAAGTTATTAATTAAAGTTTTTTCAGAAGCAAATACAACATACACTTGTCGTTTATAACAATTTTATTCTATTTAGTACACACATCACGTACTTCATATAAAATTTTTTAAAGCATATATTAATTTACTCACATGAACTATGAAAAATTATGGTGTAATCTTTAAATGTACAAAATAATCGACAGGCCCTTTTGTCGTGTGCTTATTGCAAACGAGATTACAATTTTTCTTTAGTAAATAACTTAACTGTAGAGATCATCATCAGCATCATCTTGGAAGGGTTGATCCCCTTGCGTCGTGTCTTGAGCCCCTCCAGTTCCACCTTGTGGAAATCTATTGGACACAGAAAAAGTTTAAAAAATTAATAATTGGTGTAAAAATTTAAAGCATTGGTATGATAAAAATTAATTACCTGAAGTTGGTTCCAAAACCACGGGATTGTTGCAGAGTCTGTGCAAACATTTCGTATTTACGAATATCATTATCAGATACTGATCTACGAGCAAATCTCATGGCTTCCTCAAAGTGAGCACGCGTTATTTCGGGAACAGGATCTTCTTCGTCAGTCTGCAACAGCGAAAATATTAAATAAAGGATATTGATTGCATTCAAATTAATTAAAATCACCAAACTTACATCCATGGAGGCAGCTGGATTTGCTGCTCGCTCCTTTTCTTTACGTATTTCTGTTTCGATTGACTGTCTGATGGCCAATTTACAAGCTCTCTGGCAAATTTCAGTGATATCGGCACCAGAAAATCCATGTGTAACTTTGGCAATGTATATCAAATCAACATCTTGTGCAACTGGTGATTTACGAAGCGCAGCTTTGAAAATGGATTCTCGAGATTTTTCATCAGGCAGTGGGATGTAGATTAATTGATCGAGTCTACCAGGGCGAAGAATGGCAGGATCAATGATGTCGGGTCGATTAGTAGCACCGATGATAAATACATTTTTTTTGGCACCCATGCCGTCCATTTCTGTAAGAATCTGATTGATTACACGGTCAGCAGCACCTCCAGCATCACCGACGCTACCACCACGAGACTTGGCAATTGAGTCCAATTCATCAAAGAAGAGCACACAAGGAGCTGCTGAACGCGCCTTGTCAAATACATCGCGGACATTAGCTTCAGACTCTCCGAACCACATGGTCAGAAGTTCGGGACCTTTGACTGAGATAAAGTTAGCTTGACATTCATTGGCTATAGCCTTAGCCAAAAGAGTTTTACCGCAACCTGGTGGTCCGTAAAATAGTACACCTCGCGATGGCTGCATTCCGAATTTTAAAAACTTTTCTGGATGTTCCACAGGATACTGAACCAATTCTTGTAGTTCGTGTTTGACATTTTGCAAACCACCGATATCGTCCCAGGTGACGGTTGGAACTTCAACGATTGTTTCGCGAAGAGCCGACGGGCTGCTTTTGCTCATTGCATACTGAATAGAAAAAAACATGTAAGTTTATGGTTCAAATTTAAGCAATTTAAGTAATTTTAGAATGGAAGGTTTTTTACCTTAAAGTTTTCCATTGTGACCGCAAGTGATGATAACACTTCGGCATCAATTTGGTCATCTTCCAAATCAATGAGATCCATTTTCTCTCTAATTTGTTGTAAAGCAGCTTCTGAACACAAAGAAGCTAAATCGGCACCAACGTGACCGTGAGTTTCAGCCGCAATTTCTTCTAATTCGACGTCTTCAGCCAGTTTCATATTTTTTGTATGAATTCTTAAGATTTCTAAACGACCAGTCGAGTCTGGTATACCGATATCAATTTCCCTATCAAAACGACCAAAGCGCCTGAGAGCTCCATCAATACTATTAGGACGGTTTGTGGCAGCCATAACAATAACGTGTGAACTCTGTTTCATCCCGTCCATCAAGGTTAAAAGTTGAGAAACTATACGTCTCTCGACTTCACCATGAGTTTTTTCTCTTTTAGGAGCAATTGCATCAAGTTCATCAATGAAAATGATAGCTGGTGAGTTCTTTTCAGCTTCCTCAAACGCTTTACGTAAATTACTCTCTGATTCACCAGCGAGTTTGCTCATGATTTCAGGACCATTGATCAAAAAGAAGAAAGCACCAGTTTCATTGGCAACAGCACGAGCAATTAAAGTTTTACCTGTACCAGGTGGACCATATAAAAGAATACCACGAGGTGGTTTAACACCAATAGCTTTGAAAAGAGAGGGGTGGCGAAGGGGTAATTCAACCATTTCTTTAATCTGAGCCAATTGCTTTCTGACACCACCAATGTCATCGTAACCGACGGCATTGAGAGCTTCCTCTTCTTCCTAAAAAATATTTAGTCATAACGTGAGTTAGTATTGAATCAAATTATTTTAGAAGATTACTAAGTATAAAATAACTGACTTCTCGTTTGACAGGATCTCCTTCGCAGTGAATAACAGTATCAGGTGCTACGATGCAATATGGACCTGGATCAGTCTCAATAACTTTGAATTCAACTGCACGCATGCCTCCACGTACAATGAAGGTGTCATCTTTGTGTATGGGACGATAAGCTTCTAGGAAATAGGGTTTTAGATAAACCTCAAATAGATTTCTGTAAATTGAATAAAGTTATAAATTAATAATAATGTATAAAAATTGAATAAGAGTTAAAGGCAGGTGAACTCACCCAGTCAATCCTTCGACGGTGTCGTCGATGGGCAGGACGTGAATGCGTTTGCCGTATTTGATGTCGGGGCATGACTGTACCGATACGACGTCACTGAGTCTGACACGTAAGTTATTGCGCACAACCCTGTTCATGAGGATCTTTTCGTCGGAGCAGCTGGCGTCCGAAAGGACAATGCAAACGGTTTCCTTGCGACGTTTGCCTTTGAGAAGGACAGTATCGCCACGGAAAAGCTGGAGCTCGTCCATTTTAGCCTGAGACAGGGCGACCACGGAGTTGTCATCGTTTGAAGCCTCGTCGACGAGGAGTCTGTTTGGCTTATCCTTTTTGCGCAAAATCGCAGTCGCCAGATGATCTCCGCTGCAAGTTTGAAAAAACAAAAGAATAAAGCATATCTGCGAATAGCTGTTGTTTGTATGTACATGACGTGGATCTAGCTCCATACACAATATAACGAAAGAGCAGCGCACTCAAAACGAGAAGCCAGAAAGGGGGAGGTCGCTGCACTTATCTACGCGATAGGTTACTCTTTAAAGCATGCAGCTGGCTGGCCGGTGACGGCCCTGGCTGCTGCTGCTGCGGCCGATGACGATGACGACGATTGCGGGGGGGTTCGTGTATACAAGGGGTCGCGAGCTCAAAGCCGATTCTTCGGAGAATCGTGCTTTCGAGAGCGGACAAATAACGTCGAACACAAATTCCTGTCGATTGGGATTCCCGATGAGCATTAAACGAGCAACAAAAGTAACTGGAGAGTCGTCGGATTTCCGACATGATGACAGTGTAAAATTGACGCTCGAGATTCGGAAGGATATCGCGACTAGCGTTCGGCTCGTAATATAGATGCAAATATAAGTGATAATGATAAGCTTGGGAACACTTACCTCTTGGGATCCGCAGCCATTGTTCTGCTTATTTAGTAATTCGACTCAGCTAAAAGACAGTCACAAGTGTGTAGGCCCGTCTCGCACTCGTGATGAAAACGGAATAAAAACGTTGGAACTTGAGGTGCGTGCGCCTACGATTGCTGACTGAGTTATTCTTATTTCAACGATGTCGTTGCCGTCGCCGTCGGTTGTTCTCTGCCGCGTGGAATTTCAATGTTCGATCCGTCGATTTCGATGATGACCAACATACGTTGGTGCCGGCCGTACCACACTAGCGAGAACGCGCGAGTTCGATAATTTCTATGTTTTACACGTTAAGACTCGTTGATCGTGTCGCTCGACAGTATCTGTGCGAGTGAGTTAATTCCTCGGCTCAAAATATGATGCGCTCCCTCGAAGAGAGAGACAGATATGGTAGGGACTCGCTAGGGTAGATTATGTTCAACTGTAGAACAGGTCTATGTGTGTGCGTTGGGAAACCAGTCAGCAATGAGGCAGTGCGTGGATTTTGACTATGAGCTGAGTGTGTGGACTGTGGTAACGAGCGACTACAGCTCTACCTACAACTGAAATTTGGTATCTTGATCATGATGATGCACTATTTAGTGTTTATTGTTTGATGTAAACACAAAGGTCCAGGAGGTTATGACAATGTACAGCTACTTATACACGTTGACCTTGACATTTAATATTTGATTGAAATTTTAATATCGTTCAGATTTTCCCAATTAATAAAATTCCAGCCTTTAACTGACATTACAGTTTCCACCAAGTTACTTCAAAAAATGACTACTTCGAGTTAAAAAATTAAACGAGTCCTCATTTACTAGTTGAATAAAATCATTTCAATTGTAAATAAACGGGCTGCGGTTAGATTGCATAGTTTCGGCTTGAAGCGGTGCCCGATAATACGTAGATAATCAGTAATTTGAGTAATTCAAGTAGCTAAAATAGTTGCCACTTAGCCACTCGCACGCTAGCTTCATCGATAAGTTAGGTCATTTTTATTGCCAGCAATGGGCGGGCCCGCACATATTTTCTTGGTTAGCTACAGAATGAATGCATAATGTTTGTCATACGTGTGCGTAATAATTTATGAGTATACGTGTATATGCGTGTATATACGTGTTTGTAGGTAATTTATGTGTGTCGGACGTGAGGTAAATAGTTTGAGTGGCTGATCGGTACATAAACAGAACACGGTAGCGATCGCTGGCCGCATGCGCGCGTTCTCAGACTTGCGCAGCCATTGTTATTTAGTCCGAGACAGTCATGAATCGTTTGAAAACTGCAAGTTGCATCGAGGTATTGTAATGAAACTGGCGGTAGTCGGGGCAGTGAAGTGCCAAGCCACGGTGTAGTTATTATAAAGCTATCGTTAAGTTTTCCGAGCTTTGTTGATCGACTCATTATTGAACTTTCGTAGCGTTTGTCAGTTGTAAATGTGTTAAACAAACGCACTTTGTACTTGAGAACATGAATTAATGGCCGTTCATTCGTACATTTGATTCGAAGAAATATTATCATTTACATCATTAGCTATATTCTAAATTTCATTTCCAAATTAAATTTACCCAAACTATTGCGCTTGACGTTTCAATAATGGCTGGATTAAAAGGTACATGACTTATTGTCAATTTAAAACATTGTATACATATTTGCAATACTTTAACGAGTGTCTCAAATCCTCAAGAATCGTAAAAGTTCCTCACTTCTAATTCTAAGTTTGATTGATAATGATCAATCTGTTGTTGTTTGAAAAATCACGTTAACAATTGTTTTTTATTTTTTCATGTTCCATTTATCACTGATCCTTGCCTTGAATAATGCAGCGTAAGTATATTCATTGATCTATTATAATTCAAATTTAATTAAAATCAATTCATATCGTACTCACATTTTTGCAGACTTTTTACATTAGCATTCGCTGGATCTATTGGTATGACATTTGTCATATTAGGTTGTGCACTTCCAGCTTACAAGTGAGCTATTAATTGTTCATTTTATTTCTTTCAAAATTAAGTATCTAATCAATTTAATATATTTCCAGAGTGTGGTGGCCATTTTTAGTTGTATTGTTTTACATATTGTCACCTCTTCCAACTTTAATAGCCAGACGTTACTCTGAAAACGCAACTTCCAATAATCAGTATATGGAATTGGCTATTTTTTTAACAATGGGTTGTGTAATTTCATCTTTTGCTCTTCCTATTGTATTATCAAGATCTCCAGAAAGTAATCCAACTGTAAGTTTATTAAGCGAAAATTCATTTAATTCATTTAAATAACATTTTCTTACTGTAAAAAATGTTTCACTTATCAAATTTAATGTATAATACTTGCAGATAAAACCAGGTGCATGTTATTTGACAATAGCTGGTAATTTTGTTATGTATTCAACTATTCTTGGATTTTTCTTGGCTTTTGATCACGATGAAACAGAATATAGTATGTGGTAATTCATTCAATTCTTGTACTTATCTGTATTTGGAGGATTCATTATTGATTAGAAAAATCTTTATGTTGTTTTTAAATCATATATGTACAATAAAAGAATTCTAATAGTATTCAATACTTTTACATTAAATCTTAATACAAAATTAACTACTAATGCTCTTTAAAACCTAAGTTTAGTTTATAAGATATTAAGTGTTTTCAATACTATATGAACATTTTTGTATTGAAGTTTTTAAATGTAAATTAGAATAACATATTTACAAACTCAAATTTTGAAAAATTATTCTTTGTGATACAAAATGTGAATCTTTTGATATAAATAATTTGAATATACTAAAAAGATGAGTATTTATTTACCAAAAACGATTTTTAATAAAATCCTGACAGTATTGGTATTATTTTTGGTTCTTATGAAATATATTTTCTGTTTCATTATCATGATCATTGTCATAAAACGAAGCGATAATTTTAGCGCAAGATGTCGCAGTTGAAGAACGGATGAAATTAACTTCTGCTATTTAGTCTCCTTTATTCAAAACCTGTGAGAACAGGTTTCGGATCCGATTCCGGTGTTCAAATTAAAGCGATAGCAATTGTTTTGATTCCGCAATTCTGTATAAGTGCACTGTAGTTAAAAGACTTGTTACTTTATTATCAAAGATGCAAAGATATTTATAATTAAATAATATTTTCGAATAAAATGGATTCAGTAAATGAATTTATTCTTCAATTTCGTACACTCTCAGATTCAGAGAATTGGGAGGCTTTAACCAGATTATTAAAAAATATTTCATATTATTTGAAAAATGTGCCTGCTGACTATGGCAGTAAGTGAATTTTATTATTGGAAGATACTATAATTTAATGTATATAATTAAAGAATTGTTTAATGTGAACCCTTTTAGAATTATCATTGGATATTTTACTTGGTAACCAATGCAACATAATAAAATTTATGAAAGGAAAAATTTTTCTATCAAAGCATGAAATATTAAAAATCAACCAATTACTAAAAGCATGTTTTCATGTTTTACAATTTTTGATGGATCATTTTCAGCATTTGTATGAACCATACGTTGCAGAGACAAGAGTAATATTCTAATTGACTACTATTGTTTATTTTAAAATTAAGATAATACATGCTTGATAGATTTTTTTCAGGCCTTATGCTTTGAATGGATAAAAAATAAGTGTTCAGTTTTTGTGAGAAAAGCAGCCGCAGAAACTTTCAGAAACTCCATAGAAAAATTTAATTTAGACAAAGCACTATTAAATGATTTTCTAACACACTATTATGAATCATACTCAAAATACTACACAGCCAAAGGTAAAGTCAAATTATTTCTATTACTGATTTTTTACAAAGCAATTCATAAAATGCTTTGTTTTTAAATAAAATTGCAGAGGGTTATGTATTGTATATTGTAATTGGAAGCATTGCAAAATTTTGTAATAAGATTGAAAATTTATCAAAACATGTTAGTTTTATATTTAAAAATTTAATTGCTGATTTAAGAAACCAGGTAAACTCTTTTATATTATAATGTTATATTAATTTCATTTTATTGTCTAGTTGTGAACATTTTTGTTCCAGTATGAAGAAAAATCTGACAAACAGTCTGAAGAAGTTAAAATTTATATGGATTGCATTTCCAATCTATTATTAAATTTTACACCTTTTGACAATTCTGAAAAAAATGAAATTTACTTTAGACAATATTATAAATACATCCAACTTTTGTGTGAACCTCAAAAAGCCCAAAAAACTTTCAGGAACAAGGCAATAAATACTCTTTTTGTTCACATGAAAAAGTTTTCCAAGTTTATTTTGAATGACCATAAAAAATGGCATACTTTATTTATCACTATTCTTGAAGAAAAAGAAAATTATATTGTCTTAAATGTTTTGGGAAAATTTTACCAACAAATTGCTGAAAATGTTTGTGAAATTCATAATGAAGAAATATTTACAGTATGTATAAATTTATTTTTATAATAATTTTCATGAACAAATCATAATATTGTTGTATATTTTTCATGCAGTACTTTAAAGATTATTTTACAAATCAACTTAGCAAGGAAAATCTTCTATCAATAGAATTACAACTAACCATTTCTGGTATAGGAGATTTCATTCCAGCATTTAAAAAATACACTCCATTGGAAGTTCCAAAATTATATCAAATTCTTTCAATAAAAGCATCAAATTATCGTTTGAAGTAAATTTCATTGAAGATGGTAAAAAACATTTAAAATTCAACAATATAATTAATTTTAGCTCATAATTTTTTTTGCAGAAGTATTAATGATACAGAATATTTTCAAGAATTAAGTTCTTACACAGAAACCTTGGCAAAAATTCTGGTCTATAGTGAAAATGTTTTTTATCAGCAAATTTATGTCATTGCTGAACTTTGTGGACATTTGATTAAAAAATTCTACCAACTAAGTGCTTTGAACAAAAATAATGTATTGAACTCAATTCTCAACACTTTTGTTCACATCAGTAAATTGAAACAAAATCATCAAAATGAATATTTTAAACATTTTTGTATGTATATATTTTTTTTTACTATTGAAAAATTGAATAATTCAAATAAATTTTATTTTTATAGTGAAAGAAGCCATTTTATGGTCGTGCTCTCACACTCTACTCATTGATGTGGATGTACTACAAGAATTGCAGAATCTTTCAGAACCACCTATATGTCATAAAAATTACCTCCCATTGTGGTATTCAATCTTTGACATTGAAAATAAGATAATGCAACCCATAAATTATACTTTGATTGAAGAATTTATAGCTGTAATAATTCATTTTATAGAAAAACTTAATCTGAATTTAAAAACTCAAGACTGTAATGATCTAGTTGGCACACTTGTTTCACAAAAAGCTGAAAATGGAACAGATTTCAGATTTTTTATTAATTTAGTTGATCTGTGTAAAGATGTGTATGAAAAGATTGAAGGTGATTTGCTACAAGACTATATAGATGGGCTCTTAGTAAATTTTATTCAGTTTTCTTACAAAAATCCATTGATTTCTGGTTTCTACAAATTAATTGAAGTCATATTTAAAAAATGTGATACTTCTATTGATATAAGTAAAATACTGAGTCACTCAACTTATGAATCAACATCACGTTATTTATTGGATACATTAAAATTAGTACACAGTTTTCCAGGTGAACTTCAATTTTCTTGTGTCTCATTGATTTTGAGTGCACCAGTTGCTTTAATTGAAAATTATATCAAAGATACAGTTCAGTTATTTGAAGTAGCTTTCAAAATGGGCTTAAATGACTATTCTATTGCACTTAGTGCCCTAAATGCATTAGAAAACTGGATAAAAAAAGTAGACTTTTCTGAAAATTTCCTGAAACTCATAGTTAATTATACAGAACCATACTTTTTAATATCAGAAATAACAAATGATAAACTCCAATCGCTGAACTACTCTGCCACAGAAAGCAATCAAACTCTAAAAGAAGTGCAAAAAAAGATATTGCTTTTTTATGGCTTGATTGACTCAAGCATAATGATTGATTTCATTCACGAAAAGTCTATGCAAACAAATGCCACCTGGACAAAAAAACAAGCTCTACCAAGTGAAATAGTCCTCCCGGATACAAGCTTAGAAGTATATTTGGACAGATTACTCCCGAGAATCGTACTACTCACGAGTTGCGAAGATCATAAAACGAAAATTGCTGCTTGCGAGTTGCTGCACGCGAGTATAAGTTTATTTTTGGGGAAAAATATCTTATTTAAGTGTTTCGACGACAGATTATGTTCCGTAATACTAAAATTGAGCTGCGACTCCGATGAAGCGATTAAAAGCATTTATTACTTATTATCCATTCAACTGGCTCATTATTTCAGCTCGCGACTGGCCAAGGACTCGTGTGCAAGTGATGTTTTTGTCGACTCTCTGTTCGACGGTTTGAGCGAAGAGTTTGACGTAGGATATCGAGACCACTGCGGCTTGTACTTAAAAGAGTTCACGCTCTGGTCAATGAAACAGTCCACTGAGAGCGAATTGTTCGATTTGCAAAAGGTTGTCGAGAGAATCACCGGATTGGCTGGTCAACCATCGAAGAAGCGGGTAGTGGCTGCGGCAGTGGCGTTCAATCAGCTTCACAACGTTTTACAGGGAAACTCCAACCTCGTTAGCAATTACTGGCTCGACTTCTTTTATGTCTTCGTCAAAAACCTCGGGGATTTCGACAATGCTCACATTAAATCTGCGCTGGACCACGTGGTCAATCTTGTAAAAAAAAGATCCAAACTTTTTAGCGAAAAATGTGCGCGAAGAAAAAAGCCTGTGGAATTTACAGATGAAACTTTGCCGAGTGCACAGGTATGGCTGTTCACGCGATGCGCTTCCTGTAGTAAATCGCACAGTCGAACGATTTATATGAAAATATTTGAAATACTCGATTTTTGTACCGAGAAAAATGAAGATTTTAAAAAATCAATAGCCGATGCGATGGAAAATGTTGCTATAGAAAATTCAAAAAGAAAAATCGATGCACTTAGCGCGACGGACTATCAATACTTTCTCAAAACTATAGCTTTTTATACATGGGTCTTAACGGCCGAGTGTTTTTCAAATGACTACTTGGGCCTGCAACGAAGGCTTTTAATAAAAAGTGAGCTCGAGTTTGGTAAAATCTTTGATGCATTCACATCTTCTTTGATGAATTTTAAATGGTCGATTGATATTGCTGACAATATAAGCTCGCGTGACTTCGATGATTTGAAGTGTGAAACATTGCTAAAAATGTTAGATTTTTTGGCAGTTTTATTTATTCACTGGGATACCCAGCATATGGTAAACTGGAGTGAAAGCATGTCGACTTTCATTGTATCTTGCACATTACAGCCATGTAAATTTGGATTAAATACTGGTATTTTAGAAGTTTCGGAAAAGTTAACTTCCTCGCTGAAAAATTTGTTCGTCAAGATGAAACGCTACTCTAACTGTATTGCGGCTAATTGTTGCAAAGAATTTATACAATTCATTAATACCTACAGCTCGAAGTTGTTGAATGTCCGAGATATCTATGATAAAAATGAAGATACTTTCATATGTCACCAATTCATCCACGGCTTGATAATTCTAAAAGACTGCAAATTCCTCGACTTTGAAGCCCAGGTAAATAAATCAATTAAAATTAATTAAAGGGATGGGAAAATCGTGAGATTTTTTGATTATAATTTTTTAAACTATCATTGATTGAACATTTTAAAACGCCATGTCGAAATATCTCGATAAGCAATAAAATCAAGATAACTATACAGAGATTTTAGAAAAACTTTCAATACCAAAAATGTTTTTGAAAGTTTTTATTTTTATCATCGCTTTCATGTATCTTTAGATTTCGTTCAGCAATTTCAATACAAACTTTACTCCATGCATAATTTTTTTGCAGACTACCTTCAAATCTGGTCTCTTGCAGAGTACAATTCTCGAAATTTTTGAGTTGGCTAAGTCACCATTTTTAGACATGAATACCTGCACGAAATTCGATCACAACGTACTCGAGTATTTCCGAATGTTCATCAAGTTTTCACTCAGAGCATACGAGGTCTGAATTTATCATTCAAATTTTTGCATTAAATCATTATACATTTACAATGAATAAAATTATCAATGTGTTACAGACAACTACGGTTGAGCTACTGATAAGAACCATAAAGAATGACTTGATCCTGGACAAGCCTAGTGGCATTCAAATAAGTCATGGCAATTATTTTTTGGAGCTTTATAAAAATCTCATTTTTGATTACTTTTTAATGTCACCCCAACAAACGATCAGCATAATCGAAGATAATTTGTCCGAGTCTCCCGACAAAATATTCGATTTGATCGAAAAATGGCTTCAACACACCGAAAAATTGAAAGCATCGTCTAATACGGAAAAGTTGTCGGAGGCCGTTTGCGAAAGATGCAAGTCCTTGCATCGGCTGTCAAGCTCTAGCCATGTTCGGCGCGATGCTCTGTTTCGCATTAATAAGCTAGCCATTGGATTGATGATTGATCCCAGACGAGCTCTCAAGCTCAGTAACGGAGCGCCGTCCGATCTGAGCAAATGGATCATGGATGAGCTCGTGCAATCTGGAAACTTTGAAACGAAAAGCGAGATTTTACAAACTTTTCTCATCTATTTGTGTAGCGTAGATGAAGAAAATCCCGAGTTGGAATTGATTTTGCGACAGCTGAGGGACAACGATTACATGGCTTGGCTGGAAAAGCTGAAAAACGACGATTTAGCAAGACATCGGGCTTCCGCGTACTTGAAAATCATGCTCGAGGCTCTGACCAGTACAAAGTCTCCGCTTATTTTTCGAGTTTTAATGAGCTACTTGGCTGGTACATCGAGCCTATTCGGCATAAAGAATCTGCGCGAAGTTTTGAGGCTGTTCTATACCGATCGCGACGAAAACACTGCCTTTCAATCGCTCGTACACGTTTACGAGTCTTTCTTGAATTTAAAGCAGAGTCAAGAGAGATGGGACATTCTGCGGGAATTTCTGTTGCCTTCTATCGAGTTCAACACACCTCGAGTCGTGCTCAAGTTTTACGAGGACAAGTGTAACGAGATGCTAAGTCACGTGAGCGCGCGCCCACAAAACATGTCCAACGAGCAGGACAGAATCAGAACGATGATCAGCATGACTGGCTGCTACAATTTATTCGAGCTCATGCTAGTGAAATTTGATTTGCCTGCGCTCGAATTCGGAGTTCCAGCGAAGCCGCTGAATCGACTGCTTGTCCAGCACTCGGTGCAAATACGCCAGCTAAGCGCGTCGAACGATCGAGAGAAGGAAGCCACGAGACTACTGCTGTGCGCTGCCCTCAATTGTTGCACGGCGATCGTCTGTCTGCGAAAAGATGAGAAATTTTACAAGTTTGTGTTCGCCGACAAGCTCATCTGGGACAAAATCGTCGACTCCGATCGGGTCTACGGCTCGAGCAGGCCAAGCTCGAGGCAGCTACAAGGAGAGCGCCGAAAACTCGTCAACATTCGCAGAGGAGCCGATGTCGCGGCAGCGTCCGATCGCGACGGATTTATTTCGCAGCAAGCGAGTTTGGCAGGCCTCTCGTTGCTCGAAAACGTACACGCCTATGACTTGAACGACGCGAGACTCGTCTCGGCGGCCTCGTCGTCGGCCGATCAGAGACTGTCCATGAGCTTCGAGTCGGACGAGTTGAACGAACACGAGTGCATGCCCATGCTCAGCGGACTCGTGATAGATTTGTTCAACAGTCAAGTGGCGAAGCTGCCGCAGCCTACGGACGACGTCTCGGAGGAGCGAATGCCCGAGTGGCTGCGCGCCCTGCGCCTCGGTCTCTCGGCTTGTCGCAGCAACAACGCGCGCCTCTTTCTTCTGCGGCTGTTGGCCAACGCCAAAGGGGCTTTTCTGCCTTACATGGCTTGTCTGCACCTGGCGCTGTTGGACTTGCTCTGCAACTACCTGGCCACGAGTCGAAGCATTCATCGTTTGGTGCGCGACGCCGTTGTCATGCTCGTCGAGGCTGCCCATCGACCCCAAGACTCCAAATCTCTGGAATCGGCTCGCAAACTCATCGAGCTATTGCTCAAGCGTTCTCCGGACGATCAACTCTTGCTGTACGAGTACAATCTGGAGTTGATCGAAGCGCTTTACGCGCACTGGGGCGTGGGCACTTGTCCGCGACTCGATTTTCTCGTGCAATTGGCGAAGGACGACCCGGATCTCGGGGTTCGCGCTTTGGCCTTGCTACTGCGCGTCGACTCTTCCGTCTGGTCTCGGCTCCGAAGCGTGCAACTGCTCAGAGATCACGTATCTCTGGTGTTGCAAAACCGATGGACCGAACTCGAGACCGGACCGGAGCTGTTGCGGGGCTTCGAGGCCCTTGGCTATCAGCTACGCTCGACCGACGACGTGCAAGCGACGCAGCTCAACTGGCTCGAGTCGCTTCTCCGCGACATTCAGCGGCGCAACGTCGACCGAGCCGCCAGATGCGCCATCGCCCTCTATCGCTCCTGGGCCAACGAGGAGCTTGCGGGAAGCCTGGCTTCGAGTTACGCCTGCCCGCGCAACGCCAAGATCAGCGACTCGCGACGAGCCGACTGCCTCGAGCTGCTGCTGCTGCGCTTGGAATACGGAATGGAAGCGTCTCCGGCGATCGAGGCGCTCGAGAAATCTCTCACGGATCACTGGCTTGGCTGCGATCTGGTGGCTCTCAAATTGCTGCGTTATCTATTGCAAAAGCCATTCGGTGCAATTTCAGCTCTCGATGCTTCGATGAAGAAGGCCAAGACTCGCCTCGACTCGAATCACGACGTTGCCGTCAGGCTCGCCGCGTTGGAGTGCTTTGTCGCCGGAGCCGAGCTGATGCCTCAAGTCTGCCTGCCAATTCTGGTGGAACAATTGGGTGACGAAACTTTACCTCTTCAGCTTCTCACGGTTATCCTAGAATATTGGTCGAAATTATACGACAAGTCCGGTGTCGAGTTCTTGATTCAGTTGCTTGAACTTTTGTCGAGACACGCTCCGAGATTCGGAGCCACTCGGACTCTTGTATTAGTAATACTCTCAATGACGTCGAAAGCTCGAGACGCCTTGAAACCCATGTGTCGACAAGCTCTGGTAGAAGGAGCTCGCTTCGAAAACTACGAGGTGCCCCGAAGCTTACGTCGATCTGGTGCGAGCGCCAGAAGAGGCTTGGGATCGATTGCTCCACTATTTGTACCTTCGCTGGCCAGTCAGCTCTACCGGGAACAGGCCTTGTCGGCCACTCTACCTAGTCACGCGAGTTTGCGTGTCCTCGCCACGCAAAATGTCGATATCGGGACCTCGTTTACAACGCAATTTGAAAACAGGTTGGAGCAATTATATTTATTATATCGAATTTACTTTAAAAATGTTTAATTTTGTTTCTTCTTGTTTTAAAGAAACGTCATGCCAGAGCCGTCGCAAAATCAGTTGTCTCGGCGAGAACCTGCTGCTCAGTCAAGAGCAAAGCCACTCGGTTCGGTAGTTGAATTACAGCGTCGCTACAGAATCGGCGAATATCCGGATGTCGAGCTGTCCTACGAAAGCTATGCCACGTGTCTGCGTCAAGTAATCGTAAGAGATCGAGCCTTTTGCCAAAATTTAGCCGTCGAGCTGCTGCTAGCCGTGGCGGAAGTCTTGAAGCGCCCTAGCCAAAACTCCATGGAGAGCGCTACCAACCGTCTCTGGGATCGATTTGTCTCAGCTGCGTTGCAATTGCAGCGAGATCGCGCCTCTTCTGACCTGGCACCTGTTCTTTTAGAAATAGGCCTAAGAACGAGCGAAGACCGACTATTGGAGTTTGAGAACGTTGCCAAATCCTGTCTCCGATCGGATGAACCGAAGCATCTGGGCTTACTGTCTTTGGAGCGCATCGCAGAACGCTTGGAAGAGAAAGATCAATCGGAGCAGAATGAGCCACCAGCCAGTAAACGACCGCGAGTACAAAATGTCGAACGAGATGTCTGGCTTCGACTGTCGAGTACGTTGAAAAGCTTAGGTCAGTCGAATGTAGCAGATAACTTGACGGCTCACGGCGATTGGGCGCCGCAATACTTACGCGAAGCTGCCTTGGCATCCATAGCAGAGGACTGGTTAGAGGCCCGCAAAGCCTACGAAAAAGCTCGAGAAATCGAATTGGAGCCTTTAGTGCAGGAGCACTGCTTCGATGGTATGATAGATAGTCTCGTTCGGCTGTCGGATTGGCCTAGAGCCGTTCGATGCATCGACGAACGTGTTGGTCTCCGAGAAACCTGGAAACAAGAGACCCAAGAAGCAAAGCAGTTATTACCGCGTCTTTTGCTGGCTCAGCTCATGTCAGCTATCGATGACAATGTCAATGGCAGATCCCGGCAGAGTCTAGCTAATCAGATCGAATCATCGATCGAACGTGACCGACTGCTAAGGTACATGTCCGAGTACGGCGAAGAATTGAGTATTCTGCACGTTTGCGACGATGACGCTCAGGCCGGCGCGACGCGCATTACCAGCTGCTTAGACTTGATGCGAGCTCGATGGTTGCGCATCAGTCCTCTCCTCGAGTATTCGCGCCTCGAGTCACATCTCAAACTACGTCGCTTGCGCGATATCGACGCTTTTCTGGCAGCCTATCAAGCTGGTGATTGTGAAGAAGCTGTCTTCAAACTCATTGCTTATTGGCGTCGCTGCTGTCCAGCTAACGAGAAACATTCTCAACTCGGCAACGCTAGTAGGATCATGCAATATCGACAGCTTTTTGTTAACCAGTTATATCACAAACTTGAGGATGACGTTGAATCAGAAGATTGGTAAGAATTTTTTACTCTCTTTTTCTTATTTTCATGCTTACATTCAACAATTCAATTTTTGGGATTTTTGATCACAGTTGTAAACAGGATCTGTTATTGACCAACATCGATCTACAATTAAGCGCGAGCAATTTGGCAATCCAGCTGAAAAACAAAAGTGTGGCCAAGAAACATTTCGGTTTTGTCGAAAAACTCATTGATAGCTGCTCCAAAAAAGATCAGTTTGGGGGTAATAGGCGTTTCCAACAATTCACTGAGGAGCTCGAGCTGTCAGCTTCAAGGTTCAAGTTTATGTACGCTCAAAGCGAAAAGCGATTGGAGAAAAGCTGTAGTTATTATGTAAAATCTTGGATGATTGTTAAGGATCTTTTGGCCAAGTCCTATGAATCTAATACAGTTCCTAAAGAGTCTCGCTATCATTTAGCAAATATCTCGTCAGCTCTTCGTCGAGTCGTTCAAAAATATCCTTCCGTCAGCGATATGCTAATCAGCGACAATTTCGTGGCAGAATGTCTAAATGTCAGCGATGCAGGCCAAGTACCCGCAGCCCTGGAACGATACGCTTTCGACAATCTCAAATATGTCTGCGAATCCGGAGCTAGTGAAAGTTTTGCCCTATTCGGAAAATATTGTTACGAGCTACTGCAGTCCCCTTCGGATCGTCATGATGAAATCCGAAAGTGTTTCGTTTCTTCGATACTCCAAGGTATGAGCTTCGGCTGCTTGGAGTCGGCCCATTATTTTCCATGTTTGCTGAAGATTGCCCACGAAACGGATTGCGAACAAGCCGAGACCTTTAACGAGCTATACCAACTCTTCGTAACGGGCGTCGAGAAAGTGCCCAGTTGGCTTTTTCTCAATTGGCGATCACAGCTCATGTCTTTTGTCGTCGACGATCGATTGTCCAACCTAATTTTGCCGCTAATGCAGAGGCTCATCGATGATTATCCAAACGCACTTGTTTACTCTTTTTGGCAAAGCTTCAAACTTGTACCAGAACTTGCTAATCGATCAGAAATTCAGCGGATGTATAATCAACTGATGAGCAATGAATCGATGAAAAGCTTTATCGAAGCAATTTGCCGGGTATGTTTACCCGAAAATTTCCTGTTACATCATTTGCGGACAGTATGTGAATCGTCGCCAGAAAATTTCTCTCGCTGTTTCGAGGCTGCTTTTTCCGAAATTTCTCCTACACGATCGCGCGCAACAGGTTTGCTTTTCGAACAAGTGCTAACCGATTTCCGACAAGATATTGATGAATTACGCTGTTCAAACTATCACAACTATAAAGAACGTTTTGCTGAACTCGAGACCAAGCTTCGTAAATCCAAGGTCAATCGACTTAGCAAAAAGCAAAGTCTTCAACTTGTAGAACTTTCTTCGTACTTTGGAAACTTTTCCGACTATGATATCGAAGTTCCTGGTCAGTATAAGCCCGACCGCAAACCTATGCCACGTTATCACGCGAAAATCGCTCGGTTCGACCGATATGTCACGCTCATGGAATCGCAGTTCAACCCGTGCAAAATCAATATCATAGGCAGTGATTTCAAAACCTATAGTTTTCTCATAAAATTCGGAGAAGATTTACGTCAGGATCAAAGACTGCAACAAATATTTACTATTACCAATAAAAGTCTACTAAACGATCTTCGTTGCAGAGAAAGGCATTTAAAGATCAACACGTATGAAGTGCTGCCGATCACCAACGACTTGGGACTAATTCAGTGGATCGATAACGCCAAAACTCTAAAAGAGTTCATTAATTTCTCCGCGTTTAGTGACTCGAGAAAACTCGAAGAGGCCAGTTGGCATTATAAAAACTGGATCGATCGTGCTAATACTACAAAGATCCATTCGAACCCTTACAAAGCAGCCATGTTGAAGTACAGTGACGAAGAAACTAGAGCTAAGATGACGCTGATATTAAAATCGCTTGATGTCGACTACTTGAGGAAGACTTTCTTTTTTCTTAGCGATTCGCTCGAGTGCTTTTTGACCCTGAGGGATAACTTTGTAACCAGTTACGCCTCAATGTGTTTGGTGCATTGGCTGACTGGGATCGGAGATCGACACTTGGAGAACACGATGATCTGCGTGAAAACTGGACAATGCTTCGGGATCGATTTTGGACTTGCTTTTGGCGCAGGAATCGATCAGATGGTGCCAGAACTAGTACCATTCCGTCTGACACCTCAAATACAAAACTTTTTAAAACCTTACCTCCAACACGGTAATTTTGATATAAGCATGAGCAATGTTTTGCGAGCTCTGAGAAAAGAACGAGCTCCGATATTGGCATGCCTCGATGTTTTTATACACGAGCCTTTCGATTGGCGAATACGTCTTAACAAAGCTATGAAAGAGAAATATAATCAAGAAACAAGTTAGTCTTCTTTATTATCATTGCAATCTAAATGATTCAGCCGCTGTTTCTTTCATTAACATTCATATATATTATTATTTTCAGGTGTCAAATGGTTGCCAGCCAGCAAAATAGATGTTGTCAAAAAGAAATTGGCTGGATGTAATCCATCAAAAATAATGTTGGAAGAATTAAAGTGTTCGCACTTTGGGAACTGTGATGAAAATAATGAAAAAGAACTTTTTCAGAGATATCAAAGTGTTATACTTGGAACTAATGACATAGCAGCTACCAATCCAGCGAGTTACATGGAAGAGGATATTTTGACAGCTGAGCAACAGGTAAGATTTTTTCTTTTACAGCATTATACATTTCCTTTTCAAAATTAAAAATTTTTTCTATTTATTTTCTATTTATTATTTTATACAGGTCTATGCTTTGATTAAGCAAGCAAGAGATTTGAATGCCTTGGGCCGAATGTATGTAGGCTGGCAGCCTTTCTTATGAGAAAGGCTTGCTTTCTATTTTAATTGTACAACTGCGAGCAGGCTCGTACAACACTTATAATTTTTTATGAATAAAAATTTGCTAACTATCAATGTAAATTTTATCATTTATTCAAGTCACCTTAATCATTTTCAAAATCGCGCCATATTTTGGTTACCGACTGTCGATTAGAATCAATGTCTTTTGAATTACTGAGTACGTTACACTTATTATACTCGTAATTCGTTATCATAACAGACAATAGTGGTCATTCATGACATTTTGATTTCAACTTGACATTTCATGTTTTGGCTACAATGTAGTGTACAATCGAACATTGAACTTTTTCATTTTAATTTTTACATTTATTTTTCACATAACCGTAATTAATCTATTTTTTTAACAAAAATAATAATACAAAAGAAAAATAATTAAAATCAATTTATTCTTTTAAATATGAGAAAATCTAGTAAAAACCAATTTAACTATTAACTTTAAGAAAAAAGTGATTATTTCAAATAAAAGCAATAAAAATCATTTAAAATGTTTTCAACGCACACAACAGAAGAAATAATAGAACTTGAAAAAGGTATAAAAGCTTTCAGCAAAATTTTATTTTTTCAGTTTGATTAATCTTATAAATAATTGAATATGCTACAGTTACTGTCCAAGGTCGTGAAACTTATAGAAGCCATACTACTGTTGAGTTTAGAAGTAATACTGGACCCTATGAAAATGAAACATTTGCTGGAGAAAATAGTAAGATGATTGTCTATACGTTGATACAGATGTAACCAATTATTTTCTCAATATAGGCAATCACGGGGAAGAATCTGAAAATAATGAAGCAGGGGCTTCCGCTCCATTTAATACCATTCGCAATTCCTATCAATATAATACCATTCGCTCAAGAAAATCAACTCCAGCTGAAATTGAGAAGCAAGCTAATGTAGTTGTTTCTTGCTTGCAAAAATCACATTCTATCAACAATGACAGTTTAATATCTGAACAACAAATTTTACAAATAATTAAGGCCCTACCTCAAAATATATCTTTAAAGAGATTAGTGAAATCCAAGTTGATAAAATCGATGTCAGAAAAGTCAAAACCTATTGGAACTTTGAAAAAATGGAAATATCAAGCAAGTATGGCTTTTATTAAGGTAATTTTATAGTCAAATTATTTTTTACATTACATAATACTGTCAATATAAAGATATTTCAATTTTATACAGCTCAATTTGGCTATTCGTGATATGATGTCAACTTTTGAACTTTGGTATGGAAGTATAAAAATGATCAATGGCTATTTTGGAAATGGGATTGGAACATACTTCAAGTTTTTACGATGGTTATTTATACTCAATATTTTTAATTTCACCATTATTTTATTGTTTGTAATTATACCGCAATCGTTATTGAAAATGCATGCCAATCAAAGGTTTGAAGTAGAAGATTTATTGTTTGGAACGGTAAGACAATAAAGTCCAAGATTTCTCAGTAGTTACATTATACAATGTTTATTAAAATTGTAGGGAGTACTGGAAAACAGCGTTATGTTTTACGGCTTTTACACTAACAGCAGTTTAACGATTTACTCAGAGAAGACTTACTCCATGCCCTCAGCTTATTTTTTAGCATTTTCATTTACGAACCTGTTTATTTTCTTGTTACTTTTCTTCAAGTAGGTTCGGCGACTTGAAAGTCGCATGTACATTATTGTAAGCAAGTTATCTGGAATTTTGAATGCATTGTTGTTTTTGAACGCAGAGTCGCTCGATCTTACAAAGAGACCTTCATCGAGACATCAGGTGGGGCTTACAACCGATTCGCGAAGAAAATATTTTACGGATGGGACTGGTCCATATCGTCGAAAGAAATGGCCGAATTACGCTCCGCCTCGATTCGTCGAGAGCTTGCTGAAATGCTATGGGAAGCGAAGCACCCGAAGACCTCGGAAACCTATCAAACCACGGCGAAGTCATCCACAAGACCATGGCCGCTGTCTCTGGCGAGCAAGATCTGCACGTTTTTGGTGAGAGGCATGATGACTAGTCTCATGGCTGCCCTCGTGTGTGGCTCGGCTGGACTCTTATGGTTTTCCATGGAGGAAAACTGGATGTCGGATTTGACGGTTCCAGTAATCATAACGGCGATGGTAAACTTAATGCCACCGTTGATTTCTTGGTCTGTGAGTAATGTGCCTCGATCTCGAGCATCGATAGCGAGCATTGATCAGCCCGTTCATTAATTGGAGCATGCAATTTACAGGTGAAATTTGAAAACTACAAACGAAAGAGAAGTATTTATTGGATGAAAATGATTCGAGGCTACGTAATCCTTGGCGTAGCACTGGGCACTGTGCCAACCTTCTGGCTCGAACGAAGTTCTGGTTGTTGGCAAAATCGACTTGCTCAACAGATCTATCATCTAATGTTGCTCGACTTGGTTCTGACTCTGCCACTTGGTCTGCTGATACGCTACGCCAAAAAACGATGGCTGCTCGGCTCTGGTGGCTTCAACGACGTGCACGAGAGCCTCATTCTCATTTACCTTCAATGTCTTTGCTGGCTGGGTCAGTACTTCAGCCCTCCGCTGGGCTTGTTGCTGTTTCTTCGACTGCTTTTGACGTTTTACCTCAAAAGGTTCGAATTGTTTCGGTATTGCAAGCCTCCAAATCACTACTGGCGCGCCGCCGAGGCTCAGACGACTCTTTTGGCTCTCATTTTCATCGGTAACTCTATCATCCTCGGAATGCTTTTTTATGTACTGGCTTACGTTGACACGAGCACTTGTGGTCCGTTTGCTGGGACAACTTACACAGGAGAATTTATTATTGAGCGACTGTTACTAATACCGAGAGACTCTGTAATTTGGAACGTTATTAGTGAGATGACTAGTCCTGTCGTTAGTACGGCTGTACTTATTTCCATGTGGTAAATAATTTACGTTTTTACTTTTAATTTTCTTTACTCTTTTTCAAATTTTTTTTTTTTTCAAGTGAACGATTATTTTTGCTCTTTTTACAGCCTAGCCGTCTATTACATGAGAGCTAAAGCTGAGGCTTCAAAGTTGATGATTAGCGTAGAGCGAGAAATGCTGATGTGGCAAGCCCGAGACAAAAAGTTTTTGCTTGCTTGGTCCAGGTCACCGCTTCTTGGTAATTATAAATTTTTATTTCGCGACATAATTTTCAGATTTATATGTTTTGTTAATGCGTTATTGGTATTACAGGAAACGAAATGCGTAATCGTCGTTACAATTTAGAAACCGAATCGACTTGCAGAAGTCACGATAGGAGTGGTGAATTGGATCAAAGTAATCCGTCAAATCATAGTTTTAGCTCTCAATATGACACAGCATAGCCTCTTAAACTTGTGATTCAATTGTAATAATTCGTAATGGAAATCTTGTGATGAAGTATTATTATTAAACTGATATTTTGAATAGATTTATACATTGACGCACAAGTGCGCTACGACGACTGAACTATAATTATAATATTTTATAAACTGTTGCTCAAGATGAGCTTCTTTCAAATTAATGTTATTTTTATAAAAATAAATAATATTTACGAAAAAATTACCATAAAAAATGATTGATATTACCAAAATGTCTCAAAAAAGTTCCGAGTTTTAAAAGTGAATTCTAATCTTTCAGTCTCAGTTGAGTAGATTTGAAAGAAATTGATCGGTGAGGTATTAGAAAGTTAGATTCAAGTATAAACAAGGCGCACGTGGCAGAGATGCAATTTGGGGCCGGAGAAGTATCGATCGCGTTACCATGCCAGCAGCGAGGATGCTTTCGAGCGAGTTTCGCGTGCTCACGTATGTATACAAAAAGCCGACGTAGTCTGCTGGGGCCAGCGTGCGTCAGGCTGCAAAATCGCGGACGAACGAAGCCCGAAGGCCATGCAGCAAGGCGAAAAATGCCCGAGACTCGGTGCCTCGGCGGGCCAGGGCTGCATCTACACCAGTGCCACGGACGCGATCTACCAGGCCGAGCGACTGCGCCTCAAGTTCGGTGGCAGCGGCGATTCGTCGCGCACGGCGCACCCTTGCCGCAAGCCGCAAATATTCGACCGCAATGGCGAGCTCGCCTATCCGCCGATCAAGCAAATGCGGGAAAAGGAGGAAAGGGACGCCCGACTGCGCGAGATCGAGCTGGCTAGTATGGCCAGTTATCCACCGAACGTCATCACCTTGAGCCAGTTGAAGAGGCGAACGGAACGTTCGGCGAAAGACTCGCCGAAAACGGGATGCAGCGCGCCGAGTTCGAGGGTCAGCAGAAAGGAAGAGGAGCCGCCGCTGCTCGCCTGGAGGGAGGCCGACGAGCCCAAGAGCGTGGACGAGCAGTTGCTGGAGATGGAGCGCGAGGAGGAGGAGAGCCGACTGCGAGCGAGCTCGATCATCGTCGAGCCCGAGACGGTCGAGATCGTGGACAAGATGCGCCGCTGCTGCCAACTGCCGATCGAGCCCTATCCGCATCATCACCTCGTTGCGGCGGAGAAGCGCCTCTCCGCCAAGATGCGTCGAAGATTCGAGTATGAAATTATTACGATATAGACTCTGTAATAAAGACGCGGGCAGAAAAATAATTCCTAATCGATGCGCGTGATCGACAGCTACAAAAAACTACTGGCAAAACTCAAGGCCGAGATCTCGGAGGATTACGAGGTGAGCCTGCGCAACCTGTCGATCGATCGCATCCTCCTGGACCCGCTGCAAAGGAAGCTGCTGAGTCTGGGCGAGGACGCGGCCGCGCTGGTGCTGTCGGCCGGTGCGCATCGACGCCGAGTGATCCGAGCCCCGGTGCCCTGGCACCAAAGCCGAGTCCAGGCCGAGCACTCGATGCATCACGACCTGTTCATCGGCAACGAGATCAACCGAGCCATCGAGCGCATCTGGAACGACGAGTATCGCTACGAGGCGCTACTCCGGCCGGAGGCGATCGGGCCGCTGCCGATCCCGGCCTCGGAGATCGACGAGAGGGTCGCGCGATCCTGCCGGGCCGCCAGGTCGAGGCTCGTCGACGGCTGGCTGGCCCAAGTGGCCGAGCTCTTCCTGGAGCGCAAGCAGGCCTGGAGCGGCCTCGTCGACGCGACGCCCGGCGCCTCGACTCTCCTGCTGCGGCGCTACTTTCGCAGCGTCGACTCGCTCCTGTCGAGGCAGCTTCGCCACATGCTCGTCGACTCGATCGAGCAGTTTGAGCGATTCTTCGACCGCTACCGCCACGGCAACGACTTTGAGCCACCTTATCGAGATCTCAGCTTCAACAGGATCCCGTTCGTGAGATTGGACGCCGATTGGTCGAAGCGCGACGACGACGACGACGGGGGTGGCGGCGTAGCGCTCGAGTGCCGGCCGAGCGTGCGCCAGATGTACGACAACCTGTCCAAGTGCTTCGACGCCATGGTGAAGGTGGCCTCCCTGATCCCGTGCATCGAGAACGTCCTCTTCCCCGAGATCAGGGAGAGAAGGTACCTGTTCGCGATCGAGCGCGGCGAGGAGGACGTCAAGGCCATAATCGAGCGGGCCCTGGAGCGTGTACTGGCCAACGAGCCCGGGCCCCAGCTCTATCTTCGCCACTACGAGGAGTACGAGTACCTGCTGGATGGCTCGGCCCGAGCCGACCTCGAGGCCTTTCTCGTGAGCCAGCCGAGCCCCACGATGCGCGAGTACGGCCAGAAGATCGAGGCCTACGACGCCCTTCGCCAGCGGGTCTTTGTGCTCCGCGACAAGGTACGTAGTAGGTAGACTGGCATAGAGCAGCTCCATAGAACGAGCTACATTTGTTCGCAGATACCCTTGAACATGATCGAGCTGGACTGCAGCGGTCTGAACGAGCAGCTGCGCAGGGAGCTGCACGATCTGCGATCGAGGGTCTGCGGCTTCTTCCTGGATCAGGTCCGCCAAAACAACAGGGAGCTCTGTGCCAGCTTCGACGAGATAGCCGAGCGCATATCCGGTAGCTATTTTATAAACGGCCTATAGCAATTGGATAAATTGCAACTTAATGGTCGCTGGTCGCAGGAATGCCGGAGATGACGCGCGACGTGGTCGAGCTGTACAATTACCTGCTGGAGAGCCGCGACTCGACCATGTTCATCCTGCGGGGCAAGCTGTCGCGCACGATCGAGCTGACGCTGTTTCTGGCCGAGCACCGGGCCGATCTGCTGGCCGAGGACATCCAGCTGAACACGCGCAGTCTCACCTGGCCCCGCGAGATGGAGGCCATAATGGAGCTCGCCTCGACTCGGCTCAACTCGCGCAAGGACTTTGTCGAGGGCGTGCTCAAGCAGCGCCGCTTGGCCTTCGACGACAAGATCCTCGCGATGCAGGCCAAGATCGAGCAGTTCAAGAAGCGCGACCCGCCCGTCGTCACCATGGACGAGATGTTGGACGCCGTGGCTGCCGTCGAGCTCATCGCCAAAGGTGCGTACATACCTCCAATTTGCCTAGACTCGAGATAAAGATAATAGCGATCGAGATGATGCGCCGCAGAGATGCGCGAGATGGAGCGAGAGGCCGAGGACATCAATACGGAGGAGTCGCTGCTGGACCTGGAGGTGAGCCCGTACCTCGGTCTGCCGGCCATGTCCGCCACGGTCAACACGTTCGACCAGCTGTGGCACACGGTGCTGCAGTTCCACCTGAGCTACGAGCAGTGGATGTTCGGGCCGCTGGGCGAGCTCGACGCCGAGGCGGTGCGCGAGCAGAGCGACGCCACCTGGAAGGCCCTGTACAAGCTGTCGCGCTCGCTGACCGACATGCCGCAGGCGCGCCGCATCGCCGAGATGGCCCGGGCCAAGGTGGACAAGTTCCGCCAGTACCTGGCGCTGCTCTCGGCCCTGAGCAACTCGGGCCTGCAGGCGCGCCACTGGCAGCGCATCGGCGAGCTGGCCAGCCGGGACGTGAGCGCCGGCCGGGCCGCCAGCCTCGCCGACATGCTCGAGGCCGGCCTGCTGCAGCACGTGGAGCGCCTCGAGGACGTGAGCGCCGCCGCCTCCAAGGAGTACAGCCTCGAGCAGAGCCTGCGCCACATGCAGCAAGAGTGGCAGGAGGTGAGGTTCGAGCTGCTGGCCTACCGCGAGTCCGGGGTCAGCGTGCTGGCCGGCTGCGACGACATCCAGCTGCTGCTCGACGAGCACATACTCAAGGCCCAGACGATGCGCGGCTCGCCCTTCGTCAAGGCCTTCGAGGCCGACATGCAGAGCTGGGAGGACAAGCTCATCTCGATGCAGGACATCGTCGACCAGTGGCTCTCCTGCCAGGCCACCTGGATGTACCTCGAGCCGATCTTCGGCAGCGAGGACATAATGCGCCAGATGCCCAACGAGGCCAAGAACTTCCGCAAGGTCGACCGGATCTGGCGCGACACCATGGACTTCGTGGCGAAGGAGCCGCGCGTCCTGCCGGCCACCGACTTGCCCAACATGCTGGCCGACTTTCGCCAGTGCAACGCCCTCCTCGAGCTCATACAGAAGGGCCTCAACGACTACCTGGAGAAGAAGCGCCTCTTCTTCCCGCGCTTCTTCTTCCTGTCGAACGACGAGCTGCTGGAGATCCTGTCGGAGACCAAGGACCCGCAGCGCGTCCAGCCCCACCTGAAAAAGTGCTTCGAGGGCATCAAGAGTCTGCGCTTCTTCAAGGAGGACGAGATCGTCGGCATGCTCTCCGAGGAGGACGAGTACGTCCCCTTCAGCGGCAAGATCTACCCGGCCGACGCCAAGGGCATGGTCGAGCGCTGGCTGTCGCAGGTCGAGGAGCTCATGAAGACGTCGCTGCGCGACATCGCCCAGGACGCCGTGATAGCGTACTTCAGCGCGGTGCGCGAGGACTGGCTTTTAGTGTGGCCGGGCCAGCTGGTGCTCTGCGCCAGCCAGGTGCACTGGACCAGCGAGGTATGCGAGTCCTTCGAGGAGGCCTCGACCAAGGCCTACCTGGCCAAGTGCGCCCGGCAGATCGACAAGACCGTGGCCCTGGTCAAGGGCAAGCTCGAGCCCGGGGCGCGCATCACCCTCAACGCGCTCATCGTCATCGACGTGCACGCCCGCGACGTCGTCAAGATGCTCGTCGACAAGGCCGTGGCCCGGGTCACCGACTTCGACTGGATCGCCCAGCTGCGCTACTACTGGCTCGAGGGCAGCGTCACCGTCTCCATGATCACGACCGACGTCGAGTACGGCTTCGAGTACCTCGGCAACAGTCCGCGCCTCGTCATTACCCCGCTGACCGACCGGTGCTACCGCACCCTCATGGGCGCGCTCAAGCTCAATCTGGGCGGCGCCCCCGAGGGGCCCGCCGGCACCGGCAAGACCGAGACTTCCAAGGATCTGGCCAAGGCCCTCGCCAAGCAGTGCGTCGTTTTCAACTGCTCCGAGGGCCTCGACTTTGCCGCCATGGGCAAGTTCTTCAAGGGCGTCGCTCAAGCCGGTGCCTGGGCCTGCTTCGACGAGTTCAATCGTATCGAGCTCGAGGTGCTCTCCGTCATAGCCCAGCAAATTCTCTCGATTCAGGTAACTTGCTTCTTGTTTTTTTTCTTTTCCTCGTCGTTCGTTTCACGATTAATCCATTTCGACAGATGGCCGTTGGACTGAAACTGGAAAAATTCATGTTCGAAGGCACCGAGCTCAAGCTCAATCCAACTTGCAACGTCATCATTACCATGAATCCCGGCTATGCCGGTCGCCAAGAGCTACCGGACAATCTCAAAGCTCTGTTCCGGACCTGCGCCATGATGGTGCCGGACTACGGCATGATCGGCGAAATCACTCTCTACTCTTACGGCTTCGTCGATGCTCGGCCCCTCGCCGAAAAGATCGTTCACACTTACAAACTCTGCTCGGAGCAACTCAGGTATAGAGGCGCTTTTGTTGCCAGACAATAGAGCTCCTACTGACCTCGTGTCATCGATCGTTCTTTCAGCTCCCAGAGCCACTACGATTACGGCATGAGGGCTGTCAAGACCGTGCTCGTGGCCGCTGGCAATCTCAAGCTCAAGTATCCGACCGACAACGAGTCGACCCTTGTACTCAGGGCCATCGTCGACGTGAATTTACCCAAGTTCTTGGCTCAGGATCTTCCGCTGTTCGAAGGGATCTACACGGACTTGTTCCCAGGCACAGATTTACCCAGTCCTGATCGGGACGAGCTTTTAAAACTGGTCAAGGTTCAGCTGGTTAATCGCAATCTACAGGCGACGCCCTGGTACGTCGGCAAGATAATGCAAATTTACGAGATGATACTCGTGAGGCACGGCTTGATGGTGGTCGGCGAGCCGCTCTCCGGCAAAACCAAAGCCTATCAAGCCTTGGCCGACGCCCTGACCGAGCTGTCGAGCACCAGAGGGGCCACCATCAAGGAAATGAGAGTCGCCTTTCGTATCATCAACCCCAAAGCCATGACCCTCGGCCAGCTTTACGGAA
Source organism: Trichogramma pretiosum (assembly GCF_000599845.2). Taxonomy (NCBI): domain Eukaryota; kingdom Metazoa; phylum Arthropoda; class Insecta; order Hymenoptera; family Trichogrammatidae; genus Trichogramma; species Trichogramma pretiosum. The sequence goes on from NW_019641678.1 coordinate 2,638,062, forward strand.
GCTTCGATCCGGTCTCGCACGAATGGAACGACGGCGTACTGGCCAACACGTTCCGGGAGTTTGCCCAGTCGACGTCCTTCGAGCGCAAGTGGATCGTCTTCGACGGGCCCGTCGACGCCGTCTGGATCGAAAACATGAACACCGTTCTCGACGATAACAAAAAGCTCTGCCTCATGTCCGGCGAAATCATTCAGATGAGCTCCAAGATGAACATGATGTTCGAGCCGGCCGATCTGGAGCACGCCTCGCCCGCCACCGTCAGCAGATGCGGCATGATCTACATGGAACCGTCCCAGCTCGGCTGGACGGCCTTTTTCGAATCTTACAAGAACGAGCTGCGCCAGAAGCTGCTCGCCGAGCAGTTGGAACTCGTCAACGATCTGGTGTTTTGGCTGCTGCCACCCACCTTGGCCTTCATCAAGAAGCACTGCCGTACTTTCATCGATATGAGCGAGTCCCACATGTTCGTGGTGCGCATCACACCATGAGAGCATTTGACTCACCTTTCCACCATCGCTCTTCTCACCTGTCGCTCTGCTTTTTCTCTTTGCAGTCCTTCAAAAACTTATTCAGCCTGCTCATGGCGAACGAATCTCAAGTTAGCACACTGTGGCTGCAGTGCACTCTACTCTTTAGCTTGATCTGGGGCTTTTGCTCGACTTTGGTCGCCGACAGTAAAAAGCTCATGGACGGCTTTTTGAGGCAATTGTTATTGGGCAACAACGAGGACCACCCAAGACCGAAAATTTTCAAATTAACCAAGCAACAGCTAATACCGGATAGAGGCTCCATTTTTGATTGGGTTTACGATAAGAAAAACAACGGCACTTGGATATCTTGGATGGATACCATGACTCAGGTATTTCGTTGTTTCATTGCTATCCGCGTGGAAAACTTAATTACATCATGTCTATTATCATTTTATCTGCTGTCCAGGCACCTCTGCCGGCTGCTACGAAAATCAGTGATCTAATCATCCAAACAAACGAGTCCTCCCTTCAAAATTACTTTCTCTCCATGTTTTTGGAAAACAATATTCCTTTGTTGTTTGTGGGTCCCACGGGCACGGGAAAATCCACCGTTATACTCAACTACATGATGGGTTTGGCTAAAAATAAATACATTCAAAACGTCTTGAACTTTAGTGCTCGAACAAGCGCTGCACAGGCCCAAGAAATCATTATGTCAAAATTGGATCGACGGAGGAAAGGAGTTTATGGACCAGCAATGGGTAAAAAGTAAGTCGTATAAAATACAATTGTCTGCAACGTTATATGATATATATTGCGAAGTGATTGTAAAAGTTAACCGATTGTGAGAAACGAGGCCTTGGTAAATTCATTAAGAATAATCTAACAAATATTACAGAGATTAGACGTACACACTAAACATAACAGAAAAAAATAACAACAAATTCTCCTTAATAAAAACGATTTTTAAGTTAAATCAATTTCTACAGATTCGCAGAGACGCGTGATATTATTTTAATTGTATTTTTTCATAATTGATCACTATGATAAATGAAACGTACGAAAGTGTAGGTGTGCGCTATTTGTGGACGACATGAGCATGCCTCAGTTGGAAACGTACGGAGCACAACCGCCGGTCGAGCTACTCAGGCAATGGATCGATCACGGACATTGGTTCGATCCAAAAGACACGAGCATTTTGCAGGTCGTCGACGTGTCGTTTATCGCGTCAATGCTGCCGCCCGGAGGCGCCTCGAACAAGATTACCTCGAGATTTTTGCGACATTTGCAAGTCGTAGGGATCAATTCCTTCGACGACACAACCATGTCGAGGATATTTGGATCGATTCTCGAATGGCACTTTGCTCGTGGTTTCGACAGTACCATCGCAAGCATGGGTAAGTTGATTCATTAGCGGAGATCTCGAGGGGGCTCGATTCGCTGAAGCGTCATTGATTTGGCCGATGTCGCGCGCAGGAAAAATGATCCTAGCCGGAACGATGGACGTGTACCGAAAAGCCATCGACAACTTCTTGCCGATACCGAGCAAAAGTCACTACACCTTCAACTTGCGCGACTTCAGTCGAGTGATCAACGGGATTTTGTTGGTTCCGGCCACGCGCATGAAAGATGGCGACAAGCTCATCAGATTGTGGATCCACGAGGTCTACCGAGTTTTTCAAGATCGGATGATCGACGCGGACGACAGAGAAAATCTCTTTCAAATGGTGAAGAAGGCCTGCTACGAGCATCTGCGCCAACCCATGTCCAAGGTACTGCATCACTTGATCGCCGAGGGAGAAGAGGGCGAGGTGGAGCGCCATCACATGAGCAGCCTTCTGTTCGGTAACTATATGGAGCCAGATGCCGATCCGAAGATTTACGACGAGATCTCCGACATGAACGACCTTCAGGTAAGTCGACCTCGCTCAGCCTCACGAACGGACGCTGCTGATATAATGATATGAATATATGAAATAGGAGAAAATGGAGTACTACCTGTCGGAGTACAACAGCCTGTCGAAGAGTCAAATGTCGCTGGTGATGTTCAAATACGCGATCGAGCACGTGTCTCGGGTGTCTCGGATCCTCCAGCAGGACAACGGTCACGCGATGCTCTGCGGCGTGGGCGGATCGGGCCGAACGTCGTGCAGTCGCTTGGCCACGAGCATGTGCGACTTTGCCCTGCAGAGCGTCGAGATGACGCGCAATTACGGGCCGAGCGAGTGGCGGGACGACCTGCGCAGCCTGCTGAAGCGAGCCGGCGGCGACGCCAGGTCCACGGTCTTCCTCATGAACGACGGCCAGATCAAGGACGAGTCCTTCCTCGAGGACCTGAACATGCTGCTGAACACGGGCGACGTGCCGAACCTCTTCGGCTCGGAGGACCGGGCCGAGATCCTGGAGAAGATGGCCGGGGCGGCGCGCACGGGCAAAGGCGGCGCCACCGAGACCAGTCCGGTGGCCCTCTACGGCCTGTTCACGGAGCGGGTGCGCGCGAGCCTGCACATCGTGCTGTGCATGTCGCCGATCGGCGACGCCTTCCGGACGCGGCTGCGCATGTTCCCGTCGCTGGTGAACTGCTGCACGATCGACTGGTACGACGCGTGGCCCGAGGAGGCGCTGGAGCGCGTGGCCAAGCGCTTCCTCCGAGCCCTGGAGATCGACGAGGAGACGCGCTCGAGCTGCGTCGGCCTCTGCCAGCTGTTCCACCTGAGCGTCCAGCAGGCCAGCGAGCTCTACTGGCTGGAGCAGCAGCGGCGCAACTACGTGACGCCGACGAGCTACCTCGAGCTCATACGCTGCCTGCAGAAGTTTCACGGCCAGAAGCTCGGCGACATCCGCCACCAGCAGGCCCGCTACGAGCTCGGCCTGGAGAAGCTCGACTTCGCCGCGGGCCAGGTGGCCGTGATGCAGGACGAGCTGACGGCGCTGCAGCCGCGCCTCGTCGCCCAGTCGCAGCTCAGCGACAAGCTCATGATCAAGATCGAGCAGGACACGGTGAGCGTCGAGGCCAAGAAGGAGGTCGTGGCCGCGGACGAGGCCCTGGCCAACGAGGCGGCCGCCGCGGCCCAGGCCATCAAGGACGACTGCGAGAGCGACCTGGCCGAGGCGACGCCGGCCCTCGAGGCCGCCCTGGCCGCCCTCGACACCCTCAAGCCGGCCGACATCACCATCGTCAAGTCCATGAAGAATCCGCCCTCGGGGGTGCGCCTCGTCATGGAGTCGGTCTGCGTGCTCAAGGGCGTGAAGCCGGACCGCGTGCCGGACCCGCGCGGCGGCGGCCTCCTCGACGACTACTGGCCGCCCTCGGTGCGCATGCTCGGCGACATCAAGTTCCTCGAGAGCCTCAAGTACTTCGACAAGGACAACATACCGCCGGCCAACATGAAGCGCATCCGGGCCAAGTTCATGAACGACCGCAGCTTCCAGCCCGAGGTCATCAAGAAGGTCTCGACGGCCTGCGAGGGCCTCTGCAAGTGGGTGCGCGCCATGGAGGTCTACGATCGCGTCATCAAGGTCGTCGCGCCCAAGAAGGCCATGCTGGCCGAGGCCGAGGCCGAGCTCGCCAGTCAGATGGAGACGCTCAACGCCAAGCGGGCCCTTCTCCAAGAGGTCACCGACAAGCTCCAGCAGCTCAACGACGAGTTCGCCGAGTGCATGCGCGAAAAGAAGAAGCTCGAGGACCAGATCGAGCTCTGCATTCAGAAGCTCGAGCGCGCCGAGAAGCTGCTCAGTGGCCTCGGCGGAGAAAAGACTCGCTGGAGCGAGACCGCGGCGGCCCTCGGCGCCAGCCTCGACAACGTCATCGGCGACATACTGCTGGCCTCGGGGGTCGTGGCCTACCTCGGCGCTTTCACCGTGCTCTATCGCAACTCTCTCGTCGAGGACTGGCACAAGGCCTGTGCCCGAGTCCAACTGCCTTGCTCGCCACCCCCTTTTAGTCTCTACGATACGCTGGGAGATCCGGTGGCAGGTACGAATCTCAACCTATTTCTTTATTTCGACATTCTTGTTTCGTCGCTTTGATCGTTCATTCGACGTTTATTCCACGTTTTTAACACCATTCTATTTTCGTTTACTATTTTTTTTTTACTTTTTCGATCTTCTTTTTATGCACACGTGCCTCGCAGTGCTTTCCGTTTACAAGGATCGACTATATATTTACATATATAGATATAAATTGAAATTTTTTGACACAGCAGCAACAAATACTTTTTTTCTCATCGTGAAATCATGTATAAACTCGTTGAAACTTTTTGCCATGGCTCAATGTACAATGTTTTCTATTATGCCCTTGTTGAAAGTACGCTCGTGGCTTATTCACGGTCTTCCCGCTGACAAGTTTTCGGTGGAAAACGGCATCATCGTAAAGTGCGCCGATCGCTGGCCCCTGATGATCGACCCACAAGGCCAAGCCAACAAATGGGTGAAAAACATGGAGAAGGAGTTCGGATTGCGGATAATCAAGCTGTCGGACGCGAACTACGTGAAGGTGATCGAGAGCGCTCTGCAGCTGGGCTTGCCTGTGCTGCTGGAGAACATCCTCGAAGAGATAGACGCGATCCTGGAGCCGGTGCTGCTGAAGAGCGTGTTCAGTCAGCGCGGCGTGCTCTGCATCAAGTTCGCCGAGAACGTGCTCGACTACAACAAAGACTTTCGGCTGTACGTGACGACGAGGCTGCGCAACCCGCACTACTTGCCGGAGCTCGCCGTCAAAGTCAGCCTGCTGAACTTCACGATAACGCCTCAGGGCTTGGAGGACCAGCTGCTCGGCATAGTCGTGGCCAAGGAGCTGCCCGTCTTCGAGGAGAAGAAGAACCAGCTGATCGTCGAGAGCGCCAACAACAAGCGCATCCTCAAGGAGATCGAGGACAAGATACTGGAGATACTGTCGAGCTCGGAGGGCAACATACTCGAGGACGAGACGGCCATCAAGGTGCTGTCCTCGTCCAAGATCCTGTCGGAGGACATCAGGGCGAAGCAAGAGGTGGCCGCGGAGACGGCCCTCGACATCGATCGAGCTCGCAACGGCTACAAGCCGGTGTCGCGCCACGCCTCCGTGCTGTTCTTCTGCATTTCCGAGCTGGACAACATCGACCCCATGTACCAGTACTCGCTGCCGTGGTTCATGCGCCTCTTCACCGTGACCATAGTGAGCAAGGCCCAAAAAGAGCAGCCAGCGACCTCGTCGGATCTCGAGGCTCGCATCGCCACTCTCAACGAGCTCTTCACCGCCACCATCTATCGCAACGTCTGTCGCTCGCTCTTCGAAAAAGACAAGCTCATCTTTTCCCTCGTGCTCTGCGTCGGCATTTTGAGAGGTAGCTTACTGCTCTTATAGCTTATAGCTCGAATTGAATGAATTTGTTCGGCAGGAAGCGATTCTCTCAGAGAGGATCTTTGGAGCTTTTTGCTGACGGGCGGAGTGGCGTTGGACAACCCGTATCCGAACCCGGATCCGAGCTGGCTGTCGGACAAGGCCTGGGCCGAAATCACCCGTGCCAGCGGCCTCGTCGGTCTGGAAAATCTCATGGAGTCCTTCGTCGAGAGCATCAACGAGTGGAAGAGCTTCTACGATCTGCCGAATCCGCAAGATAGGCCGCTCCCCGAGCCCTTCGACGCGCACACCGAGGAGAGCTTGGAACGACTGGTGATTTTGCGCTGCATCAGGCCGGACAAGCTCGTACCGTCGATACGCTCGTTCGTGGTGCAGCGAATGGGCCAGACCTTCGTCGAGCCACCGCCGTTCGAGTTGCGCGACTCCTACAACGACTCCAACAACGTGACCCCGTTGATTTTCGTGCTGTCGCCAGGTGCGTATAGCAGCGTATTACAGGATGGCGCTCATTCGGCAAATTGTCCTCAGGCTCCGACCCGATGGCGAGCTTGATCAAGTTCGCCAACGACCTGGGAATAGCGACCAAGAGCTTGAAGTCGATATCGCTGGGCCAGGGCCAAGGTCCGATCGCCAGCGAAGCCATCAATCGCGCCATCGAGACGGGCGAGTGGCTGGTCTTGCAGAACTGTCACCTGGCCGAGTCCTGGATGCGGGAGCTCGATCGAATCTGCGACGAGGTCATCACGCCGGCCAACACGCACTCGTCGTTTCGGCTCTGGCTGACCAGCTACCCCTCCAAGATCTTCCCCGTCTCCATTCTACAAAATGCCGTGAAGATGACGAACGAGGCGCCCAAAGGCCTGCGCAACAATCTCATGCGCAGTTACGCGAGCGATCCCATCTCCGAGACGAGTTTTTACAACGTGAGTCGAGTAGCCGGCTATTTCTCTTTTACATTTATAATCGTTGGTTGCGTTTGGGCAGGGCTGCTCGAAGCTCATGGAGTGGCGCAAGCTGCTGTTCGCGCTCTGCCTCTTCCACGGGGTGGTGCAAGAGCGGCGCAACTTCGGCCCGCTCGGCTGGAACATACCCTACGAGTTCAACGAGTCGGATCTGCGCATCAGCCTGATGCAGCTGCAGATGTTCCTGAACGAGTACGAGCAGGTGCCGTACGACGCGCTGCTCTACTTGATCGGCGAGTGCAACTACGGCGGCCGAGTGACCGACGACAAGGACAGGCGCCTGCTCAACTCGCTGCTGCTGCGCTACGTGAATCCCGGGGTGGTCGAGCGCCACGACTACTCGTTCTCGCCGAGCGGCGACTACCACTTGCCCGAGAACAACGACCATCGGGGCTGCATCGAGTACATCAAGAGCCTGCCCGTCAGCCAGAGGCCCGAGGTGTTCGGCCTGCACGACAACGCCGACATCACCAAGGACAACCGCGAGTCCATGCAGCTGCTGTCCGGCGTCTCGCTCACGCAGTTCCGACTCGGTAAGCGAGCGCGCCGCGAGACAACGATGTACAGCGACAAAGATTGCTAATCTTACATACGTAAATCGCAGCTGGCAAAGCAGAGGGCGAAAAGAGCACGGAAAGTCTGGTGCTGGAGCTGGCGGCCGACATACTGGATAAGCTACCCGAGCAGTTCGACACGGCCTACGTCGAGGCCAAGTACCCGGTGCTCTACGAGAACAGCATGAACACGGTGCTGCGCCAGGAGGTCATCCGCTTCAATCAGCTCACCGAGGTCATCAAGAGCAGCCTCGTCAACGTGCGCAAGGCCATCAAGGGCTACATAATCATGTCTGAGAGCCTCGAGGAAATTTACGCCAGCATGTGCATCGGCAAAGTGCCCCAGGCTTGGCTCAAAAAGTCCTACCCCTCGCTCAAGCCCATGAACAGCTACATCAACGATCTGCTGCAGAGGATAGCTTTTCTTCAGGACTGGATCGACCACGACGTGCCCATGGTCTTCTGGATGTCGGGCTTTTACTTCACCCAGTCTTTTCTCACCGGGCTTTTGCAGAATTACGCCCGCAAACACGCCATACCGATCGATCATTTGGATTTCGAGTTCGAGGTGTCGAGGTGACTTGACCTTATACATATTACATATTACATGTCCCTTTGTAACGATTGTAACGAGCGATTGGACCAAACGCAGGTTCGACAAGCCCAGCGACGTCGAGCAGCTTCCCGAGCACGGCGTCTACGTGGCGGGCTTGTTTCTCCAGGCTGCCCGCTGGGATCGCCAAGCCATGCTGCTGGCCGAGTCCTGGCCCAAAATCATGTTCGACGTCGTGCCGGTCATATGGTTGAAGGTCGCCCGCAAAGTCGACATCGTCCACGGCCAAGTCTATCACTCGCCGCTCTACAAGACGAGCGAGAGGCGCGGCGTTCTGGCTACCACGGGCCACTCTTCCAACTTCGTCATGATGATACTGTTTGCGACCGACCGAGATCAGTCGCATTGGATCGATCGAGGTGTTGCATGCCTCTGTCAATTGGACGATTAATCTTCGTCGCTTGATTCTTTACGCTCTTGATTACTAACTTAATCTTTTTGCAGCTTACGTATGTAAACATCAACTCTTTCACTGTAATAAATTCTTCCTTATAATAAATATACTTTATTATAATAAAAATTATAAAATTCTATTATATTAATATCTTGAATAATTTACAAGAACAAATTCTGTCACGATATTTTATTTTCTTGTGGACTAGAAAACTATATTTTTCTAATTCAGCTGCCCACTTTTGCTGAGAGGGTGCTGTGGATGGTCACGTTATGCAGCAAGTAAGATCGTACGCCAAAGCCGTCGGCCTGATTGCATGTAATGAAAGACGACAGCAAAGTACCCAAGTGTATCGGTATGAGGCGAGCACCTCGCTTTCATACTACTTTCACAGTTTTGATTTCTTCTGGTCGTTAATGTCGAGCCAATTGATCTTCAAAAACTCATCTTGTAAAGCCAAGTGTGCGATCGTTTTTTAAAATATGCCGAAAAAATAACAAAAATGAATTGAAAAGCAAGTTAATTTGGTTTACAACTTTTTTTCCTTTTTTTTATCCGATCAACGCCTATTTGTTATTTTTAAGTAAAAAATATTTTGGAGATTCTGTAACAACAGCCAGTTATAGCTTTACCAACGAAATACTTGTTTTTTTAAAGCTGAGTGTCTCGATCTGAATAGTGGTCGCCAACGGAGGCCCTTTTTTGGCGCCTAAGGTCAATTTAAACTCACAATTTTTTTTATTAAATTTTAAGTAGGATTTTTAGTAAAAATTGTGGGCTTGGAACTGGGTCCTACAATAAGACGGGTCCACGTGTGCAGCGCGTGCACTCACCAAAAGCCGAGGCCTACAGGTAAGTATAACGAAGAACAAGCGACAGCGTCGCGAATCGTGTTCGTGTCCTCAAGTTTGTCTCGACAATGGCAATAAGGCGCGTAGGCTTGCGCGGGCTACGTAGCACGGCGTTTAATCGGTTACCGGTAATCCGCGAGACTGTCGAGTTAACTGGCGGCTCGTTCGGCGAGCAGTGCCAGAATCAACACATAAAAAATTATATCCAAGCCGTCGAATTGTAGAAAGATAAGCAAAAGTCACTATATAATTATGTACACGAGTAATTAGATTCGCGATCGTTGCAATTACGACGGTAGTAACTCGATCTTGGCGGGTGTGCGTGTTATCGCGTGGCAGTTGCCTCATCATTTTTACGGCCATACAGTCGAATTTCGGTGCTCAGTTTCGGGTGTTACGCTTCCCGCGTGGTAGCGTCGGCCGCGCAAGGCTGCCCCCCAGTCGATCGACATAAACTGCAACGGCGCGAGGATCGTCGATCCTACGCACTGCATCGAGTTATAACAGAGCCAAAGCAGAGATTGCACTGCACGCCTCACGGTAAGCGCATACAAGCCGAGTCAGCCAAGTCCCGTAGAGCCGCAGTGACTGCGAGTTTGCGATCCGCGCGATAGTCGGCGCCTGCGCTGGTTCTATGCTACTGCTGCTGGTCTGCTGAGCTCGCTGCTGCTGCCGCTGCGCTTTGGCTTGTTTATTTATCTTTACGTACGTTTGTTATTGTTTTTCTCTTCGACTCCCTCCTACCTCGCTTGGACTCGACGAGCGTCATCAATAATTGATCGCTCGCTGTCTTCTTTCATTCTCGCTCTCTCTCTCTCTCTCCCATTCAGCTCAGCCGCGACCCGCACTAGTTCGACTATGTAATTGTTTGATCTCTTGCTCGGCACAAATATTTATAAAATCAATGTCTCTCTCTCAACTCATCGAATTGATGCATAACATTTCACTGACATTTTGTGCGACGCTCACGCACACAATACACACGGCCACCGTCAAAATCACGGAGCGCTGAATGCTTTTATAACGAGCCAAAGCCTCGTGTATAGTTTTAAAAAACAGCGACTCTCGCGATCGAGATAGTCTTTAATTTTTTCCCCTTGCACTCGCTTGATAAATCGCAATGCACATCGTACCGCGTACAGCTGCATTATAGCATTAGTTGGTGATGAGTGTGTACTACTGTGCAATAGTCGAGCTCGTATTATCGCATGCTGCAATATATCGAACCCTGCTAAACTTTGTTTGCATGTAACATGACTCACGGAGCAGGGAGCTCGCATCGAGCATGTTTACTCCACGAACGTCTGCGAAAACCGTAATTCATACGTATATTATCGGGAGTACGTGTATGCGTGTTGTGGCGCTCGCCGCGAGAGCTCGGCCATACCGACTGCACACGGATGGTCGTCACTAGAGTCGTCTTCGTCACGTGGTCGACTTAAGTATAAGCTTTTTCATAGGTATGTAACTTTTAATACTCGCGCATGTACCACTGCAATAACAACTCTGTTATATATACACACAACAACTTTTTACGCTGCTACTCTAGCTCTTTTTCGACACATTCATATAGCAGGCCTGTAACTAAAGAGTTGCGACGCACCTACGTTACAATCAGCAGGTTTGTTTGTTATTATCAGACACGTTACGACGACGACGACGACAAACACTGCATTTACAGAGTACCCCGCATGCATGCACTTGAGTAACTAGAGCTCTCTTTCATCATTTCTCGATTCTGTTGTTGTTGTTGTTGTTGTTGTTGTTTTTTTTTTGTCAGTTTTATTATTATCATCATTGTTGTACAAACTGCGACGACTTGACGCTCCGATAACGATTAATTTATTTATTTATTTATTTATTATAACATGTGTATTGTGCTCATGCTATATATCTCATTAGCTTGATCGCGATTCGTTCATAATCTATTATTAAACTCATCATGCACGTTGCAGTCTACTCGCAGTTCGACTGTATCTCCTAAATCCTCTCGTTAAGCTGTGTATAATTGAAGGCGTCTCGCGTTTTTTTAGCTATAGCACTCCAATCGCTGCTCGAGAATCAACTCGAATCCTCCATGCAATTTTCTGATCTACGTCGATGTTAGCTTATATAGATATATAAACAGTCGGCTACGTGAAAAGTTCATTATACACGCTCCAAAAGTGGGCTAGCGACGAATAGAAACTCGAGTTACTCGTGTGCATGTTGTGTACGTAAAGCTGCGTGTTTTATCACATCGACTTACAACTTCCAAGCGCGCAAAACACATACCTACAAACCCGCGGCTCGCACATCTCGATATTCTTAATTCTCATATTCTTCTCGCAGTCCATCAATACAGTGTATGCGAGTGTCTGTGTATACTTTGGCGAGTACGTGTTGTTGGCGCGCTGTCTATAGAGTCTGTGTTTTCTTCTCTCGCGCGTACGTTAACACAAAATGCGAGAGCTCGCAAAATGTACATGTATTTACACAATACATATGCTATCTAGTGCGTGTGTTCACAAACACAACTGAAGACGTGCCAGCAAAATACAAGAGACAAGACTTCCACCAACAAACCAACGCTCGTCAGTGACTGGTGGTGCGTTGGTGTGCGTGTCTGCTCTCTTTCTTTCTCTCTCTCTCTCTCTCTCTTCTCTACTCTATTGATGTATGTATAGATATATACATAAAAGTTCTATATGTGTACACACCACACACACGCGCACACACACATATGTAACATAGATAGTCGCTAGCATTTAGTAATAAAGCTGTTATATAGCAATTCCGAACAGTTTCTCTCTCGACTGTCGTAAGGTAAACAACAGTGTAACGATATACATGGACATGATACACACATAATAACGCAGGTATTCCATTGTTTACTTCTTTTATTATTGATATACACGATGAAAATTCGCTGACAAATTTACAAACTTGTGCAATGCAGCGTACTTTTCATTTTCCTGTACTAATAATTACAGTCAGGTATAGCTGTGCGTGCAGCTGAGATTTCCTGATTTAAAACTAGTGATTACAAGTATCTATAAAGAAAAATTAATGAGATTGATATGTTCCAACCTCGTAAACCGTACCACGCAAGAGGCTTACGATATTGCAAAAATTATTGTATAGCTAAGAGACGTCTGTCTCATCTGCAGTGCATGTGTGCAGGCGGCATAGCTTGTTCTCAGGCTTGATTTGGAGCTTTAACCTCTAGCTCGTGGGAACTCTATTTTTATTTATTAATTTTTTTTTATTGTAGTTCGTGCAGTATATATTATCTAATTTAACTGCGTTCTATTATATGCGATGCTGATTATCGAAAAAACTTGGTCGAGTCGCGTGAGCCGTCAGTCGCAACGGAGCCGAAGGCGCCACGAGCCACGACCAACATAAAATTCGACCGACACACACGTACACATGCGCTCTCACATATGTATACGATATACTCTAGATTCTAAGCTATACACAAAGCGTATATAAGACACTGTACATAACAATATACAATTCTCACCAGTTGGAGGCAAGAAATGCAGGGTGCTTCTACGTACGGAATATATATTATTATAAGTATAGTAAGTATAGATAGCCAAAAAGTAAGCGTGCAGTGTGAGTGAGCTGACGAGCGACAGATAGTGAACTTTGAAGGCGAATCGTTTATCAGGTTAGTTTGGTTCCACGAGTGCTTGTGTACATAATAGTACATAATATGTACAAATTTTCTCTTCTTGTGTTTACGAACTCAATTTTTGAATCCTCGATCTTGCATGTGTTTATCAATGGAACAGAAACTATTTCTTCTCGGTCGACTAGGGCATAAATTGAAAAAGAAGTGCTCTAAATTGCTCTAAGCTCATATTATCGTTTTTTTTAGATATTTTCAAGTAAATACGGGTGGTCAATTCGGCCTTTTAAGTCTAATACAGTCAGTATTATTCCTAACACACACCAAACTACAAACAAAAAACACGTGCGTGCATTAGACAACATTTAAACTTGATAATAAAGAAGCGTGCTGTGAGGATAAGATGTACAGTTTTTTATTAGTAGATAAACTTTGAATTCCATTAACAGGATAACCAAGTTATTTTGTGAAAAAAAAAAAAACGAAAAAACTGCACTGTGTTTTTTAAATTATCACCTAATCACATAATAATATTTCAAAACACTTCATCTCTTTTTTCTCTATTTTCAATTTATTCTAATCTGTGGATGACTTCAATTCACTTTTTTATGCTAGTATAAGCAATTTGTTAATTTTTTATTTTATAAAAAATATTTCTATTATATTTCTTTTTTCACACTAATTTTTTTTTTTTTCTGTTTTCTACAATAGAAATAATGTCCTCATCTGCTTATGAGAGAACACAGGAAAGTGATGCTTGGGCATTACTGTCTCTCAAACAATCTTCCGCTTCCGCTAGCCCAACTAAAAATCAGTGGGTTGAAAGCAAAGCTACGCCAATTGCTCGGATAACTAATAATGAAATAGATTTTTTTATGCGCCAAAATCATGTGGTCATTGGACGCAACAGTAGCAAAGGCCGCGTGGATCTCAACATGGGCCATACTAGTTTCATCTCAAGACACCATTTGGAGATAAACTACGAGCAACCTAATTTTTATCTTACTTGTAATGGTAAAAATGGTATATTTGTGGATGGAACTTTTCAAAATAAAAATGAAATTCCTCTTCAATTGAATCAGAGGTAAATAATTGAAATAAATTTGTTTTTTTTTCACATGTAATCTTCAAGAATAATCCATTCAACTTCATTTTTTACTGAATTTAGGTGTCAGTTTCGATTTCCCAGTACCACAATCAAGCTGAATTTTCAGTCTCTTATAGATGATGAATCCGGTGTTGTTCATGCTGCCTCGCCACCCAGAGCAAAACCTACTTTGCAACCTTTGAGTATTCATATTCCAACAAATAGTTTTGGAAGTCCGTATCCTTCTCCAACAGGAACAATTAGTGCTGCCAACTCATGCCCAGCAAGTCCAAGAGGAGGACATGGTAAGGGCACTATATCACCGGCATTACTAATGGCAGTTAAATCAGCCATTGTAGCTAACGATAATAACAATTCCATTGTAGATAGACATGATGCTGTGCAAAATTCAAGTAGACCGGCAAGTCCAGAGTCTGCAGGTGATGCACGGTATAGAGGCGTAGGGGGTCAAAATGGTGTGTTGTCATTTTCTATTGAATTTTCATATCACTGAACGATATTTAGCTATGTAGCTTATTATTGTTACTAGAAAATTAACCTAGTTTATTTTTTAGCAAATGGTAGCGGCAACATGGGGCATTACAGTCCTGTAAAAGATGATTCCAAGCCACCTTACTCTTATGCTCAACTAATTGTACAAGCTATTGCATCAGCTTCTGAGAAACAATTGACTTTGTCAGGAATTTACTCTTATATTACAAAACATTATCCTTATTATAGAACAGCTGATAAGGGCTGGCAAAATTCAATAAGGCATAACTTGTCTTTGAATAGATACTTTATAAAAGTACCTAGAAGTCAAGACGAGCCTGGCAAAGGTTCTTTTTGGAAAATAGATCCTCAGTCAGAAACAAAGTTAATTGAACAATCGTTTCGACGTAGAAGACCAAGGGGAGGCGGAGCATCTCAAAATTGTTTTCGAGCACCTTTTGGATTATCTTCAAGGTTTGTTGAAGATATTGAAGTAGTTATTTTATTAATAAAAATATTTATATTTATTAATTTCATTTAAAAGTTATGGAGAAGTTAGAGGTAGCAAGTTCATGCTTACATTCAACATTTTATTTTCAAATTCTATTAAGTGATTGGGTTTGAATTATTAAACTAATTCTATGTATACTCTGAAATTTATAGTTAAAATTTTTTTTTTTATTTAATAGAAGTGCCCCTGCATCTCCATCTCATGCGGGTATTAGTGGCATTATGACTCCTGATTGTCTAAGTAGAGAGGGATCTCCAGGACCAGAATCATATCCAGATAGCTCAGTACCATCACCAGCTGGCCAATTAACAAGCCAATCAGCACCTGGTTCACCTGGACATCCTTATGTGCCGCCACCGCCTATTCATAAACCTCGCTTATTGCAGCAGGTTACAGCAGCTACTAATGGCATAAACAACGATACACATGGTAACATTCTAAAGACTATCCTATATCTATTTTTGGATATTCTATTTGCACATTAGTAATTTAAATACAATATTTTAGAAAAATATTCAGTACCTGTAAATGTATCTGATGAACGTGCCACGTCTCCAGTTGGTCAATACAGTCCAGCACCCGTTATTGTACAAACACCATATAATTACAGGTAAATTCAAATCATGATGTACAATCGAATAATAATCTAAATCAAATTACTTTATGTTGAAATTATATTATGCAGTGGTAACTATATGGACACAATCGAAAATAAACGTAGACACGAAGATCCCGACAGCTCTCCTGGCTCACCAGCTGCTCTAGCTATAGATGAAGGTCCAGAATCGTTAGAACATCAAGCTAAACGCCTACGCACACATGAAAGTGAAGAGCATTAAAAAATTTTAAAGGTGCAAAGCATGTGTTACTTTAAATGTTTTCGTAGTTATAAATCCCATCATAGTTAGCGCTCTCGACCAGGCTTACATCAATTGTCGTTGCCAAATTCTCAACCACTAATAATTTAAGGTAGTTATAAAACTACGTCAAAAGGTGGACGAATTTCTCGCGAAATCATAAAGATTTAATTTTGAGCGTATACATTTTGTATATAGGTAATTATACATATTTGCCTACGCTCAAACATGTATATAATATGTATACAAATATAATTATTAGTTTGACTCTTATAGCTTGTAAAATGGTCCATTCATTTTTTGGCTGTACTAGTTTTAGTGTGATCTCTAAAATGAGTATAGGTGGCAATTAATTTCAAATATAAAATTTGTCGCTGTAAAACGGTATGAAAATATATTTATTTTAGGAAAACCAATGTACGTAGTTGTTTTTCACAATAGAAAAGTTTCATTTTTCTGTTACATTTCAGCTGCTACCACAAATTTGTAATTATAAAAGCAGCTAGTCAATCATTGAATTATTCTAAATTATGTACAGTTTTGTATTCGATATTTTTTCGTTGCACTCACCACTTTCATTGAAACTTAGTTTTACTCTACTACGACTGTCAAAAAAATTCATGCACCTAGCCAAAAAATAAGTATTTTTTTACAAAATTAAAATTATTTTAATATTTTGAAACATTTTTGTGAGTTTTCATTTTTAATTTACTTTGTAAACACATGATATTTGCTAGGAAAAACTTTTTTTGGAAGATATTACAAATTTTACTGACAGTGGAACAGTATATCTTTGAATCAAGAATTAAAAAAGAGTAGTATAAAAAATGACCCAATAACTAGATATGTTTATGATTGACAAAAATGGGCTGGAATTAATCTGTTTTTAAAAATAAAGATTTATTTAATTCAACCATTGGATGGATTCTTGGAGAACAACTACACTAACCAATATTTTAATGGAAAGTACTTGTTTTGTTTTAGTTAGTGACAAAATACATACTAAGATTTAAAAGTCTGGGAAAAAAAGTGAAAGAAGAATTTCTCTATTCTCTACATGAAAAAAGAACTGTGTGATTGTCATAAAACAGGTATATAATGTAAACTACACAGGCATCAAAGGGTAGTTTTTGGTTCAATGAAAAAGTAACATTTTAGTATGTTTCAAATGCTCGATGCATGGAGATGAAAAATATATGTAGAAACTATATTAATTTTTAAGAAATTTTGTTATTACTAAAAACAAAAGAAATGTATCAGAACAACAACTGTTTTCCTGCCTTTTTTAAATATTGCTTAATATTAATAATTAATTTCATGCATAAAAATGTACTCATAACTGTATATATATGTATGATGTATGTACTTTAAAAATTGTTAAATTGTATTAGAACAACTGTTTTTTGCTTTTCATAAACATTGTTTCGTACTCATTTATTTAGTACATATACATATGTATATATAAACATGCATGTATGCATTTATTATATATGAATGTGTATGATTTTTATTATTTGTTGAAATGTCACCTTTCTTATCGTCGCTTCGTTAATACTATTCACATAACTGAGGGTTACATTTAAAACAAAAGTTTGTATACAGTGAAAGTTCATTCTTAGCAGGTAAATAGTTTCAGATACAATAAAACACTTTAAACAAAATTATGTGTAAAAATAAAATAATAGAAAGAGAGGTAGTGAAAGAAAGAGAGAATGTTTAGGTTAAAGCGCGTGATTAGGATTTTCAAATGCAAATAAAAAGTGATATTAAATAGAAAAGTTTGTTATATATCTTAATTAAAAAGAAACGCAGTACCTCACCTCAATTCATCCTACAATAATAATGTTTACATACTATGAAATACAACAAAATCATAACACAGATCTTGGAGTACAGATGACAGTCTTTGAGGAATCACAAGCTTATGATGGAAACATTGATAAAATAATACAGGAATTAGGAAATGATCATTATGAATCTATCATATGAATGAGTAAATTAAAATAATTTATCTAAGTAGTATAAGAAATAATTTATATTCTTAAAATTTTGATATAAAATAGATTTGAAGGCCCCTCATAAAATTATTAAAAAATTAGATGAAATCAGAGAAATATTTAACACTTTGAATCTGGTTATTTGGTTGATTGAAATAATTACCATTATGTGGATGTGATAGTGTATGAAAATATAATTGCTTAAATTACATTTTGCGTGTATTTTTTTGAAGTTAAATTTTGATTTTTATATTATTGTAAAATATTTTGTTTTAACTTAACATATCTTTTATAGACACATTTCTTTTTAATAAATCATAAAACTTAACATACAACATTAACTAAAAGCTACTTTAAACTAAATAAAAGTTATTTTTCCACTTTAGTTGTATCTCGTTTTACGATGTTTCTTAACTGCTTCTTTTTCATCCTCTTTATTTTGGCTGGATTTGAAATCTAAAAATTCACATTATGAATTATAGAAGTTAAAAAAAAAAATAATTGTTAAAGATTGACGATGCTTACCACTTGAACAACTTCTGCCTTCTTTTCATTTTCTTGTGTTCTCCGTATGTTTTCTCGTCTTCTTTCTTTTTTGGCTTCCTTCTCAGCTGCTTTCTGTTGTTTTATTTCATTTGAGAGTTCCATACATTTCTTTCTTTCTTCTTTTAATCTCTGTCTTTTTTCAAATGATACATGAATAGCAGGTGTCTTTTTTATTGAAGAAAATCTAAGAAAAAATTGATTTTATTAATTTATTTACTAGCTATTTTAAGATGTAATATGAATATGAAATCTATTTTTGACATGGTGTGTTTATTTATAAATTAAAGACTTGAGATCAAAATCAAATGGTCTTATTAAACGTTTTAGTAAATATAAAAGTACTTGGAAAAATATTTTACCTCTGTTTCGAGCTCTTCCAAACTCTTCCAGATTTCGGTTTACCTTTAACCGATGTTACTTGTGATGCAGACATGGTAAATAAAAAAATTTGTTGTTTTACTTTTGACTTTGTATAAAAAGCTTTGGCAAATCGCACGTGGTCTGGTCGGTGCGCTGACGTGAAATTGGTGCGCTGATGAGCGAAGTGTCGCACATACAAACTAAAAAGTACCAAACCTGAATAGGGGCGGTAGATTTAAAATTATTCTATCATCTCTTTTTTTTAACATTATGATTTGAAGAAATATATTTTTTTTCAAGAAATCGCCGTAATGATTTTACATTTTAAGGTATAATTTTATAATATCTAAACATATAATAACATTTATGAACTTTCCATGCTCTCTTCTTTTATCACAGTTATAATACGACACAATGTTCACCGCAATTGCATACATTGCTGCACGTCTCTGTGAATACGAATATCCATTATAATTTATAATTTTAATAAAATTTAAAAATCTAATCGAAAAAAATGGTAAGTGTCAAAGAAATCTATGAATCGTTACAGTCACTACATCGATCCACGGCAAATTAGTAAAGTTATCAGTAGCGACTACTGTAAAAAAAAGCCTATAGAAAATTATACTTTAAAAATTTTTTTACTATGGTTCAAAACGATTTCTATTAGTTTTCCTAAAAATTTTCTTTAGTTGAAGGGGACAAGATGGTGTTTTGAACTCATATTTAAAACAAGCTGTATAATCTTTTTTAATAATAAAATATATTCATCATACTGCAAATGATTGACTAACCCAGGTGAAAATATCACTCGAGACATGATTCAAGCTCTAGATCTGGTACTAGATATGGTAAAAAAGTGGCAACTCGGTGCAATTTTGTGTAAAGATCATGATTCAACCTTTTGTAATTGATTAAAACATGAGAAAAATCAGCATTTTAGTTTTTTAGAAATACGAAGGCTTAAACTATGATTCACATAATTGAGAATTGAAGTACAGGCGTTCCTCGTTATACGCGGATAAGTTTACCTTATACGCGGTTCAAGACGGTCGAAAAGGTCGAACAGGTGAAGGATTCGATGATTTCTAAGCTTGGGAAATCTTAGATCTAGTAATGCCTCTAAGCACATAACGATTAGTAGATGAGATTAAATAAACCTGAAACCTCTGTAAAATTTTATATTGGTGTATTCAATAAATAACACTGATCGTGTAACCATCCGCTTTTCCCTCGTTATACGCAGGTTTCACTGTATGCGGTACTTTTTTGGAATGTAACTACCGCGTATAACGAGGGATGCCTGTATTTAAAATTAAAAAAAAAAAACATAAAAATGATAACATAAATCACTGATGTCCGAAAACTAGCGCACTAGTATTCAACAACTAAATGCTACTATCAAGAAACTTATTTCCCGTGCAATAAATGTATAAAGATGAAAAATTTCAATATTTAATGGTACCGTTCAGAAGTTGCTCATTTATAATGAATCAATTATTGAAAACAATTAGACATTTCTCTTTAGTGTTTAAAAAATTGCATGTTTACCCTGGTAGCAGTTAAATTTTCATGAAACATAAGAAAAAGATCTAACATGCATTAAAAAATGATTACGAAATAGGTTTTTTTCCACCAGGAATATTAAGAGAACAAACGTTGGCATTGATTATCTTACGGGCTAAGTTAGAGAGCCTTGAAATTAAATATCGCTCTTTATGGAAATATAACTCATCGATTCGTCCCAGGATCTATCTATTCGAGCATACCTCGAGTGCATTTTTCTTTTTCTCCCAAGTTGCCCACAAATTATGGTTGGGGTAATCAAAGTTTCATGATTAATTTATGAATGTCAAAATTTTATTATGATTATGCTACAGATAATATAGTATAGCAGAGTTATAATCGTAGCAATACAGCCAGAGTAAAAATGAAATAAGAAATAATTTGTGGGCCTGAAAAGCTCGCTGTCGAAATGCCCGCACGATGAGCGTATTCGTTGGATCGGTCGAGAAAAGCACGAGATCCGGAGCTTCGCAACGAAATGGAAGTTCATAAAGCAAAGCCTCGCAGTAGCTTCGAGAGAGAGTGGGAAAATCGATAAGCAGCGCCGCGTGTATGACCTGAATACGGTGCAATCCCAAGTAGCTCGATGTAGGCATTATGTGGAGCGCTGACAGGTTCAAAGGAAGGCGAGAGAAAAACAGAGGGGGCGGAAAAGCAAGCTATTCTGGAGCTGCTCGAGAGGCAGACAAGTTGTAGCTCTTGAAGGCGAGAAGCGCGTAAAAGATGACGCTAATTCAGATAAAAAGCTCGTAGGCAAGGCAATATTTAGTCCGAGGGTAAAATGTAAATAAGTCCAAGTGGCAAAGCTCGACTCGAAAGGATGAGATGGGCGATCGATCGAGAGAACCGCAACAAGTGTAAAAATAGCAGATAATTAGCCGAGCTCAATGATCCTTGGAGTCGCACGAGATACAAAGAGTGCGGCTGTCGATCAGACAGCGACTCAAGCTCTTTTTGTTTTCCCTCTCAGGCGCGCTCGAGTGAAATTACGAACTACAATGGCTCTCAACTACATCCTCATTATGTTTCAGGGGATCCCCCAGGCGTGCTCGAGTGCATCGTATGACAGAGAGTCGAGCTGGAATTATTGTATCGAGCAGTTTGCTCGGGCTTTGGTCCATCGACGTGGACTCTCGATATAGCCCGGGTCGTCGAACCGAGCATACACCGTTAGAAGCTGCGAGCACGTGCGATTCTCCTACGACGTAATAGCGGCGGCGAAAGAAAAGCAGCTCGTAGCGAGCGAAGGAAAAACCGATGCAGGACTATGCGGCTGGCCCGCAGAGGAGCGAATAAGTCTCGCAGCTTTCGGCTCCTGCACTGGAAATAACGTACGAGGGGCGCCGCGAGCTTCGACCCGCTCCGCGCCACTAAAGTGGGAGAAAGCTCGAACGCGACGAGGGGATGCTACGATACGAGCGCAAGAGAGCGCAGCAGCAGCAGCAGCAGCAGCAGCAGCTACAGCAGCTGGAGGCAGGCGCGCGCGCGCTACGAGCCAACGATCTCGAGCTCAGTAGCTATAGTCGTCGCGGAGCAAAGCCCGCTGCTGCGCTTCTCCAGCCCACGACGAATTAAGACGTCACACGCCTTATCTCGCGCTCGTCGCTTTTTCTCGCCCAGTCGAAGGAGCGAAGGAGTGTCGCGTCGCCCGCAAGCTCTCCCATGCTGGGCCAAGAGCTCCGGCACGCATCAGCAGCAGCAGAACGGAGCAGAGTAGGCCTACGCGACGATGTAGGTCAACGCGAGCGCAAGAGGAGCTAGGATAGCTGCAGTGGCATCGTCAGTGGCCCACCCCCTCTCGCTCTCCCAAGCATCGCCCTCTCGACCGTTGCCAGTTGCTCAGCTGTTGATCCTCGACTCGGCTCCCGAGCAGCCGCCACGGAACTCGTCATGCGGAGCCGCGAGTGCGCCGCGCGGACCCGAGCTCGGCACCCCTACCACCCCCAGCGAGACTCAACGAGCCAAGCGTTCAACTAGTCGTCGTCGTCGTCGCACCTCCTTTTCGCCCCGTCAGGATGGCTCGGGCTCCGAGTCAGCAGCTGCGCTTCAGCTGGTTCGGAATCATCGCCTTGGGGACTCTACTGGTCATCGCCACCCCCAATCCTGCTGCCGTGAGGAAAGGTCAGTCGAATTAATTATCTCGTCGTTGCTTCGAGCGCTCGCCAACGAGTTTCCGCTCTAAATGACAATTTGAACGAAGCTCGATATGACCCGTTGATGTCCCGAGAAATCGAGCAACGGACTCGTTCGCGAGTCGATCGGCCAGTCGGAACGAAACGCACGCACGCACGTGCGTGACGCGCGGACGATTTTGCAACGCGAGCGCGAGATAAGAGTCAAGCCGAAATTGTGCTTTGCAGCCGAACGAGAGCGATGCAACAAGACGGTGGAGATCTACGAGGACGTCTCGAGCCCGGCCCTGACGGCCGAGACCCTGGGCAAGCCGCTCACCTGCTGGTACCGCTTCCGGGCGTTCCGAGGCGCACCTAGAGACTGGATTCTTCGCGTGAGATTCAAGAGATTCAAAGTCGGCACTCTGCTGAACGCGACCACCTGCCTCGGTGGTTATCTGCAGGTAAGTGAATTCGAGAAAGAAGTCGAAAGTCGAGGAGGATATTGATTCGTCCGTTGTTCGATTGTTGTGACAGATAACCGACGGCAACACCAAGACCGAGGTGAACAATCGCAAGGAGCTCGGCGTGTTCTGCGGCGAGAGCGAGCAGCCGCAGACCTTCATCTCGGAGACGAGCTTCGTGCGGGTGCTCTTCCACACGGACAACTTCACCGACCAGACGTACTTCAGCTTCGACTCGAGGGCCGAGCAGCAGTTCGAGGTGTACCTGCGCTACGGCCAGCACCCGGAGCTCTACCCGAACCGGCGGGGCGAGGTCGTGGCCGGGACCTACTGCGAGCGCAGCTTCCGCGACTGCCGCCTGCAGACGTGCTACGTGCAGAGCCCGGCCTACCCGGGCGTCTATCCGCGGGCGCTGCACTGCAAGTACCGACTGAACACGCGGCTGCCCTTCATCAAGCTCTACATCGAGAACGAGGAGTTCAACATAGACGGGCAGCGCTGCGAGAACATCATGACCTGCCCGATGCGGCCCATCAGCTCCGGGGCCGAGCACTGCCCCTACGACTACCTGCGCATCTACGACGGCCTCGACGAGACGGCCCCGGTCATCGGGACGTTCTGCGGCATGGGCAAGTTCCCCTACAGCATCATCGGCACGGGCCGCGACCTCTTCGTCGAGTTCGTCTCGTCGGCGGCGGGGCCGCTGCTCAACACGGGTTTCCACTTCAACGTGGGCAACTGGCCGGGCCACGTGGACACGGCCTCGGCCAAGAACGGCAGCTGCGACTGGGTGCTGTCGAGCGAGTCGCTGGCCGCCCGCGAGGAGGGCATCTTCCTCTCGGTGGCGCACTGGTACCCGCCCGGGACGAGCTGCAGCTACCTGCTCAAGGCCCGGCCCGGCGAGGTGGCGCGCCTCTACTTCCCGAGCTTCCGGGTGAACCGGGTCGAGTCGCCGATACAGCCCTACACGGGTGACTGCGCCGAGAGCCTGACCCTCTACGACGCCGCCTGGGCCGACGACGCGCGCATCATCAAGACCTTCTGCGACACGTTCTCAAGGCCCATGGAGAAGCACGACTTTGTCAGCACGGGGCCGGCGCTCTTCGTGCGCTTCGAGAGCCGCACGGGCAGCTACAGCGGCAGCTCGCTCTACTACTGGGCGCACTACGACTTCTTCAACGCGACGCGCTTCGGCGAGCCGGTCCCTTCCAGCGAGTGCGACGAGATCTTCGCCGCGGGCAGGGCCCAGCGGACGGGCCGCTTCCGCTCGCCGCCCAACACGCTGCTCTACAAGCGACCGGGCGAACCGCCGCGCGACCTCGACTGCGCCTACACGTTCCTGGCCGAGCGCCGGCTCTACGCCCGGGTCGAGCTCACCCTCCACGCTCTGGCTCTTCGAGACCAGCCTCACTGGTGTCCGAGCTTCTCCGGCAACTGCGCCTTCGTCCAGCAGCAGCATCAGCAGCAGCAGCATCAGACGGGAGCAGCCTCCTCCTCGTCGGCCAGTCCAGCCACGAGCAGCAGCAGCAGCAGCAGCGGAGGAGGGGACCGGCTGACGCTGCGCGAGCTCGGCAACAACAACAACGTCGGCATTTGCCGCTGCGGCCGACTCGAGGCCCCCATCAAGCTGCTGGGCGAGCGACTCGAGCTGCGCCTCCACCTGGACGGGGCTCACGCGGCCGCGGCCTACTTCAAGCAGCCCGCGGCCCTGTTCGAGGCCAGCTGGGAGTTCGTGCACGGGCCTCTGTGCGGCCCGGCCAGCCTGGGGCCCCGGGCCGACGGCGAGCTCGAGTTCCCGCACTACGAGGCGCTGCTGGGCCGCCTGGGCGCCGCCACCGCCAACGAGCCGCTGCGCTGCGTCTGGGAGCTAAGGCTCTCCCCGGAGCGCGACCTCTGGCTCCAGCTCGTGCACAGCAAGTTCGCCTCGCGCTCCTGCGAGGACGGCCGCCTCGAGCTCTACCTGCCCGCGGCCGGCGGCGGCGGCTTCCAGGCCAAGCCCCACCTCGTCGTCTGCGGCGAGAACGTGAGCTACGTGCGCGACCTGCCGGTGCTCTCGGCGGCCCAGCTGATGCCGCCCGAGCCGGGCCGGCCCCCCGCGCTCCGCCTCCAGTTCGTCGGCTCGATGGCCCTGGCCCGGGCCGAGTTCAAGCTCGCCTGGACGGAGCTCTACCACCTGCCGCGCGACGCCCAGGGCAACCTGGCCCATCAGCGCCTCGAGGACTGCGCCTTCCAGTGTCCCGGCGGGGCCGGCTGCATTCCCCGCCGGCTGCTCTGCAACGGGGTGGTCAACTGTCCGGGCCCGACGGGCGGCGCCAACCGCAGCGAGCCCGACGACGAGGCGCCCGAGACCTGCGGCGGCTCGGCCACGCCACAGGCGCCCGACTCCGGCCACGCGGCCGACCGGCCCTCCGCCGCTCGTGGCTTCTTCAAGGAGCTCATGCTGCTGCCTTTCGGACAACCGGGCTGGACCGGTGCCGCCCTGGCTGCTGCCCTCGCTGCGCTGCTCTGTCTTTGCTGCACCTGTCGTATGTGCCGCAAACGCGCGGCCTCTGCCCGCGACATCCACGTCTCCTATTAAGGACGCCTCTTACCTTTTTCTTTCTCCAACGTCTCTGACTACTTTATGCTCCTCGTTACAAAGTCTCTTGTTAAAATCGAGCAAAACGAAAGGCAATCATTGGGAAAACAATATCGTCGCTCGCACAAAATTTTCTCCATGACGGATCGACAAAAAGGCATAGCTTATTTTAAATCTGTGCAGCTGCGAGAGCAGATTTCTTACGTACGATAACGATTGCGGTAATTATTTATCGCTCACACCTCTACCAAGTGGCTGCTCGCATAAACTAGGTATGAGTTGTGTGACTCGTGGTGAATGTTTAGCGCATCTACGCTACGCACATCGATCAATTATATACATAATTAATAAACTTGTCGCACTAAAAAATAACAGCCATTTGAGCAATCATTACGAGTCTAGTTATCAAATTAGCCTTAAATCATTATCTAGATTTAGATACGTTTTAAACGTGTATAGGATTAATTGTAATAAATAAATAAGCAATGATGACATGTGATTATACATATTTAAAACTTGATCATAAGGGGTTTGAGGTGAGATTTGATGCGTAAGTGTACATTATGTTTATTTAAAGTTATATCATATATTATACTAATGCCGAAAACTGTGATTCGGGGACATGTGTTCGAGTTCGGAAGACGAAAGCTCAAATGCAGCTAATCTCAGCTGACCACGGTACGATAAATGAGCCAAGAGAATTTTGAAAAAGCATGTGTGAATTGTTGAAGCAGACTATTTACAATTATAAGATGTAAATGTGCATAAGATATAAGATAGAAAGCGATTGTGTCGCACTGCATCGAATTGATTAATCTTGACGAATCACTTGTATCGTAATTACGAGTATCGGTATAAATCGGCATGGAAAATCAAACATCATTTTTTGCCATTTGTAAACCATTAATAATTGCACGATATTTAGATCAATGATTCCTCAAAAACTACAATTCTTTTGTGTACGGCTGTTGCTATTTAAATGAACACCACAAATCTTTTAGTTTTTTTTCTCTGCTTGCAATTATTGTCAAAATCGTTCCACTTATATCAGTAGAAATTATTCTTAAAATAATGCCAGCCAAGACTATTATTTCTATTATGCTGTTCACGAATTGATTAAAATACGCTTAACTTCACAACGCTAGGAATTTAATTGAAAAAAATAAATAAATAAATGAATGAATAGTACACTTTGTTATTTATATTCGAGATCGGCTATTTTAAACTGAAGTAACTTATTTTTTTGATACTTATTGAAAGGTAATTTTTCCAACGCAAATAGTTTAGTTAAATGGTTTTCGTATGTACCGTCGATGACACTACGAGTTAAAACAACGTTGATGAACGGAAGCACGGCTGAAATCACTCGCAAGCTAAGATGGAGCAACTGTTTAATGGGCCGCTTAAAGTTCAATTGCAATGCAGCCTGTTATCTTCATCGATCGTTTATACCGATTTACTTGTGTACGATACGTATCTGTACCTATTGCAACAACTACAGTCTCACAAGTCTCATTTATATTATCATTATTATATATAAAACACTTAAGACAAGTCACAAAAAAATCGAGTAAATTTTTATTAAAAAAAAACAATCGAATAAATAAAGTAAATAAAACAAACAAGCATACCTATAGCCATATTTTTCACTTGCCAATGTATTTATTACACTTGTTCAAACGAGCCATTCCAACTATTATGAGGCTATTGTTATTCATACGTTATATGCGATTTACAGTTTTAATGATAAATAAAAACAAAACGAATAATTTATAAGTAATAAGGCAACTTCCACGTGTTATTTCCCAATCCTTATGATCCAGTAAAATACTAACCAGCTGTCTACTATTCATTTCATTTGTTACAAATTACTAGCGCTTTATCCTCACTTGCTACCCCTCGTTCGATATTTTAGACTTTTTTTGAGAATTTTTTGATTTCGGTTTCTAAAAAAAATCTACGTAGTAATATGATAGTCCCTTTTTTTCAAGAATTAAAATCAGAAGTTTTGGGGATCCAAGGACTTTTTTCAGCTTCATCGCGTAATATATAAGAAATACATAAGATAATACAGTTGATTGATTTTTTATTAAAACACGAAAGTAATTACTGAGAACTAAATTCAATCATCAAGACTCAATCATTTTCAAAAATTATCTGCAAACTTGTTTTAATATTTTAAGAAATTTTCAATGAAAGTAAACACTACGCGTATTATTTTATGAATTTTTAAATTTCACCTACTATTAATAATTTTTCCATTATTATTATTCTCTTATCGGATAAACTCAAATTATTTTTTTTGTCAACAACACTACAATCATTCGATCCTGTTAGCATGTGTTAGATTATTTATAAGAGATCATATGTGGATTCCAACAGCGATAGAAACGGTTAACTTCAATACCTTCTTAAGACTTAAGAATTATGTAACTCTTTTCATATTAACTTTGGGTTTAGGTAGTTATGATTCAACAACAACAATAAAAATTTATTATTCTTTATTTTAATAATATTTATAATATGAATAAAGACGATAATAAAAATAATACGAGCGAGCACGTAGTGTACGAATGTCGCATAGTAAATTTAAAAAAAGCTTTCTTCATTAACATTAAAACATAGTCACGGAAGTACAAGTAATAATATATTATCAAGCTCTGTAGCTTCTCGTTTGAAGGAGGGAAGCGTAAAAAGGATGGACGATAAAAGATAACAAGACGATGGTATTTGAACAATTCCTAGCAATCTAGTAACAAAATACTCTATTCAATCTTGATAAGAGTTGAATGGAAAATAAAGAATGGCTACAGACATAAAAATCATAATAATAATAATTACAAATAATAAATAATATTATTTATAATAACTAAGGTAATAATAATAATAATAATAATCATAATAACCGTGGAAACGTATTACAGCGACTGCACATAATCACATTCTTGTCTTTGTTGTTTCCTTTATGAAAATTTTTGATGAATTGACTTTCGTTCATTCTCGCTCTCTCTCTCCGTATTAATAACAACTATTTCTTCTTACTGACAAGCAGATAAACATTTTTTTACTTCAGTTGTACGACTAGCTGAGGCCTTTTGTAAGATATAAAAAGCAACGTTACAAAAAGTCACTTCATATCACCGTTTTAACTATAAATTTTACATACATTCTTGAAATTACCATACTTACCACAGTATCTCATGCATACAAGTACACATTCATAATATCAACTTGCACTGTATTTTATCTATAATTGAAAGTTAATCATTAACATCTCATCACGAGCATCCTAATAGAAAAGGCCTTTCTACACCAAGTTTTTACAATAAATTTTATCAGTGTCAATTATTTGCATCTGTGCCAAATCACGTTACATCGAGATAAACTCGTAGTTTTACATGCATGCAGCAGCACATAATATCGGACACGTATAACTTACAAATAAACCAAAGATTTACTTTGGAATATTAATCTTCAAGCACCTCATTACATTATGACGACATTGACATTCATGTTCATTTCCATTTTGCACAGTGAAATCACGTAAAATATAATAAACTATTTTATGATTGAACGCATCGATGTTTTTATCAACTGTTTCGTTTAAATCAAAAGAGTTAATTCTCATTATTCTACAAATAGTTTAATTTAATAAAATAAGGAAGCAGTCGACAACAGATTGATAATATCAGATCTGACCGTTGAAAAATCCGCCGTGTTTAATGTGTAATACTAAACACTAATTGAAAAAATTAGTTTACACAATTCAAATTTTTCGCATTAAAAAATAAGTTATTGAAAGAGCTAAATTATTTAAATAAAATAAAATAATAGATATCTGAATGGGTCCATTTTTTGGAACTGTCATTACAATGGACAAACAGACGCGTTAAAATGCGCAGCATTTTACATTTCCTCGATATATATACAAATACATATATGAGTTTAATAAACGCACGCTTCAAAGTATACAACGTATGCGATTGCATGATACAAGCTACATGTAAAAAAGTGAGTTCTATGAAAAGTTGCTAGCAAAGATGCTCATGTTCAGAGCAACAGTAGTAACTCGACTCAGTCGTAAGGATCTCAATTATTACATGCTATCTCAATAATCAAATTCTATACGGTTGTTCGAGGTCTGATATTGTTCGCAGTGTTCGCCGGGCGGAGTACTGCCACGACTAGCCGTCAAGAGTTGAGGCGTAGTAGGCGTGGTTGGCTGGAGTTGAGGCGCCTGACTGGAAGCAGGAGGCGCAAAAACGATACGATATCCTGGAGGCAGATAAAAACCCGGAGGTTGATAGCCGTAAAGGTGCGTCCCATTCGGCAGCATTGTGCTCGTGACTAGATTGGTCGTCGCAGAAGCGGACGCATTACTGTTGCTGCTCTAAAATATAAATTAGAACCAATTTTGATTAAATTTTAATGGCAATGTATTCAAGAATTTTTACTTTTTTCTATATACTTACATCGGCCGTGAGAGTCATTGGGGCAAAGTGGTATTGAAGCTGGGTAACTTCAGAGGGTATTGCCTGCTGTTGTTGCTGTTGTTGCTGTTGCTGTTGCTGTTGCTGTTGCTGTTGCTGTTGTTGCTGTTGCTGTTGTTGGTATTGTATATGTTGTTGTTGTTGCTGCTGCTGCAGTTGTTGATGAAGTTGATGTTGCTGTTGTTGCTGCGTCTCGGCAGCTGCACTTACCGGTACTGTACAGTTCTCCGAAGGCACTAATGGCACTGTTGGTATCAAGTACGTTGGTAAAGCAGCTGCCGAAGTCGACGACACTGGTTGCTTCAACTTCAACGTGGCCAATCGTAGAATTTCCTCTGTATCTGGGGAATAACTAAGTTTCCTCTGCATAGCCGCTTGCTGCTGAGCAGAGCTTATTAACATGTAATCATCTGGACCAGCTATCCTCGTTTGGCCTGTCACAGTATGGTATACTAAAGGATGCTGCGAGTGTGGATGATGAAATGCGTTACTAGCTTGTTGTTGCTGTTGTAACAATAATTGCAACTGTTGCTGCTGAAAGCGCTCTAATTCTTCTCGATGACGCTTTTGTAGTGTCTCCAGTTCCATTGTTTGTCTTTTTATAAGAAGTTGATATTCTTCACTTGGAGTTAGATTCGATTTTTCTTCTCTCTCGTGCTGCTTATACGAAAATGAGAATTAGAAAATCTTTAATCAGTTTCAATTTTATAAGAACCGCTTTTTGTGACATACCTCTGTTGAAGTAAGGCTCATATGGCTAGTAGAATTGGATGTAACAGATCCTTCTCGACTGTGCATAATTTGCATTTGTGATGATCCACCATCTAAAATATTTCAAAAGGACATTTTCAGTTTAAACTTATCTTTGAATAAAAAAGTTAAAAGTAAAATACAATAAAAAAATACTTCTTACATATTGGCTCGTCAGAGTATTGGGTCATTGAGCTAGTTCTGCCTTCCGCATTAGCTCTGCCATCGTCGTTATTTGTATTAGAAGAACTTGCATCGTCACTAGGTGGACCAGCCACTGTCGATACCATAAACCTCGATATTTTTCTAGTAGCTTGATTCACCGTCAATCGCTAAACGAATTAAATTATGATTAATTGCTATATTCACGTATTATTTATATAAAAAAGAAACTTCAAACCCAAACCTCATTTAAATTGTAATCCTGAGTCTCTTGCAGTGTTGTGTTTTCGTTGTTGGAGTATGTATTGATAATGGTTGATGGTGCTACAGTTGCAACGGGTAGACCACTTAATTGAATATTATTATTAGAGGCCAAAACCATGGGTTGATGCTGATTCTGATAAATGACGTTTGCAAGAGGCGAAGAATAAACAAAATTTATTGCCGAATTCGATGCCGTTGTGGATTTTTGATGAATTTTAGCTAGCTCTTGATCTAGCTCTTGCAGTCTAGAACCTGGTCTCGCGTTACGATTAAGTTTGGCAGATCCACTTTCTTTACTAGGACTACCTATTTCTCCGTTGTTAAGATTATTATTTGACGACCCATCCTGTTCTGAATTTTGGCCAGATATACTTTGGACATTCATGTCAGTCACGAGCGCTGCTCCAGCATTATTCTCCAAAAAGTTTATACCTTCCATAAACAAGGCTGAAGGTGCAGCGGTAATAGTGCTCTGAGGAGAAAGAGACGCCTGTAAAAATTAAATTCAAAATATACGTGAACAAAAATTTAATTTAATTATTTAATGCAAAATTGTAAAAACTTCAAATTATTTATCTACCAAAGTGTGAGAGTTAGATGTGCTCGTCGTAGGACTGAATTTTTGATGAATATTTTCATGAAATCCACTGTTTTGTCCATGAGGCGTAGCTGGATGACTTATTGGAGGAGTGCTAACGTTTGCTAATTCTGATGGTTGGCTCGTTAATTGGGCCAGTTTCTGCTGGAGAGCGGCAATCGTCTGCGGTCCACCATTAGTATCTAAAGTTCTGTCTAAAGAATTTTGTTGACTTAACTTGCGATGCTGCTCTCGCATCAACTGCTGCTGATAATTAGTAGTCTCTGCAGATTCTACCAGCGTATGCTCTGGAGTTATATCGTAGCTAGATAATTCGTTTTCCGATACAGGCATTTGGCAGTCAGAACTCGTACGTCTAAAAATTTAACACGATGAACAACTTCTTTCCCTTCCAATGCGTTTGTTATGTAAATGGTGAAGTACTTACCGGCTTATATTGCACTCAGAATTAGCATCACTGTCTACTCTCATTGAAACTTGTCTAGTGTCAGGTAATTTCAATTGTAGATCGTGGTGTTCCTCTGCAGCCGAATGGTCAACAGACTCTACTTGATTTGTTTGATAAACCGCTTGAGGTGCTTGTGGAATTTGAATAGGCACTACATACTGCAAGGTTTGGCCTTGTACCAAGAAACCTTGAGCAACTGACTGCTGAACTTGATACGCATTTTGCCCAGAAGCCGGTGAATAAGAAATCCACTGTCCAGTAACAGTATTAGCACCTGGTTGTTGTTGATTTTGTAAAATTTGTTGCGGTTGTTGGGGTTCCATAGATTGTTGGAAGTGAGCCTGGGATACCGCTTGAATTAACCCAGTAGTCTGAATAGTTGAAGTTTGAGTAGGAATGTTTGCAGGAAAATTTTGTTGCATAGGAATCATCTAAAAAAGCATATTTATTTGAAAAAATTCTACTAAAAATCAATTTCACTGAATAATTTTCAGTAAGAATGTAGAATAATCGAAATTATTTTAATCATTATTAATTAAATCTATGATATTTAGTAGTATTATTGATCACAAACTCAGTTGCACGCTTAATCAAATAAAAAAGTATAATCTAATAAAGAAAAGTAGGTTAACGTAATTTCATACAAATAAAATTTTTAATTACCTGTTGTACATTTTGCTGTGCCTGTTGCTGCACTTGAAGATTAGACAGGCTTACTTCTTGCGACATTGGTTGCATCGTTTGTTCAGTTTGCAAAATCGGTTGAATAATTGTAGGATTTTGAACTATTTCATGCACTTGGATAGTAGTATGAACTGATTTTGTTTTAGGATTTGAAAGAATATTTGCTAAATTTTGTGCCAGATCTGGTAGTGTGGAAGAAACTTCCTTTGTTTTCAATTTAGGAGCCACTTCAATTATGGGAGCTACTTGAACTTGGATGGGGTGTGTATTAGAAGGCAAAGTTCCAACAAAAGCCGTAGGAACTATATTTGATTGCGATATTTGAGCCGGTGTACTATCACTATTGCTAATCGATCCATTTGTCGTTGATGAAATTGTTGTATTCATTGTCCCACAATCTGTTTGTAGTGGTTGATGTTGCACAAATTGTTGATTCGAATATCCTTGTGGTTGTAATTGTAGATTTGCTGCAGATGATAATTTTCTCTCATCGATTGTATTGTTACTATTCTCTAGTTTATGCGATTCAGTAGAAGTATTCAAAATATTATGTGGTACTCTACAGTTTCTATCATCTACATTTCCTTGACTCAAATGAACTTGAGTATTTTGCTGTTTTATTTGCACATGCTGTTGCTGAAGAATTATTTCTTGTTGCGCTTGGACCAATGGGTGT
Organism: Trichogramma pretiosum; assembly: GCF_000599845.2. Taxonomy (NCBI): domain Eukaryota; kingdom Metazoa; phylum Arthropoda; class Insecta; order Hymenoptera; family Trichogrammatidae; genus Trichogramma; species Trichogramma pretiosum. Next base: position 2,671,504 of record NW_019641678.1, read on the forward strand.
GATTGAACGGTATTTAAATGTATTCCAGCAGGAGGTATACAAGTAATAATTTGTCCATTCGATATAACTTGCCGTGAATCGTCGACTGGCCCTGTAGCACTTGATATATTTGGTGTAGCAGCAGTCGCATCAGTTTCATGCACCATCACCGAAGAGTCGTTTGAAATTTGAGATGGTTGTTGATGACTAGACATCTGAAATATAATATATTTTAAAATATCTAAAATTTTAAAAATAACAGAAAAATTTCGAACTAATATAAAAGTATACCTCTACATGTTGTCTTTCTTCAGAATTGGTAAAATTTTTCAAATTTTCATTGTCATTGCACGTACTGTCATTATTTATAATGGAATTTTGCTGAACAAAATCTTTTTCTGCTAAATCAACAACCTCGTGCTCGATAATTGTTTCACCCTCCGTGATAATAGACCTTTGTTCTACAACAGGGCTAACGAGAAAACGAGATATTTTCCTTGTTGGAATATTTAACGCTGGAGGCTCAACAGGTTGGTTCACACAAATTTCCGTTTTTGAACAATTTATATCACATTGGTAGGACATTGTAACATCTATAATAAACAAAATCATTTTGCACGAAATTTTAAAAATTAAGTTGAAGAATTTTTCAATTAATATCTTCATTACCTGTCTTTGATCCGTCAACTTCTTGGGTCAAACTTGAAGGCATTTCTGCAGAAAAATTACTGATACTGGAAGTTTCAACATTTTCCATTTTATTTGCATCGTTGTCAATAAAAGTTGCGGAAACAACATTAGATGAACAATTACTATCCAGATTTTCGAAAGCATCGTGCGAATTAGTAGGTGTCAAATTTTCTGTATTTGGCGTTGATATAGAGGAACGTCTAGAATCTGTATTCGATGACCCTTGAGTGTCTGTTGGTTCAACACTTGGCGCTGTATAGGATGAAACAATAGAAGCTACGTTGGAAGTGACGGTTGATGTCACTGCTGCAGGTGCATTACATCCACCAGAAGAATTTGCAGTTGAGATTGAAAGTTTATCCGTAAGAGGACTAGTTGTCATTTTGGAAATAATTTGTTCGATCGGCAGGATCAATGAATTTGTTGAAGTGTTGGAAGTTTCATCTCGCTGTAAAAATGGTAAAACATAGACGTGAGTTGATACATTTTACAAACTTTTCTCGTTTTTTAAGTTATTTTTTATGGAAACTCGTCAAAAACTTTGCATTGATAACCAATTTATTACATAAATTTTATCATACAAAGTTAGTAACGATTTGTCAAAACGAAACTTAAGATTTAGTTCTTCTCATAATAAAAATATGATTTCACATTATGGTTTGAAGAATAATAATTTTTTGAACAATTCAATTTTTTCTATTAATTATTTGCGTGGCATGTTCAAGTATCCAATGAATAGTGAAGTGTGAACCTTGTAAATAAATTTTAATTTATTATCATATGAAAATAAAAAAAAATAATATGATCTTCGCCGTTAAATTACTTCTAAATGACATGGATTACAAGACTAAAAATAAATTATCATAAAATAATCATGCAAACAAAATTACAAAAAATTGGGTTTTTGATTAACTTAAAACTGGTTCGAGTAAGCTGAAAAAGATAGAAATAAATAATACCAAAAACACCTGGAAAACTGTGGTAGCTGAAAGTAAAAAATTCATTACTTGACTGTAATTTAAAAAAAAAACTAAGTGCATAAATCTGCATCATTTCAAATTTAAATAACATGTAGGGGTTTATTATAACGGTAAACAAAGCAGAAAAAGAAGATGTAGTTAACCAACTCGTTAAAACAAGAAAACTCAGAAGAGAGGATAGCATTAAACTCACCGAGCGGTGTCTACGATGAATTTTGAATGTTGTACGATGGCTGCTCTGACGAGTTAATGAGCCATGTCTCACTTGCTGCGTCCAAAACCATAGACGACAAAGTTTTATAGTTTTTGAAGATTTTAGAAAATAGTTCTTACAATTTTGTGTTTGGGTTAAGAGAAGAGAGATAGAGCTATTGTAACTTAATGTACTATTGATGAACTAGGAAAGATATATACTATATACCTTGGCTGTATCGAGACTGTGATCACGTTCTCGAGGCCGGCGACTCGTAACTGGGCTTTCACCGGCTGAAGTTATTGGTCCACCATGAAAGATTAGTGGTAGTTTTAAGCCAGGATCCAAGCGTAATTGTTTTACAATATCTTCAATCACTTCGATAAACGTGTCTCTTTGAGAAACAGGTAGTAAATTTTCTGCAATCTATTTTATGAAATTTTAATTAGAACTGATGTTTGTTTTATGTAAATAAGTAGGATAGAAAAGTTTACCAAATTATTGGCTATGTCTGCAGGTATCATATCGTCACGATCAAACTTGAACGTAACGGTTTTTTGCTTGCTAGTATCGAGTTGACATTCCACCGACATTGTTCCACATTCAGAATTATTTACAGAAAGAACAGTCAATTTTATACATGCTTTTTTCTTTTTTGTTCCAGTTCTTTTGATTTTGTTTTTGGCATCGATTGGTTCAATAGAAACTCTGAAAATTTAATGTCAATGAAAATAGATACTACATGAAATGTTTATCGTCTCGAATACACAAAACACATACCCATCTGCGACAAAAGTTGATATCTGACCATCTGGTGATTGAGAACTCGATGCTAAATCGAGAGATGTTGGAGGAAGTTCAGAATTTTCTTGATTCACGGCTTTTAAATCATCTTGAGTAATTTCTGCGTTCGACTGATAATACATCTGAGAATTGAATTGTTGACTGGGTGGTTGGATATTATGTTGCAATGCAGTTTGGGTAGGAGATGAGCCTTGAATATTTTGATTCGGAGATTGAATTGCGTTGGAGACAGAAACATTTTGCACAGTACTTTGTGGATTCAAATTTTGTTGTTCTGAAACTGGTTGAATTATATTCTGTGGATTCTGTACTGCAACCATCTGTACATGATTTTGTTGATTCGTTTGTGTTACATTTTGAGCTAAAACGGACATTTGTTGCATCATATTTTGTTGACTTTCTGTAGGTAATTGCATAACGTTTTGGGTCTGGTTGGATCCAGAAGAGTGTTGAATGTTATGCTGATTTGACACGGGTGTTTGTTGCATCAAATTAGGTTGGTTCTGTACCGAAATTTGATGCATTGTATGCGATTGCTGAGTTGTTACAGGCGTTTGCTGCAGATTTTGTTGACTAGATGTATGTTGTGCTACAGAGTGTTGATTTTGAATTGAAGATGGCTGAATTTGATTTGATTGACTCGAAACTGGTTGCACTGAAGGCATCATATTTTGTTGATTTTGCATAGGTGTCTGATGCGTCACG